>NC_138233.1:5713311-6025811 GCF_964197995.2 Scardinius erythrophthalmus | reverse complement strand
GCGTGTAATACGCACGCACTCCTCACCCCTAATCCTAACCAAGTATTTTCAGTGCGTAGCATACACGCAATAAAGTGCGTCTCCGTCTTCCCGACAGTACACAATCACTTGACAAAGTAACAGGAGGACAAAGTAACAGGAGTAACAGTGCAAAATTGTGCGATATGGCTTGTTGAGGCTTTTTGTTTATTTGTTTACAAAGGTCCTAACTGTCAGTTTTGCCTGTTATGGAATGTATCACTATTTATGCCTAATGTCTAAAGCCTAATGTTTAATATTTTTTGAAGTGCAATTTTGTTTACATCCATTTTATTTATTAACAGACATTTATTTTGTTAACAGACACTAAGAGTCCATTGCATTTTACATTGTTTTTGGTTGTTTTGTTCATTTTTTTGGATATTTAAAATGTTTTCCGTTTTCAATGTTTAATATTCTTTAGAAATAAAAGTTTATAGATCGTTGAAAAGGTGTACCTGCATTATTATGCCATTATAATTATATTAAATTAAAATGGTCTCAGAACAACAATATTATCGTTTATCGCGATAATTTCTTGGACAATTTATCGTCCAGCAAAATTTGTTATCGTGACAGGCCTAGCCCTAGTTGTATATTTCACAATATTTGTTGAAAGTCGCAGGTCATCCAGGTGTTTCATGCATATAACGAATCATATTGATTGATCAACTGACTGCATGATTCACGCTTCTTATACGTCTTCAGTTAAATTGCGTGTTTAATATAATGCTAAAGTAAATGAGATTTAATGACAGTAAAAGTGTTTATGAGTAAACAAAACCAAAAGCTTGTATTAATGTCATTGTATCAGATTCCAGAGAATGACGATCCGCAGGCACAAGCAGAGACGGAGTCCTGCCTCTCGCCACATGCAGAGGTGACAGAGGTTAGAGAGGTCGTTGCCAAGACAACCGTCTCATCAAGGAGAGGCAGCCAATCAGAGGCCTCCAGGGAGCCAAACCAGCCGCTCACGTCTGAGAGGTAAAACCCTCCGTCCAGCCTGGCAGAACATGCTCTGGAGTACAGTCTAGAATACATCACTCAATAAAACTGTGTGTGTGTTTCAGGTCAGTGAGGGTGGAGGTGGATGGTGTGTATTTGAACAGAGACAGACGCTGTAGTCTGAGAATATTCCCCTCCGTCGACCCTCATAATGAGGTACATTACTCTCACAGTTTTAAAACTCTACCTATTAATCAAAACGGAAGATTTTGTCAGATTTAGCAATTATAGTTCTAAAAACTAAAAACATTTGTCTCACCGGTTTATTGAAACAATCTTTGTTTACTGTTGTTTAACAGGACCGTGAATACGAGAGAAAAAAGCTTCTGGCAACTCAAGGTTTGTTGTTTTTTTTATTCAGGACTTGAAACATTAGATCTAAAATATGTTTTATTATATTATATTATATTATATTATATTACATTACATTACATTACATTACATTACATTACATTACATTATATTATATTATATTATATTATATTATATTACATTATATTATATTACATTATATTATATTACATTATATTATATTATTTAGAGCCATTCAGTAAGTACTGTATGTATGTTTCTTATTCATAATTCACCCCATAATAAAAAAAGATAGAAAAAAAAGAAGATAATAATAGAAAATGAAGCCTATTTTAGGAATGTTAAATTATCATAAAATAATGTTACAATACAAAACAAATTTGCCTTGCCTATGAATTTGTATTTATATTATTATTTTTATTTTATTTTATTTTATTTTATTTTATTTTATTTTATTTTATTTTATATTATATTATATTATATTATATTATATTATATTATATTATATTATATTATATTATATTATATTATATTATTATAATTTAGTGCCAATAAGTTAATTCAAACTAATGTTGCTGATGAACATGATGTTGTTTCTGTTTATTTTATTTTATTTTATTTTTATGAATAAATATGTTTTAGATAAAGATTTCAGATTCATGCACTCTCATATTTATTTCTTACCGACGGAGTTTAGATCGACGTATTCATTTTCTGCATCATTTTCACGGTGTCTCACATCAAAGTGTAATCTTTGTGTGATCAAAATGTGACGATTAAAAGCCAAATGATTTAAGCTGTGCCCAATTCAGATTGTTATTCTGGGTTGTGACTGGGTGGACTTGTGTCTATGTGCGACGGGCCGCCGCAGGCTCCATCTATTTGGCATTCATCATGCTGTATAAACCTCAAAATGGATTAAAGAGCTTGAGTGTGCCAGAGAGGTGATATAGGGGAGCCATTTAAGCGTTACGCAGTGCCAGGGAGGGTGATAGAGGGGACCCATTTCAGAGTAACACGCTGCCAGATTTATAATGGACTGCAGCCACTCCACCCACAGAATATGCAGACAGATGAACACACACACACACACACACACACACACACACACACACACACACACACACACACACACACACACACACACACACACACACACACACACACACACACACACACAGAGCAAGCTGACATAAAATCATTCTGGCTAGTTGACATGATGTGTGACGTGTTAGACTAAATTCATTAGTTCTGCACCTCTTTCATGAGCTTATGTTAATTGACAGATGAGGAATATTTGTACTTCAATTCTAGTACCATTTAAACTTTGAAGCAATTTTCACCCAGAAATTGCTTGTGAATTTTTTGCGAACAATTGCATAGAAATGGCAAATAATGCATTGAATAAAATGTGAATTTTTAAGTCGCATACATACTCCAATAATCCTTGTTTTATTTACAAGTTAGAATTTTTATTTTATTTTATTTTTTTACAGTGTAGTATAGGCAAAATGTGATTTACATTCATAAACATTTTACAGAAACATTTTATCCTAAAATCTTGATTTACATTTATGCATTTGGCAGATGATTCTATCCAAAGAAACTTACATTGCATTCAAGTTATACACTTTAAAGTTTAAACGTTAATTTGATTTAGTGATTAAAAATAAAAATCCATGAACATATGTTATCTACCCACAGGCACACAAAACACACTTAACGCACTCACTGTCAGAAGTGAGTGGGTTTGATGTTTAAAGTAAATTATGTAAAAAAAAAGAAAAAAAAATCTAAATTATTTGAGAAGCCGAGTAATTAAGACTAGTCAGACAGAGACTATAAATGTTTGGTTAGTTAACTGATCTTAAATCAGAAAATGGCACTCTTGCTTCAGGAATCGCCACACAAAACGTCAAAAGATTATCCTACTGAATCCAAGAATGTGCATGTGTTTTTTAATGTTTAATCTCACACCCTGTGCACCTCAGAAACAGATACTGTACTTTTTAAATAAGCTCCTGTTTAAACTATTTCATTCACAGAGAGAGAGAGAGAGAGAGAGAGAGAGAGAGAGAGAGAGAGAGAGAGAGAGAGAGAGAGAGAGAGAGAGAGAGAGAGGTGTAGAAAGGTATAGCAGCACATTCTTCTGCATGACTGATTTTGATTAAGTTGTTTAATTAGGTGGCAGGTGTTTAATAATTCAGGGGGACTTACACACACACACACACACACACACACAATGCACAATGCCATTAAAAGCGACACTACACACACACTTTAATTAGAGCTGCTGCTGTATGCCAGTGTAAATCTGGACCCGGTTCTGAGCGTATAATGTTTCCAGGCGTTCAGGCAGTTTGTGTGTGTGTATCTAATAATGCCTGTGATTTAATCTGTGAAGTGTGTGTTACAGCCATGCAGCAGACACCCGTGGTCACTGAGGTTCGGACCCCCACAGACACCTGGGCTGGCTTGGGCTTCTCTAAATCGATGCCCACCGACGCTGTGCGCGAGCTGAGAGCCGTGAGCCGCCGCTGCTACAGACCCTACATCAACCAGCAGCAGGTGCACACACACATCCAGCTCTCGAAATGAGGACGCACAGTACACAAAGCTATTTGGCTTTTCAAAACCTTTAACACTGAGTATCAGAGTTCATCATGTGTGACAAATAGTGAGTTTCGCACCAGCAAACACCACTCACATTTTCTTCATGAAATGTAAAAGTTTTTTTGACAAGGTTTATACCATGTACACCAATTTGTGGTTTTTGAAAGAAATTCATAGTTTTATTCAGCAAAGACTCATTAAGTTGTTCAAAAGTGACAGTAAAAACATTTATAATGTTACAAAAATATTCTTTTGAACTTTATTCACTAAAGAATCATGAAAAATAAAATCTATCACAGTTTCCACAAAATTGTTAAGGAGCACAACTGTTTTCAACACTGAAAATAATCAGAAATGTTTCTTGAGCATCAAATCATCACATTAGAATGATTTCTGAAGGATCATGTGACACTGAAGACTGGAGTAATGATGCTGAAAATTCAGTTTGCATCAGGAATAAATTACATTTTAAAAGATATTCAAATAGAAAGCAGCTGTTTAAAAGTGTAACAATATTTCAATATTTTTGTATTTTCGATCAAATTGGTGAGCAATGATGCTGAAAATTCAGCTTTGCATCAGAGAAAGTAATTCAATTTTAAAATGTATTCATATAGAAATATGTTATTTTGAATTGTAATAATATTTCAGAATATTACTATTTTTCATCAAATAAATGCAGCCTTTGTGAGCATAAGAGACTTCTTTTAAAAAAGCTTACCAAACCCAAACATTTGAACAGGAATCAACGTTGTCAAAACGATCCCGTTCACGAAAACTGTTAAAAACACTGTATATTCATGCCAGGCCAGTAGTTGGCGATGTCACTTTGTAAAGAAACACACACTCCTATAGACTGAACACGTAATACGTACGTGCATGACATCACCATTTTCACAAATTCACGTTTTTGTTGTTTACATAGAGACGATCACTGTATCATTTTCGAAAACTTGCACTTTGATGCAAAATTACTTTTAAAAGTTTGTGTTTTCAGTCCCACGTTGTCATGTAAATGAACGGCCAAAACCTATAAAAAGTTTCCCGTTTTTAGTTGAAAACTAAAACTATGTGTGTACTGGTTTGACCTACATTATGAGGAATCGAAGTCCTTATATTGTAGTGTGTCAAATTGCTAAATAAACATGTTTTTTATTTATTTTTTATTAAAAACTGTAAAAATGTAAAAATGTAGTAAGTTTTCTGTGAGGATTAGGTTTAGGGGCTAAAAGTATAAAAACCATTACGCCTATGGAATGTCCTCATAATGATATGTGTACCAACATGGACTGTGTGTGTGTGTGTGTGTGTGTGTGTGTGTTCTGAACAAGAGACCTCCAAATGACCCACCTGTGTGAGGAAATTTGTGTGTGTTTATAAAAAGATTCCTTTTTGAGTACAGTGGTAATGTATATACGCACACACACATACGTGCCTGTCATTCAGAACAGTGTAACCATGGAGAAAAGACTGTAAACTCCAATCACAGAAGTGTACGGCCACACAGTGAGCAGCACATCACTGTTCCCTTCACTTCCACCCTCATTTCCTCTCTGCTGAGATAATGAGACGCTCTCAATTAAAGATCTCAATGGAAGAGGTTTAGCGCAGCACTGCAGCGCTGATTGAATCTGATTTTGATTGTTACTGCTGTTTGAATCGCATTATTTCTGAGAATAAGTGAAACCCCTTGAAGGATTCAAATTGAAAAGTTATTGAAATCTGTTTTGTGCTTCGTCCTTTTTTAAACGGTTCAATCAAAAACGAAATTTGCCATCAACTGCTCATATAATTTAAAACCTGTAAAAAAATGATTTCCTGTAAAAGCTTTTTTTTCCTGCGGAATCCAAAAGACTATGTTTTTCGCAACGTTCACGCTGCTCTTTTTTATATAATGAAAGCAGCTTTCAAACTCCAAAAAAAGAAAAGAAAAAAAATCAGATTTTTTTATGTTTTGACAGAAGTCATTTCTGCTCACGGAGGCTGCATCTATTTAATCAAAAATACAGCAAAAACAGAGATATTGTGAAATATTTTTGCAATTTAAAATAAATATTTTCTATGTGAATGCATTGTAAAATGTAATTTATTCCAGTGATCAAAGATGAATTTTCAGCATCATGATTTGTCTGTGTGGTTGTAGGTGTGGAGTTCACAGAACGGCAGCGACTCGGGGAACTGGAGAGAAAGACGTGGATCTGCATCTTCATCACCACCTTCATCATCATCCTTTCTTGCCTATAGTTTGTCATCAGCCCGAACATGTATGTGTGCTGTTAAACTCATCGTTCTGCTCCTTAATTACAGATACAGTATCATGTTTAATTAACAGTAACTATTAAATGAGTTTAGCTGCTAATTAAAGAATTAAATTCTGCCAGCTGCTTTATTTCTGGGTGAAACAATCATTTACGCTTGTTGAGGTGATCAAGATCCAGGACCTACTGGGAAATTTAAATATCACACCAGTTTTATGAGCTTTTCATTTCTGACCTTTGACCTGCAGCGGAGGGGTACATGACCAGCTCTGAGGGCGGGGCTACAGTGTCCAGACATTTGATTGGCAGCTCTCCCAGTCCCGCCCACGCAGATGATCTTATTGAGTTACTGGCACAGCTGGGTCTGGAGAAATACATTGATATTTTCCAACAACAGGAGGTAAATGCACAACCCACACACACACACGTCCCAGACGGCACACCCACAGACCGCCCACACGCCGCTATTGTCTGATGCAGACTGCACACAAACTTGGCAAGATCTGACTAACCTTGAGGAATGAGGGTGCACAGGATTATTTTAGTCTACCTGGAAACAAAGTCATGTTTAAAAGTTTGAGGTGGATCTAGTGACTGGATTTGCTAAGGTTGGCCAGGCTATTTGCATCAGATCTTTAAAAAAAGATTTCCATGAGCAGAACTGTACAGTATATTCTGCTTTGTTTTTGGTTTGTGAAACAAACAATCAGTATTTGCACTGGAAAAAAATATTTTCCTACACAGTATCTTTGTCTTGGATTTCAATAAAATAACATTCTTAAACCAATATACATTGACTTCAAATGTAAAGTCTCGTTTTCTGATAAATTTATGAAAACAAGAATATTATCTGCTGATGCAAAATGTTCAATATCAAATCAAAGACCGGCCAGTGGGGGCAGAAAACTGGCTGATATTTGCAAGTATGTGTGGAATAATTTTTTTTTTCTTATGCTCACCAACACTGCATTAATTGCTCAAAAATATAGTAAAAACAATAATTTTGTGAAATATTAAAGTTTAAAATAATATAATAATAATAATAAAATAATAAAATAAAATATAATAATAAAATAACAATATTTAATAATAATAATTTTTTTATTTGAATATATTCTGAAATGTAATTTATTCCTGTGATCAAATCTGAATTTTCAGCATCATTACTCCAGTCTTCAGTGTCACATGATCCTTCAGAAATCATTGTAATATGCTGATTTGCTGCTCAAGAAACATTTCTTATTTTTATAAATATTGAAAACAGTAATGTGTTGCTCCATATTTCCTATATTTTCGATCAAATAAATGCAGCCTTTGTGAGACTCCTTTCAAAAACATGATTTTTTTTTAATTAACGGTAATATTAACTCACTCAAGACTTGATACATTAAATAATTTTGCTTCTCAAGTAAATGCATCTTGATTTAAAGAATGTTTAGATATTTATATTGTTAAACAAGTGAAAAATTCTGAGTAGGAAAATCATTTTTGGAGTGTGTTACTTTTGTTAAATTCAGATATGTGCAGTTTTTGGAATGATTTAATATTTTCTACACCAGATTGTTTGTGTGGTATCATCTATTTTCATCAAGTCAAATGTCTAACTACATGAGGCAACACACACAATTACACCTAAAGACATGTGTGCGCAACACACACACACACACACACACACACACACACACACACACACGCACACACACAAATAAATGTTGTTCTCTCATCTGTCAGATCGATTACCAGACGTTCCTGACGCTCTCAGACGAGGATTTGAAGGAAGTGGGTGTGAACACATTTGGAGCGCGGCGGAAGATGATTCTCGCCATCACGGGTCACTTTAACCAATCTAATGTAGAACTCGTTAAAGAAACATTCCGTTGGCTGATTTGACTAAGAAATCATCATGTCGACATTTGGTGGATAAATCTAAACATCTGAAGCATTTTCATGTGAAACTTGTGTACTTTTCCTTCATTAGATCTGAGTAGAAAGAGGACATTTGCAGAAGCGCCCACAGTGAAGTCTGGATACCTGGAAGGCGGAGCGAGCGGACGTCTTCCACGAATCATGGACGAGGACTTGGCTGCCAAGAGTAACCGCTGGTGACCCAATCATGTGAACGCAAAAGACTATAGCATTACCTATATTGCACCTGGGGCCAGTTTGTGCTTCCCGTCATGTTGGCCCTCAGGGACCAATCAAAGTATGACATGACAGATGATTTCCATATAAGACAGAGAGGACAGATGTGCTGTGACTCTCAGAGGAAACATGCGGAGAAGTGTGACCTTCAGCATGATCCCACTGCCCGTCCAACACCAATACTTAGTATGCAAGTCTGTCTCTCTGACTCTCTCTACCTCCTTTTCTCTTTCTACTGCTGTTCTATGCAAAACTTTATTTCCTTTATGTATTGTTCAGATATAAGAATGCTTTCAGACAATGTTTAAATTTGGATCTTCCATTAAATGAGACACAAAAACACATCATTTCCTTTATTCATTTCAGAGCTATGGTGCATTGCTCACGACATACACTGAAAACCATTCGGAAAAAAACAGTTTTCACTCGGAAATTGCTAGTAAATTTCACAAACAATCACAAAGAAATGGCAAGTAACCACATTGAATTAAATGTGGAATTTTGAAGTAGAAAAACTGACCGTGTTTTCTTGTACAATGTTCTCCAATAATCTTGGTTTAACTGTCTTATCTATTAAAGACAAAAATCAATCAGTGACAAAAAATTTAATAAAAATATTGAATTGCTGTAAGTATGCATTGATCAAAGTATTGATTTATATTTAATTTGGTCCTAAAAAATAGTTATCAATTTAAATCATTGGAGGCACAAAACCTTTAGCCAATAGAGGGCGTCCTGTCACTGTCGGTGCCTATATGAGAGCTTTCATTTTGTGCATTAAAATGCAGCATTTTTCCTTGGAAATGAACAAATTAGCCTATGTAATTTCATAACCTCAACAATTACCAGCTTGCGCACTTCTCTGTTAAGTAAATATAGTGTATGCTAAAAGAATAATTAGCTGGTTTTGTTCAGCAGAGAAAAATGTGAAACCGCTCTCAATATTCTGCCGTTGCACCTCAGTGCACAAGTGAAAGTTTTCAATTAAAATTATCTGTTCTGCGTGTGCTCAGCGTTTCTCTCATTTACAATTTAATGCATCTCTCATATGCATGTCAATCAGCTGGATTTCAGAAATACATCATGCAGATTTAGCTTTGTAAATATCTTGGCTGGGGCTGATTTTACACACTCTAACATTTTCAAAGTGTAAAATGTTAACGGCACATAATCAGAAACCACACTGACCTACATTACCCACTTTAAAATATTGCCACTTAACATTAACAGCATTAAGCCAATGGAGTGGAACAGAATAAATTAAACACACAAACTAATGTCTCACACACACACACACACACACACACACACACACACACACACACACACACACACACACACACACACACACACACACACACACACACACACACACACACACACGTACACAGGACTGCTTGACAGAGAGAAACTGTTGCTGCACACAGAGCATGATAGATGTCATTGCTTCATGTCTCGTGTCCATGAGTGTCTCGTCGCAGGAGGTTAAGTGTTTTAAAGATGATAATTCATGAATCAGCCATTGCAGGGTTAGAACCATCAAGCTTTTATATACCATCTGCACAAATATTTAACCACCGAGTCACACCAGCCAACATGACTCTATACACAAGTCATTTTTAGTATCTGTGACTTCTGATCTGTAGTACTCATGCACTAATAATGCTGTGACTCAACACAATGACCAACACCAAGGTCATCATTAGTTCGATTACGATGGATTTAGTGATAAATTGTTTTGTCATATTAAAACATCCATCATGCATTAATGTGTAGACCTTTCTAAAGGCGTCTTTACACAATTGAGTTAAGGCTGCGTTGAGGCTGTACAGACTCAATGCTGCATAAATGCTAGATTATTATTCATCTCAGTTCCTAGAGGCTCTGATGTGGTTTTGCTTCATCAATAATTATATTTTTGTTATAATTTCACATTTTCATTCATGTTTCTATAGAAATAATGGTAACACTTTAGATTAGGGTCCAATTCTCTATTGACCGACTTTTGCCACGGTAAACTCATACTGCTTATTATAGTTAGTTAGTTAGTTGTTAAGGTATAGTTGTTAAGTTTAGGTATTGGGTGGATTAAGGGATGTAAAATATGGTCATGCAGAATAAGCCATTAATATGTGCTTTATGTGTACTAATAAACAGCCAATATCCAAGTAATATGCATGCTTATCAGCAATTAGATAATAGTTAATTATATTATATTGATAGATCAATTTATAGATCAAGTCATTCCACAAATTAGATGCCCTTTGTGTCACTTATGCATATGTTTAAACCATGAATAGCAACTTTTACGCACAGAACATTAATAAAATAAATCAATAAAAAAGTAAATAATTCATTAACCTTACTTTATTATATATATTTTCTGCCTTTTTGGCCTATCCCCTGTCATTCTGTCATACATTTATATACATTTAGATTGAAAAAGAAAAGAAAAGCAAGTATTTATCATTTTATTTATATATCTTTAGATTTTAGTGTGCATAAAAATGGTAAGTGCTTTTATTACCAGGCTATATGTCAACCCTGTTACCATATATAAATAAATAAATAAATAAATAAATAAATAAATAAATAAATAAATAAATAAATAAATATAAAATCATACTTCAACGAACTCTTCAAGGACAAATCTTCAAGTGTCCCCTCTTTATATCACTTTGTTATATTATGTTTGGTTTGTTAGAATGGAATGAGCCGTATAACATTATTTCAGGAATAGTAATTTCTGTAGCTATAAATGTACGCCGCCTCTGCGCAGCATTAAACAGTCTGTGGACGCACCGTCTGGTGGTTTATACACATCAAAAGAGGCTACTGGGCCTTATTTGCAGTGTAAATGTGTGTGTGTGTGTGTGTGTGTGTGTGTGTGTGTGTGGTGCTGAATGGACAGCTCCCCCACACACTCACAGGATCAGCGGTTCAAACCCTGATAGAGAGCAGATCTGAACCACTGCACTAGACTACGGAGAACACATACAAATATCAATCTCAATACTTTCCTCGCGTTATGTTTACTAATGAGATAATCCATTGACTTGTTTATTCTATTCAATTAAACATGAGCCAATATTCCCATCCGTCTCCCTGCAGCTGAATTCACTGCAGTGGACAGCAGCAGTTTAGAGCCATTACAGGCTGATTTCAAATGAAAGCGGAGGCAGGTTTTAATTTGTTAGGAGTGATCAGGGAGTGAGAGCATGTCGGTGTATCGATTCCCTCTGCACAGCACAGGATGTTTTACAGCTTAAAGTCAACACCTGCGTATTACCTCCTCCTCCAGCACACCTCAACGCCAACGAGCGCGTTTGTTCCCGGCTGAATGCAGCACTCCCTTTGTTCCACATCCATCTCTGAGAGAAAGACTGGAGAGTGTGTGTGTGTGTGTGTGTGTGTGTGAGAGAGAGAGAGAGAGAGAGAGAGAGAGAGTGTGTGTGTGTGTGTGTG
The DNA here is from genome assembly GCF_964197995.2 of Scardinius erythrophthalmus. Classification (NCBI taxonomy): domain Eukaryota; kingdom Metazoa; phylum Chordata; class Actinopteri; order Cypriniformes; family Leuciscidae; genus Scardinius; species Scardinius erythrophthalmus. The sequence goes on along the minus strand of NC_138233.1, from coordinate 6,013,998 downwards.
TGTGTGAGTGAGTGTGTGTGTACGCGACAAAACTACAACCTTTCCGTCATAATATACAAAGTTCAGCAAAGAAAGCTTTCAGAATCATAACACCAGCGTTTCGGTTTAGTTATTAGAGTTTGCGTCACGCGTTATCACATAACGTCGCGTCCCTCTGTGTAGAGAGGGAGAGAGAGAGAGAGAGATATATCGAGGAAAAGTGGGCGGAGTCACGGTAGAGGGGGCGGAGACGCTCACCGTTCCATTACACGGGTCCGTTTCTCCCGGTCGTGTTCAGTGCAGCAGCTACAAGATCTGAGGAAACTCACCCGCTCTCCCGTGTCTCGGATACTTTACGGTCCCACGGACGCGCCGCCCGCCCGGTCTCCAATCACCCGTTCAGTTTGGCCCCGGGAATCGAGAACAGTCCCGCCTTGAGGTGAGTGAAACGAATAATGTCGTTATAATACTATGAAGCCAATTAAACCAGAAGGCTTTAGGAGTCGAACGCGGGAAGCGCGAGCCGTTTTACTCGCCCGTTAAAGTCCGTTATTTTTGTTTGTCAGTCACCTCAGGATTTTCTCCTCAGGGACGATTAATCATATCAGATGGACATATTCATCGGATTTATAATCCAGAAATAATCCGCGCCCTGCCCGTGAGGCTCTGGAGTTGTTTATTGGATACGAATTAGTGAGCTTTTTGATGTTTTATTGTTTGAGCTTGTTTATGAAAGTCCTCTCAAAAAGGTTTGACGTCTTTACTTCAAGTGCCCCGTGCCTAATTTCACTTGCTCTCTCTCTTTTTCTCTCTCTCAGATGATGTTGAGTCTCGGTCTGTTCGTGTCTCTGGTGTTTGTGACGGTGTCGGTTACCGGCCGCAGTGATGGAAACCCGCTGGACAATGATAAGTGGATGAGCACCGTGTCCCAGTACGACAAGAGCAAATACTGGAACAAATTCCGCGACGTGAGTTTTTCCCACTATATTTCCTTATGCCACTGGGTGGACCAAATGTCCGCGTAAAGGTCTGTAGTCATTTTAATTAGCTTAATTCAGAACAAAAGTCAAAATATGGTCTCGGTGTTTTGTTAACCTGCTTGGGAATTCTCTCAAAAATCCCTGAAAAATAGCAAAAGCTGACTGATCCTTCTTTTGTTGACTTTCCCACTAGGTAAAAGCTTGAGCAAAATGGTGTAGCCTATTAATTAAAATATAAAACGCCTTAAAGGCTTATTTTAGGGTTTGGGGTTGTCTAGTGTTACCTCATATATTCAAAACAATGGAAATGTGTGAGCTTGTGTGAATGTGGCTGTGTTCATCTAACGATAGTGTTTGTATACTATCCCTACTAAATGTAGTATGCAAGATTAGGATTAGTACATCCAGAATTAGATGACATTGAAAGCAGTATGAGTAAAGTGATAGCATAGATTAGGTAGATAACATGATTGTGCTTTTTGGGCTGAATATTACTTAAAATTACTTTTATAGAAGCTCAATATGCACACTTAATATCCACTAGCCTATATAATATGCAAACAGTAGAGCCAAATTATGTCTGAATACATAATAACACAGGAACTGTCAGATTCAAAAAGCTGTTAGGGCTTTTTAAGTGTACAGTAAATGTTATTGGTAAGACAGTTGTTAGGTGTGGGTATACTGTACTTGTTTTATGATTTTGTATCAGGCCCATAATCATCTTAAACAGAGAGGAATCAGATCAGATTTCAGGTATCAGATATCAATGGTTGATTCTTCAGCTAGAACATTTGGCCCTTAAATCCTAAATATGTGGTTACTGTCTTGTTTACTGCCGTACTGGGATACTGGTGTGCATCGTTTTAGTATGCAGTCAAAGTATGCCAATTGGGACGCAGCCTGTGTGTTGCGTGCATGTGTTGTGTAATCCGCACTGGAGAGATTGAGATCTCGAAACGAAGCACCTGTCCATAAGTGTGTTCAGGGGTTATGAGAGTGAGATTAGGGGGGGTTCGGAGGCTCTTTATATGGATGAAGTGATTGCAGGAGGTGAAATGAAGAGTCTCTTCATGCCTCTCTCTTTCACTATGCATCTCTCTCTCTCTATCCTCTCATTCTTTATCTCTGCCTCTCTCTTTCTCTGTGTCAGTAATTTTTCTGTGTTAATGAGAGGTGATATTATGAATGCTGATGCAGTCAGAGAATCTTTGAAAGGGAAGGTGACAAGGACATTAGCACATAATCGAACACACACACACACACACACACACACACACACACACACACACACACACACACACACACACACACACACACACACACACACATTTCCATGCTCATATGGTTTTAACTGAACAACCACCAACACTGGAAAATCATAATGGGTGGGTGGGATGACCAACAACTTGCATCTTGATATGAGAATGTGTAGATCACAATGTAGTCATTTTTCTGAAAATGTGCAAATGGTTTAGAAATTAAATAACCATCTGCCAATGGTATTTTTTAGATAAGCCAGTAAATGAAATGCTGCACAAATGAAATCCACTTCATCTCTTTTTTTATTCTTTTTATTTGGAGGATAGCCTGCACAGCAAAAGATCAGACTATTCAATAAGAAATGAAGTCTGGCATCAATGCAAAACCAGATTCACAATACATAAATGCAAAACTAGTATTAGATTAAATTCTCATTAGAGGAAACAATCAGAATTTCAATTTTGAAGAAATGCAACAGGTAATGATATTCTGGGAAACAAAGCGTTCCTCCACCTTGATCCATAAAATGAAAGTTAATTGATTAAATATGAGGATGCATATGTAAATTAAGTGCAAAAACTTGTACTTTTTACTTTGCATTAAAACTTTCAGACAAGGCTTTGTCAAGCCACCGTTTAAAGTTTGTTTTGACAAGTTTTCTTTATCTAATTTAAAATCGCACTAATTGCAGTATGATTTTCTTCGCATTTAAGTTCATTTTAAATTTAAATAGCAATTCTCAATTCTGTTTGCTACCTCAACTCAAACTTAATTCAAATTCAGGAATCCAAATTGTCAATTAAATTCTGAGCACACAACCCTGCTGTTATTTAGCTGATGTATACACACCTGCGACATATGTTGAATTCTGTTTTCTCTCATGTATATATATTGTAAAACAGTTCTGCTTTAATATGTTTGCAGTTTAAATGGTAAAGCAAAATCTCTGACACACATTTCAGTGTTGTGCGTTAGATACGTCATAGCTCGAAGTCCTATTTTTCTCTATAGTGGTGTATGTGTGAGTGTGTGAATTTGAGTAATAACTGCAGAAGCTCCATCAGTCTGTCAGGGTGAGAGATGACAGGTAGTGTTGAGCCCATGGTTTAAAAGCTTTCAACTAAGGGTTTTCTGAAGATTAAGCACAGACTGACATTTACACACACACACACACACACACACACACACACACACACACACACACACACACACACACACACACACACACACACACACACACACACACACACACACTTGCCAGATTTATTCAAACATGCTAATATTGAAGAACATAAAACATTATAATGAATATAATATGATGCATATATTTAGCAAAATCCTCCTCTCTAGAGTTAATTTTTCTGGCTGACTAATGAGTAGCTGTATGGTCACTGGATATGGTTTTTCTGAGGTAAATGTGACGTTACATGACATTGTTTACAAGCGGTTTTACTGACGTCTTTCCACGGTTGAAACACTGATTGAGCGATTCCATGTGACATGATACGGATTTCGATAAGTTGTACTCTATCTTTTAACACATTTTCAGATGCTCATTCATGTTTATTTCGCACTGTAAATGGTATTATTAAGGCGGAAGAGAAGATCCGCGCTGCTGCTTCTCTTAAACTGAGCCAGAGCGATCTCACGCCACAGCGCCAAAACGGTATTTATGTTTTTGAATTTCGTAAGAAAATGGACATAATTTGAAATCTGAGACTTTGTTTCATATCAATAGAGCACAAAGATTATTGCGATTTATTGGATGTATTGAGATGCGTTCTACAATGTTCCAATCATTCATCAACTGAAAACAGGATGACTAATCGATTCTTGGGATTTAAGAATCGATATCGTTTCGTAAAAATGAGAATCGATTAAAATCGAGAAATCAATATTTTTTACCCAGCCCTAACACACACACACACACACACACACACACACACACACACACACACACACACACACAACACACACACACACACACACACACACACACACACACACACACACACACACACACACACACACACACACACACACACACACACATTTTGAAAGGATTTCTTTTTCAGTAACGGTCTGAAGCCTGAAATTAGTGCTCGTTTTAAAGGTCGTTGTGAAATCTGTGTGGGCCTGTCTAATGCAATGCTCTGGCTGCAGCAGGTTTTATTCTGCATTATTTTTCCATCCACTTGGCAGGTTTAAAAGCGAAAAACCCTCTACTTATGAAGATCCATTTTTGGCTGAATTGGGTTCTTAAGTTGGTATATGTATCTTAGGTTCTAATGGGATGCAGAGATAATGTTTTTTTGTTGGCCAAAACCCAAAAATGAGTTAGCATTTTAAGTCGTCGCCTTTATTTTTATAGCGCTTTATACATTAGAAATTGTTTCAAAGCGGCTTCACAGAAGGCCTACTGATGTAGTCGGTGTTGCCGTTGTTACACGGTATTCGGCCGTACACCGATTTCATTACTTGCCCACCGCGGTGTCGTTTTGCTTTTTTTCTGCTGTAAAGCAACTGTAGAAAGATAATAGTATTATTATGTAGCTTTATCACTTCCGGTTCCATCGTCCTGAAGTCAGTGGGTTTTTTCCCCCCAATGTTTTCAACACAAGCTCAAGATATTTTCACAATTTATTCTACAACATAACATACATAAACTTTTACTTTAACATTATAGCTTTTACTTTAACAAGTAGGTGTGGTGTTGTTCGCTATAGGTTTTTACTTCTGCCAGTTTAATTTAGGCTTCGATATTCATAAAAGTTCTGTTCATTTGTGAAGATTATCGTGATGAAAAAATGTATGAATCATAAACTTTTGTTGGTCATAGAGCCCATTTTCTGCAATAATCCAAAAGCCAATGGAAAAATTGGCTTATACTGTAGGAAACCAGAGTGTTGCTAACTTACGGGTCGGCCTACAAAAATACATCATCACTACAGATCTCATTTGGTTAAGTGATCTTTTTGGTTCTAATCAAAATCTTTACTTTTTGTAAAGACCACATTAAATCAGAGTTGTTTAGTTTTTAGTCAGTGTCTGTATCTTTTAGTTAATTTGAATGCTCATAAATTGACAAGATTACACTGGCAGCAGATTTATACACATTACAAATTCTCCTTTAGGAAAACTAAACTAAACATTAGGGCTGTAATCTCCCAGTCGATTAGTCGATTATTTGGTCGATACGTTCTTGCTCGACCAAAATTCTGATTGGTCGATTTTTTGCCGCGTTAATTTCATGAGTTTTGCCGCGTTCATTTCATCATGTGGAAAGCACTTATTACTAATGGGGGTGTTTTCAGAGCACCCCTGTTTCACAGGTCACAGTCTGTCTTCAGAACACCCCCCTTGTTTTCACTTCTTTTGGATTAGCCCAACCCACTGGAGAAGAGAGACAGATTGAAGAAAGTAGGCTACTAGAAGGTTTGCTGAATATTATTACTTGATCTGGTTTGTTTAATAAACTTTCTTTTTTTATTATAGTGGACGTGCCTTTTGTGTTTAAGAGTAAAAGCTTTAAGTTAATAGTCTATTCGTGTCTCAGCCGCGAAGCTGAGCTCCTATGTTCAGCCTCGCTGCGAGCTGCAATGAAATTATAGTGTCTGTCAGTTATTATAATACATATGACAAAAACAATTGTCTAAATTATGTTGCATATTCCTCAAAAGTTCTTGTGATGATATCACTAGTTGACAACATAGTACTATTTTCAGAAATCATAGGCTATGATATTGCGCGCAGGTGCACGTGATGCAACGCTGCAGAGCCGACAGACTCGTGTGTCAGACTCATTTCAGTGCAAAATAATTAGGTCAAAAACGATTTAATATACTGCAAATAGCCTACTAGTTTTTTATGTTTATTTATAATTCATTTAGGTGGACAACAAGGCTACCAAGTACTGCGCACAGTGCGCAGCTAATTAATGTAACGTTTTTTTTCCCTAACGTCATTTTTAGTCGATTTTTAGTCGAAAATTTCAGGACTTTAGTCGACCAAGATTTTCTTTGGTTGATTATAGCCCTACTAAACATCACATTTTTTGATGATTTATCTTGCATAAAATGTTCTGCAGCAACTTCCTGTTTCATCAGGAAACACATCAACACAGAAAAGAAAAATGACCTTGTCAAGTCGTTTCTTTAAATGTGAAGGACTGACTATCCTTCCTAAGGGCTGATGGGAATGAAGTGGATGCAGTTGGACAGTAGAGGTGAGGTTACAGCTGTCAGAAGATGTGGAAAGACTGGATGTGAACATGAGGTCTTATTTTTTTTATTCTAAATCATATTAATGAAATGCTGCAGGTCTTGCTTTGGGTTTGTTCTGTGCAGTTTTGTGTTGTTTAAAATATGGAAGTATTATTTTACCATAGATGTTGAAGCTGGGGTAGGCAATTTTTAGAATGAATGTGACGACCTCCTTCAAAACACATGAACGCACACAGCAGAGTTTGCAAAGCATCACGAGACGACGTTAAACTACCTCACGTCTCAAATGACACAATACTATTACAATAATAATGAACAGAAACAACTTAAAGAGCACTGACCTGTACCACCTGACTGCTACAGATTCATTTCGGCGTTGATAGTTTTGCCATTGAAACGTATAAATTCGAGTATATTCGAGCTCCGAGAATAACATCACGGGTTTCCATCTCTTCCAAATTACAGTTATGGTGTGAACGCAGCATAAGCTGGTTGTTTTGGTTCAGGAGAAACTGTTGTTTGGGTTGTGGTGCTCAGTGACTGGCGTCTGTTTAACTCTCTGTCTTTGCATGAAACGCGCTGATGACGTGTGATCTCTGCGCGAGCAGGTTAGGAAATGCATACGTTGACAGGCAGGTTGGACATCGTATTTTTGCATACGGACCGAATTCAGTGATTGGACGTACATTTTATTGTCCTATGTCTTCCACAGACAAGATATAAATATATTTAGACCACTTAACTTAATGATTGCCATCAGGATGAAGAGACTTTCAACCAGCATAGCAAAAAGTGTTTCTGGAACAAATCACCCATTTAATGTTTGTCTGGGATACATAATGTCATCATTAAATTGAGTTTGAATACTGAAATCAATCGTTTGTCAGAGCTAAATAAAGCAACATTTAGACAGCAGAGATCTTACCATCATTTGATCATTGGAAAAGTGCAAATTCAGGAGGTGTTCTACTGACTGTACAGTTCAATTTGATTCGATTCTGTGTCCTTTTAAGTCATTTATGAGAGAACTCAAAGGGCACAATCATAAGAGAGACCTTGTGTGTGTGTGGTATGGATCCACTGGGACCGCTGTGACTGCCATGTAAATGAGCCTCATTACTGAGAAACTGCTCACCGTCTAAAGAGAGGAGCGCTGAGGACAGCAGAGGAGAGTCTGGAAATTTTGGTTTTGTCTAGGTTTGCATCGGGGATTACAATTCTAGGCCGAAACCGAAAATTCAGGATGCGCTTGGTCAAAAGCCGAAACCAAAAATAAATAATAAAGTAATAATTAACTAATTAATCAATCAAACTTATTTAATAATTAACACATAAGTAGCTAAAATTGAGTTGTACAAACTAGGGATGCTCCGATCAGTATTTTTGCAGTCGATACCAACTACCGATTTCTTGTCATCATGATTGATCAATACCGATCCTGATTATTCTAGCTTTATATTTAAGTGATATGTAAGCTCTCTGTTGACACTCACTGTTAACCCTTTACACCCTGATTTCAAGTGGCATAGGGCCTACATAATGATTTCAAGTGGCATACTTATAAGTAATGGCTTTATAAATCTACAGAAAAACTAAATATCATCTAGTACATGGTGTCATTTGATAGAAAACCTTTTTGAGGAAAATAGGTTTTGATCATGTTTGGAGGTTCTTATGTTACAAGACTGCAGAGAAAACCCTAGAAAAAGTGATGCAATTTATTGATTTATTTTGTTGTTATTCATGCTTGACATGAGGACTATTAGAAAGTATATATATGATGGGTCATAAAATCGTTTGGCTTTGTTCACAATCATATCAACTGCATTTGTGCTGCTATCTTGTGTGAACCTTTATCAGACCTGCATTTCCAGTGACTTGAGAAATGAATAATGGCTTAACTGACTGTCTGTCTGTCTGTCTGTCGTTCTTTTGATTGTTTCCATCATTGTATCGTTCTATCGATCATTCCACTTATTACAGTTATAAGAATTTCTTGAAATGTCATTTTTTAAAATAATTTTGCTTCCTTGTGGGACAGAAGACAAAATGACCATTGACAAACTGATCCAGTTTAATCTAGTTTGGGAAACCAGCAGTGGGTTATTATAAAGCAGCAGACTGGATAGTTTGTGCACACATATATAAACAAATAAACATGCTTATACTTTAGATGGCAACTTCGTGAATCTGCAGTCCTGTTACAGTTTTTTTCACAAATAAATTAATTGTTTAAAAATATATGAATATGTGAATAAAAAGGAAGTAAACACTGTAACAGGGAACTCGGTAATCTGGTAATTTCATGGTAATCATATTTTTTCAAATAAAGACAAGGTAACGCTAATTTTACATACAGCACACAGTGAAAACGATATGAATATGACACAGGGCAACGAGATAGCACAGCTGTTTGCATCCACTCACTTCGTACGGACCGACCGTCACTCGCAGTAACACGTTTATGCAGGCCACAGATGCACACTTCACAAGATATCACAGCTGGATTCGATTAAATCTGCAAGGTTTGTGAAATTAAATGTTTATTAGATATTCAGATATTTGTTTAAAAAATTTAGATACACATTTGCTGAATGTTGACGGTAAATGAGTAAGTATTTTAGCCTGATTGTTTGCCTTTTCTGTTACAAATAATATAGAAGCAAACGCTTTACTTTTTCGCTTACTATTTACTTTCTTTTTTTACCAGTTCTGTCTAACAAAGTATTAGATATGACTGACAGAGATCATAAACTAATGAAGACGGAGAATGTGAGTGAGCGCTGTGTGATCAGGCGTTCTCTTCTCAGGCGCTGGTGTTCTCAGCACCACCCGTCAAAATCCAGAGCGCAGTCAAAATAAAAGTCCCGCTTCCAACACGTCGGCCAATCAGAAAAACTTATCGGCCGATGCAGATATTTAAAAAATGGCAAATATCGGCCGATATATATCGGCCTTGGTGATATATCGGTCGACCACTAGTGGGTTACACAAAATTGCCCAACACTGTAAAAAAAATGTAACCCAACAAAATGACCCAACAGGCAGAATCTAGCAGTTTGGGTAAAAAAAGAATCCAGGAAATTTTAGCGTACATTCAAATTCAAATTGCATTCTGTATTCTGTTTGCTGCCCCAATTCAAATTCAGCAATTGAATGCACTTTTAAAAGGCATTCTCAGTTCAGTCCAAGTGTGCAGTTCACCTGCATAAAATTTGTAAATAAATTCATTTGAATTCAGATAGAAGGACCAAACAGAGTGGCTGGAGTTGAGTAGATCTGCTGTGTGATGAAAATAAGAATTGAGTGCCTGTCCACTGAATGTGAATCACGCTGCACTTCAGAGCAATGCGTCAGGCACTTTAAATGTATTCAGATTCATTGTTTAATGAAGGGTTTAAGTTTATTTGGGGTTTTAAGTTATACTGAACTTGCTGATTACATTATCCTGCTCTTTGCCTCCTGATTAGAGCTATTCTGGCTGCTGGTTGAAGACCAGCATGTTTAAGAGGACCGATGTGGAGCCCTTTTCTAAAATCATTTCCTTTGTCCTACATCTGACTTCCCTTCCCCCTTCTCTCTCTCTCGTTCTCTCATTCACTCTCTTTGACACATTCTGACCCTGTGCTTCATCAGCCGTGAAATCAGCCCTGCAACACACACACACCTGCCTAAATCAGCTGCCATATATCGCTGACTGTTTTCTGCCATCATTAGAAGGGTCATGCACCCTGATCCAGATTATATTTTTCACAGGTTTGTTTTTGCATCTAGTTGTGCCATCTTAAAGTTGGTTCCTTCTACCTTTTGTGAGCATGTGTGTTGCGACTGTTTCTATTGATTTGTTAATTCATTAGACTGGGCAGAAAAGCCGAACAGAAATGCTGAGGGAACATGACTAAGAGAGGCAGGTGTGTAAACCCACGGGATTGAACAGTGTGTGTGTGTGTGTGTGTGTGTGTGTTGTGTGTGCGTGTGCTGACAGACGGTATTACACTGAGTGCTCACAGCTGGGACTATGATGACTGTGCTGAGCAAGTTCTGTGAACGTGTGCATGATGAGAATAGAGGGATGAAGTGAAGGACTAGGAGCGGCAAGGACAGATTTCAATTCTGAAGTGTCTTAGAAAGAGAGAATTTGGAACAATAGACATTTTCATGTCTCTATCTGAGGCTGTGTCTCAAAACCTAGTGAGCTGCAACTTTAAACAGTTTTGGGCATCATTGATGTGTTCAGATGTGCCTTTGATGCACAAAACATTAGCTAGTAGAAAAGTAGGTTTTGAGACCGAATCCTGCCCATCTGTCTGTCTGTCTATGACAACCAGATTCAGTAATTTTACTGATATGCTAAAAAGCACTACATTGCTAAATGTTATTTCATTAGTCACATACACGCACTGTTTACACACATAATATTTTCAGCATCATTACTCCAGTCTTCAGTGTGACATAAGATTTCAGAAATCATTCTAATATGCTGATTTGCTGCTCAAGAAACATTTCTTATCATCAATGTTGATAATATTTTTGTGGATTCTTTAATGAATAGAAAGTTCAAAAGAACAGCATTTATTTTGTAACCTTACAAATGTCTTACTGTCTCTTTTGATCAATTTAATGCGTCCTTGCTGAATAAAAGTATTCAACCCTAAGCTTTTGAACGGTAGTAAATGTACAATTATAAATATAAAATCCTTTTGTCTTTCTCTTTGTGGTCCATCATTGCAGACCGTGATCTGTGTTAATGTGTGAGGGAATGTTTGGCCTATTGACAGGGCTGCAGACACACCACCAATCAATCGATCAATCAGGCGCTTGAAAAGTGAGCATAGTCCTACTGAGAGACCTGTATGTGGGAGTGTGTGGGAGTTTGGAGGTTAGTCTCTTCCCAGGTTGCAATGCACTTTAATAGCACGTTGTAGCAAAGTTCGTTATTGTGGGAAGAAGGAGACGGGAACCGGCGAACATTCAACAGATTTTAATATAAAAAATAAAACAAATACAAAACAGAAATAAAAAGACAGCAGCCCCTCACGGACAACTGCTGTCACATTAAATAAAACATAAACAGCAAATAAAATCAAGGCCTGGCCTTTCTCGATCTTCACTGTCGTCGTTCCTCCTTTATGCTTCCGCTCCTCCGTGAGAGATACGAGACCGGTGCGTCACTCATCAGTAATCTCACGTCCCTCGGACTCGTCCTGCTCACTACACACGCTAGCTGTGATTTCAGGTTTGAGGCATTTAAACACCTGAGGTAAAGCAGTGGATGAAAAATGAAAGCCGTGTGTGTTTGTGTGTTGCCTCTCTTACCTCTCCACTGTGTGCAGCCATTACTTCAAAAACAACTTCAGAAATGAACCCATAGTCCAAATATCAGCTAATTTAGTTTGAAAAAAGATTTGTGCATTTGATACGATGATATTACAGCAGAAAGCAGGACCTGCATTCATGTGTGTGTTTGAACCTTTGGCTTTCACCCCGTCAGTGGCTTTAGCAAGTGAAATATAGTGTTTTCTTTCATCTCAGACATATTAACGTAAACTACACATTTTCCCATCCGTATCATTAAAGGAGGCGTGTGTTTTACTGGATGGTGAAGCTCTTTCTCAAGGTTTTTCCAGCTCACTGAATGGAGGATTTCTCTCTGTCTATGTGGGTGACAGTCTTGTCAGCGTCTCTTTGATGGGAGAGAGAAGCAGAAGTTGTTTTCCGTCCATCTGGTTTATTGTTGGTTTGTCTTCATGATTTGGCTGTTTTTCTGTCTCTTTTTTGACCTCCACCCCTGTCTTCTCTATCTGTATTCATCTTTCTCTTATTTCTCATATTCCTTGAAGCAAAGCATGTTGCTGTGTGTGTGTGTGTGTGTGTGTGTGTGTGTGTGTGTGTGCATGTAGCTGCAGTTTGGGTCAATTATATCATGCATTTGGAAACAGAACATGCACCAACCATCTCCTAGGGATGGGCGATATATTATCGTTTGCGATATACCGGTAATAAAATCTCTTCAGGATAAGAATGATTAATCTTCCCTCGATAATAATGATAAAGTTGATGACGTATTTCTGTTTGGTACCCATTCGCTGCTCACGTGCAGAGCGAAAACACAGACAACTTGATTAATATTCATGAACCCAGCAGCTCATCAATTCTTAGTACGGTTTATATTGTTATTAGTAGTAGTATTCTTATCTTATCAGTATTATTATTATTATTATTTTTTTTTTTACAGAAACACTGAATGACCAACAATGTCTTGAGCACCACCAGTCCAAAGTTCAGTTAAAATGACAGATGTGCATTCATACTTTTTCATTCATACATGGTTACCAAGTTTTAGTTCTAATTATTTAAGTTCTATCATTAAATAATGCTTGATTATTTGCACTCTCTTTTGAGTGCAAATCCTAGTTATTATCATTAGCTAAAACTAAATCTAAACCCCAAAAAATCAGTATTACTTGAAATAAAGATAAAGATTAATAAAATAAAGAAAAAAAAATCATATTTTATTTCAGCTAGTTGCCAAGACAAAACCTCTCATTTTTTAGTATAAGTTGAAGTACTAAAATAACTAAAACTAAAACCTAATAAAAACTATATAGACAAAACTATTTAAATTTATATATATTTAAAAAACACAACAAAATTACTAAAACTTTAACTAAAATAAAAAATAAAGTTAAACCTAATTCAAATTATTTACAAAAACTATAGTAAAATGTCAATGATGCTAAAATAACACTGGATCTTGGTTTTAGCACTTAAGTATATGCTAGCAGTGTTATCTAGCCTAATACGCCTAAATTCACTTGTTAATCAGTCTCCAATTGTTGGTAACATCTTCATTAGAAAGCCAACCTGTGATGTTCATCTGGTCGAACAGAGACTTTCCCAGAGTTTAATGTTCTGGTCTTGGAGGTCTCGGTCTCAGGCTCAGTGTGAGATGAATAAATGATGAGCGTTTAATAAGGAGGTGAGACAGCGAAGTCCGGCATTCAGCTCTCCTCCACAGAGACGGGAACAGATTTCTCGCCTGTCTGCTGTTGAGCTATCACCCCTCAGTCTTTCTCTTCAGCGCTGGAAACTGCTGATTCTGGTCTCTGACTCAGACGCTTTTCACACTGTACGGTCGGACCGCATGTCATCAGTAATTAGTGATGCGTGAAACGAGTTGTCAGCCAGGCACCATCAAACGATCCCTGAGAAAAAGAGGATGAGAAAGAGGGAATTAAAGTAGTAAGATGGAGAGAAATGGAGGATAAAGGTGCAGAAAAATAAGAAGTAGTGATAGATGATCAGTCAAGCACCTCATCCAGTGGGGAGTTTATTATGCTGCTTTGGTACTTCTTTGCGTGCGCGTGTGCTACTTTGAATATGTGCTCAAGAGACAATTTATCTCTTGCTGCGTGGAAATATGGCAGCGCTTTTTCATTAGTAGGAGGAAATAACGGGTGCAAAGATGGCAGAAATCCACTTAGCTGAGATAATGCACTTTCACATGCGCAAGCATTGACCAGAATGACGGTAGCCTATATGTGTGACAGTCTCTATTGGTTGAACACATTTCTACTGTCTTTGTCATAAAATGTATCGCACAATAGATTTATTAAACGTTTAGGCCTAGTTCACCCAAAAATGAAAATGTCATCATTTACTCACCCTCAAGTTGTTCCAAACTTGTATAAGTTTCTTTCTTCTGTTGGAGACAAAAGAATATATTTTGAAGAATGTTGCTAAGTTGACGGCACTCATTGACTTCCATAGTGGGAAAACGTAATTTTTGGGTGAACTATAGAGACAGAGCGTATTTAGGCCACGCCCACACCCGGGGGGAAAACAATCAAAACGTCTCCATTGACTTTGCATTGCGAGAGGCTGCCTCCTTGTCATTTCTTGCTTCTAACAAAAGACATAAAAATGCCTAAAAGCTGCTGTGTGACAAGGTGTACAGCAAACAAGCTAAAAAAAAACAGAAATACGTTTTTATTAGCTCTCGACCCCAAAAAATGCGTGTTTAGGACATAAAAGTGGATACAGGCAGTTGAGACAGAGCGTCACGTGTCGCATTACTCTGAGAACTAACGTACGCCCGCTGGAGGAGACCGTAATTGGCAACACAGGATAGTTTATCTTACAGAAATATAATATATAAAACTGACATTTGGATATTTGACTCACCAGTGACCAAATGTTTAACTTACTGCACACGTGGTGTATTTTTAGTGCATACTGAGTGTCAGGATCCCACAATTTACCCATTCGTTCCAGCCTGTATCCACTTTTATGTCCTCAAACGCTCGTTTTTTGGGGTCGACAGCTTATGAAAACTTATTTCTGGGTTTCTTAGCTTGTTTGCTGTACACCTTGTCGCATAGCAGCTTTTAGGCATTATTCTGTATTTTGTTAGAAGCAAGAAATGACAAGGAGGCAGCCTCTCGCAATGCAAAGTCAATGGAGACCGCTGGACTGTTTTCCCCCCCGGTGGGCGTGGTCTTCAGATTATGACGCGTTGCGCTCTGTCTCTATCCCTGTAACTCAGCTATCAGTGGGCAGGACTTATTTACATGTGAAAGCAATGAAGAAACATTGTAATACAGTGTGAGATAAATTTTTTTTTACTCCAATTAAACATAAATGTGCCTTTTAAGTATGTAATTCCCTGGATTATCCAATAAAGCTATTAATCCATGTTTATGTAATGTATAAAGCAAACATTTATGGAGAGTTATGTCTGATTTATAAATGAATGACTGTGCTTTTAAACGATTTGTTTGAGGAGATTTACAAATCAGAATTGAGTTTTGTATTGTTTTGACTCGGTGTTACAGATCCAGATACACATTCGCATTTATTTATATTTTAATTTAATTTACATTTATTTTTAAATTAATATAATATATAATAATTTTATAATAATTGTAATAGATGTATGTATGCATGTCCATGTAGAAATGCTGTGTGGTCGTACGTCTGAAATCTGCCTTGTTTTCGGCAGCAGGGAAACGGCCAGAGATCTTTGGAAACGGTTCTAGCGCCTTTTGCTTCTGGAAACAGATTTCCAGCTCATTTGTTAATATCATGTGTAATACAGAACAGATGTCAGGATTATGATAACCAATAGAGATGCACACACACAAATATATGCACTGGTGAATTTATGGATGTGCTTGCATGGGGTTTATGTGTGTGTATGATCACATTCAGATCCTGAAATTATTCATTCATTTGTCATAATTTGTGTGCACTCATAAATATAGATTGCAATTCAATGAAGGTCCATCATCTCTCTCTCTCTCTCTTTATGTGGAATCTTTCAGATGCTTCAGACGAGTGAGAGTGAAGCATCTATTTCAAAGTATTTCTGACACTTTCTCTTTTATCTGTCTCATCTTATCCGTCTTCTTTTTTCTTTGTCCATTTCTCTTGTTCTTTCACAGGAACTATTGTAAAGCTGAAAACACGGCACAAGGTTGTTTCGAATATCACAGGCAGAATCTCAATTCATATCCTAAACTAGATTTTTATATTTTCTGAAGAACATGCGAGTGCTTGCCTGTGCAGATCTGCCATGAGTTCAGTAGTCCTGCACTTTTATGTCTGTGTGATCTTCTGGCTTGTAGATGTGACTCGGGTCCCTCCTTTAAAGGAATAGTTCACTTCAAAATGAAAATCTTGTCATCATTTACTCTCCCTCAAGTTGTTTCAAACCTGTATAAATGTCTTTCTTCTGCTGAACACAAAGGAAGATATTTTGAAGAATGTCGGTAACCAGACAGTTGATAGACATAGTAAAAAAAAAAATCAAGCATAGCGTTAGTTCTGGCAGGTCACATTAGTCAAGCTCGCATCAGCTGATCCACGTCTATCTATATATCTACCTATATACCTATTCCTACCTATAGGAATACAACGCCTATCAGTGTATACATATAAGCTCCTTCAGTATTATCAGCAGCTATCATGTTTTTTAGAAGCTAATTACCCTCCTCCCTCCCCAGCTCCTCCTCTCGTCAGTCAGGGTTTGGCATTCTGATTCCCCTTGAATCAGAATAAATTCTCGAATCACGTTGTACTTTAAAAATCTTGAATTAATGATATCTGCAATACATTCATGTTGGTTCTGTTTAGGGCTGCACGATTTGGGGAAAATGTCATATTGCGATAATAGAGGTCAATATTGCGATTGCGATATGCGATATAATAAACGAATGGTTTCATGAGTCAACTTGCTTGGTTCTCAAGGAAAATAAATGCACACACAGATTAGTGATAATCTGCCTAAAGAAAAAAGTTCTTTAGTCAAGAGCAGTGAGTGTTTTTCTCTGTTCCCTTTGTTCTTTGATTAACTTTAGCGACAGATATAATTAGTGGCTACTGTGTACTGTCCCTTTAAAGGAGAAGTTGGTAACTTTTTTAACTTAATAAAACTGTCTAGAAATCATTTGGATGGTTAAACAACCTGTTCTGGTGATATTGGTGACTTTCCCCGCTCCCCCCAGCGTTCCCAGGCGGAAAACCAACCTTGCAACTTGGGGACTACCGTCCCGGCAAAATAGAAATTGGAAGTCTCGTGAGAAGCGAGAACGAGAACGAGAACGAGAACGAGCGCGAAACACGAATCGCTTTACGGCAATTCAACATAAACACACACGCATGTATGATGTATTACCAGATTACCCACCTCGGTAGACAATGCTCCACACGATACAGTTGGCTTGATCCGATCAAAACAAACGCACATGAGCAGCGGTAGAGAGGGGGAGGAGGGGCCGCAAGTGAGTTTTTTACGACCGTGTTGTGACATATACGCCCCACAGCTGTAGGGGGAGCTCGTGGGGAAAACATGCGACAACAAAAGGGAAAATCAGTGAAGAAGTGACTAGAGTTCGCTAGAGTTGCCGAGTTCTCCTTTAAGACCAGCCACTGTTGACAGAGGCGCGGATCTCACACGCGCCTCATTCTCTGACGAGTCACAACTCTTCACGTTCATCATAAGACTACTCTTATGTTATGAAGATACTCGACAAAAAGACATTTTGGCATAATTGTGTGTGTTGTTCGTTCAAGCTCGAAAGAGAACTGTATTCTGGCATGCTGTTTTGTGTGCACGCATGATATTAGCGCGAGTCTTTCTGTGTGTCACAGTCAGGACATTCACAGGCAGTGGTTCATTTTGACATACATGTGTGTTGTTCGTTCTACCGCGAAAGAGAGCTTGATACTGGCGCGCGTCTATCTGTGGGTTGTGTGTATGTGTGTGTGTGTGTGTCAGGAGGACATTCACTGGCAGCGCGTTCTTTTTTGTCTTATCGCGCATGATTGGTTTAAAAGTAGGGCTGTGTATTGGCAAGAATCTGGCGTTACGATACATATCACGATACGTGGGCCACGATTCAATATATTGCAATATATTTCGATACTGTGCATAAGGCGATATATTGGATTTTTTTTTAAGTAGGACTATAATTTTAGAAAAAGTAATATTTAAAGACATGATGTGCATAAAAGTCAAAGAAGTTTACTTTAGGTAAACAATTGCGTACACAGAAAATCAAACTGCAAGTTTGGGTGGTTCACATGTTCTTAGGCCAGCGACACACTGCTGCGTGGCGTTTGCGTGGCGTTTTCCATGTCTTTGCACACTAGAAACGTGTCTGACGCAAAGACAACGTCGGCAGTGTTGACGGCAAAATAGGCTATCGAATATTTCGTTCTGTATTGACAGGTGCAGTATTTGAAAATCGATAATATTTTTTTAAATTACATTTATATTTGCATTTATGTCAAAACCTAGAGACTTTCAATCATCTAAATGACATTTATTCTATTAAGTTCTATTAGAATTTATTAGAGTTCTATTAGAATTCGGTTCTATTTCTAGCATGCACGCGTTTTCCGCGCGGCTCAAGCAGGCAGTGTGATACTCAAGTGTATCGATTTTTTCTTACACCCCTATTTAAAAGCATTTGCATGAATAAGAGTGGGATCATGTAACACTAGCCAAAGGATGCCAAAAATTAACAGATGCTGCGTTAATTTCGTTAACAGCGCTAATTTGTTTATTTAATATAAAATCACAGCATTTTGCGTCATATAATCGCGTAGGCTTGACATCGCGATTGCGATTGCGATACGATTAATCGTGCAGCACTAGTTCTGTTCTGTTTACCCTAAGGGGGGTTATTGCTACTCTTATTCATTCTAGGCTGCAATTGATGCGCCGGGAGTTCTTGCCTAGAACAGAACCATACCGCCAATCCAAATTGTATGCTAATTGTCAAACGTATTCGACGATCGTGGTCCTGACTGAAATACTATGGAAGCCAATGGGGCCGATCAACTGTTTGGTTACCGACATTCTTCAAAATATCTTCTTTTGTGGTCAGCAGAAGAAAGAAATTCATACAGGTTTGAAACAATGAAATGATGACAGAATTTTCATTTTGAAGTGAACTAATCCTGTAATGTAAGTCTATGGAATTTTTTTCATCCAGCAGTGAAAATTGTAAGTCTGATCACTTAGTAAAGTTACAGCGTGCACTTTCTTTGTATTGTGTAGTAAAGTATGTGCGTTGGCATTCGGGCGCAGGCACCTTTTGTGGTGTTCTGTACGAGTCCTCTGCTTTCTGATTGAATAATAGTGAGTCACAGTTAGGCTACTCCCAGACAGATCATTCTTTGACCTTCACTGTCAGACTGTTATCTCACATTCACACACAGGCACGGAAATGATCATACATGCTGATTGTAGTGTTGATTCTCAGTGGGAGGGGTTTCATGCTGAATGACTGACAGCTCCTCTGGTGAGATTTATTATACGATACGAGTACCGGCATTGCCAGACTCCACATTAACAGAATTTAAGGGAATAATAATTAGGTTTTTTACCATCAAAAGAAAATGAGTACAACTGCACCCTCCGGAAAAAAAAAATACAAAAGCTGTCACTGGGGCAGTACCCTTTGAAAAGGTCCTGAACTAATATGCAGTAGGATGCACCGATTGGCTTGAATTTTTTTTTTATTCAGTACCATTAAAATGATTAAATTTCATTATAATGTCTAATAGTAATACAATTATACACATTTTTTTTTTAATTTAGAATAATAAATTCTTTTTAAAAAGCATTTTCGGCCAATTGCATTCAGAATGTTCGGTTTTGGCCTAGAATTTTCTTTTAGGTGCATCCCTAATATGCAGCTTTAAGATATATGCACCTTTTATGGGCAAATAATGTACATTTTGAAAATGTACCCTTTGAAAGGGCACCCGCCCCAGTGATAGATTTTGTAATTTTCTTTTCTGAGAGTATGTGCACGTTTCAGTGCATTTGTTTTTTAGCAGTTTCAAATGCGAACTCATAAACATTCGTTGTAGATGTCGGTCATACGACTTCTTCCTGTCTGAGTGGGAAATCCTTTCGCAAATATTTTGGCCCGATTTGCAGTCTGGTGGAGGTGTCAATGCTTTTAGGCCAGTTAGAGTTGACGGGTTTCACAGAAAATTGCTTAGTGTATTATTGGCACAGACTAAGATTTTTTTCTGATTCCATCCTGTCAGTTGATGTCAAACGTATGATATTTTGAACCTTTTTTAGAACATATTGCTTTCATTTATCACGTCTCCTAGCAACATTGGTCTTGCATTTCTGCCATGTTTGGAGTTTTTTAACACTTTTTTTTTCTTCTTTGTAGTTCTGAATCGAATCCTCTTAGAAGCACAATGGGTTGTGGGCAGTATTAGAGTGTTAATTAATTAGATATTAGTTAATTAGAGTATTAGTATTAGAGTGTGCACAGATCTGCACTTCTAATTTCGGAATTTTAAATGCTATTTAGGATGGAAAGCAGGGGCGGAGTGGCAATCGGGAGAGTCGGGACTTTTCCCGGTGGGCCGGTAGTGTTTTGAGGCCGCGGAGGGCCGGTCTGATAATAGTTATACATTGCGAGTTATTTTAGCAACACCCGTCTGGCGGCCTGATGTGCGGCCGCTTCTCGCTGGTCAAACTGTGCAGCCTCTCTGCTCAACACAGTATATAAAAGTGCTCAACCCGTTCGGCAGGTCCAACCATGTCTATAGGATTTTCAAAAACATAGGGGGGTCAGTGAGCGGCCCCTCCCAAAATCGGGTCGGCCTTTGATGTAAAAAGCCGCCGAACACTTCTTTTTCCTAGTCACGTCTTGGAAGTCTAACGTCCGTAAGAGTGAGTTAAATGATGGAAAGGCAAAAAAGAAAACTTATCTTGTTATTTCGAGATATTAAGACGTTATTTCAACAAAATATCTCGTTATTTCGACATAATAAGTCGTTATTTCGACATAATAAGGGGGCATTCTAATCTGCATTAAGCTACATTAAGCGTTCTTAGGCCTAATGGTTTTCTATGGGAGGAAATTGCTTAACGTGTAATTAAACGTTGCGTTCATATTCTGGGCTCATCTGATTTTTAGTAGGCTACATAGCATTTTTATGATTTTAGTATCATAATGATTAATAAATGCACGCACAATTATCCGTGAACTTGATTTGAACAAACGCCTTTCAACTTGTGCAAAATTCAGAATTAAATGAATGTGCAGCAATTTGCACAAATAGAGAGTCTGTAGGCCTATTGTAGCCATTAAATAAGCGCATTTAGTTTCATATTTGTTAAAATATATAATGTCATTTCTTTTCCATTTATGTTTATTTATGAAAAGTGAACAGCACGAATAAGATATGATGCCTATCAAGAGACAGATGGTCAGACAGACATGATTTTGACCATTTCATTCAGTTTTGTTTTGTAGAAAACCTTTCATTAAAGTGAATTTCGTTTTGTATAAATTGTATCTTAATTTTAATCATTTTTTAAATAATAATAAGCAAATATAACAAACAGACAATATAGCCTAATCATGGAGGCGCCCGCGCGGTCAATTGCATTGCACGTTAACTGAGCGCATCTCATCCGAACTAAGTTAACGAAACTCTGTGTATGCCTCACACAGACATGCGAAACACATCAAATACACAAAGCTTGAAATAACTTTAAACGAAATAATTCAAAACGAAAAGAAAAAGGCTTGCCTACTCTCTGATTACGTAATCATGCATTTCTCTAGGCGCGTTCACTATATATGGCGATCGTCAACTTCATCTTTGCAGCCGACACCCGACACTGTCAGAAAACACTAATTTATTACTAAAAATCAATGCACGCGTTACCGGATTTACAAATGCACATCTTGCTTGTTGCACGCACATAAATGTTGAAATAACGAAATATTATGTTGAAATAACCTTATTAATAAGCTACTAATAGCCTACATCTTTTAGAATATTTGATTGAATGCTGAATGTTGCACTTGTTCAATTTAATAAAATTAAGACTTTAATTGTGATCATTAAAATAATTGAATATTAAATATTTAGTGGCCAAGTTTTGCTCAATTATTATTTGTATAACTGCGCAGCTCCCCCGTCAATGATCTAGCACCCCTCAGCACAAGCGTTAAAAAATCTGGCGCTGAGAAGGTCAGACTCAAAAATTATGGAGGAGGAGGCAGTGAAATGCTCCAAAATAACAGACATGTTCCGGGCATCAACAAGCAAAGATGCTACAGGTGAAATAAACTGAAGCACATGTTGTCAAAGCTAGGCACAGATGGGAATTAGCACCAGCTATGCAGCCAGCCAGCCAAAAGCTTGTGTAATTTGAAAGTAGCAGTGGTAAATATGAGACAAATAAAAAGTTTACTATTGAGTGACTATCTAGGCTACTAGTGGCAGATTTCCTAGTTTTAAAACGAGTAACCTCCCTTGGCTGCTGCTGCTATGTTAAGTGTATACAGATTATGTTAACACTAGCAGAAGCTAACGAGCAAGGTGTCGTGTCACCGTGAAAATGCCATAGACCCTTTTCAACAGGGTGATGATGACACGTTTTAACGGTCATCATCCGCATAAATCCTGGAAAGTTTTTTTTTATATTTTCAATTGAAAAAAATATGTATTTACATTTAACACTATTTTATATTATATTACCTTTAATAAAATTACAAAAAAAAACGAGTTAATGCTGCTGTGAGGGTTTCTAATGCTGCGTCTGTGGGAGTGATGACAAAGTGACTTATATTTCTCTCTTCTGAGTTCTTCTGACTGCCGTTATCCATCTCTCGCAATTTTTTTACTCTTTTAGAAAGTTGTGAAAAAACTATAGAGGAACAAAAAAAATCTATTTAATATTCTCTCATTCACTGCTATATTTTTTAGCAAAGGTTTTTTTTTTTTTTTTTTTTTTTTTTTTTTTTTTTTTTACCACCGAGGGCCGGTGGTCTACGAAATTTCCCGGTAGATTTTTTGGTCCCACTCCGCCCCTGATGGAAAGTATGCGTATTGGAACGTATCATACGTTCTTCAGGATTCTAGAAGCTGCAGTGAGAGCATTAGGTCTGATCACACAAGAGCCCATCGTCTGATATAAGCGGGAGGCTTAACCGCCCGGCAGGGACTGCCAGAGATCAGACGCTCTGCAGACTCTCTCTGTTCAGGGTCTGTCTGTACTGGGGGATTCGACAAGATTTCTGCTCGCTCGTGAATCCCTGGGATTTCTGGATGGGATGTGCATTGGGACTGGTGCGGTTCTGGGGCAACACAGAGGAATATTGGGTCAACTGGATATAGACTGATTACAGACTGACATTTCAGAGTTCATTTGCAGCGTCCGCTGTGTTTATGGAAATGAGTCTTTCTGTGCCGAAAGCTTGCCCGGATCACACTTGTGGGATGTCCACATTACAACTGGGAGAGAGAAGCGTTTGTGATCCTAATAAGACTCTTTGTGGATTAGGCACTGTTAAAAATGGGACGTTGTTGTTGTTATTTTTTACCACTTGGGATACGACATGAAAAAAGAAAGAAAGAGGACAGAAGTTATATAACATAAGCTAGGGCTGTGTACAATATATAGTCATACTATTTTTTAAAGTATTGCATCAATTCTGTGGGTTTATTTATTTAGTCTCCTATAGTTCAATTAATTAAGAAGCAAGTCTAAATAAGTGTAATCTTTAAAACTAAGGTTTTCTAGATTTTTTCTAGGAGTTTCTTCTACACACCTGCTGAATTATGATGTGTTGTACTATGCAAAAGTGAAGTGTTTCTTCTATTCTGTTTCACACTCTCGTCTCATGCAGTCTCTTTTGATTTCTTTATGAGTTATCTATTCTTTTCATTTGCAAATCATTTAAGATCAAGTGCTTGACATGCAGAATTCATTCAGGTTTTTTTTGCATATAATATCAGCCCTAGGTGTGCTAGTAGGGGTTGTTGTAAATTTGACCCTTTGACTTAAATTGATGAAATTTTTTTGAACATTCTATTTTAAATTTGAAAATCTCCCTTTAACTGAAATTGTTTTTTAAATTATTCTTTAAATTATTATTATTTTTCTTAAAAAAAAAAAAAAAAAAAAAAATGCCTTTTTTTTAAAGGCACTTGAAAGCCCTGGAAAAGTGCTTGAAATTCACTCTCAAAAGTTTGCTTTAACCCTGAAAGGAATAATGTAAAAACATATTACATATTTCTTCCACAATACCATGGTTACAGTTAGCGCTGCTACATTAAATCCATGGTGAATGTTGGTGATTTGTGGATTGAAAAGCCTTCGATAACTTGTTCATTCATGGCACAATTTTTCTCTCGGTTTCCACGTCAGGGCTGTTTGATCTGACATGGTTTATATCAGAATTCTGCATTGGATTTGAATGCTCGAGATTGTCCCGCGAGTAAACCTATTCTGAGCACAGCGCAGCTCAAATGAGTTGCATGGTTTCGTTTCACTTTTATTTTGTTTTCCGTATGATGTTCCTCATATGCAACATAAAAGGCACTAGTGCGACCTCTAACAAAATTTAGTTGCACTGGCAGAAAAAAAGGTTGCAAAATGTGACCATTTGGTCGCACTCTTGGAGCTCTGATATATTTAACCATTTATACATAACACAACTCACTATAATTCGTCTGTAAAATGAGGGATTGTGCCCTATCATAGTGATCTAGGATTATAATGAAATAGAAAAGCAGATTTATCAGCCCATTTTGTGTTAATTTATCTTTTCATGCCTTTGAAGTTTGCTGTTATCTTATCGCCGCTATCTCTGTTTGCTCTGTGCACCTATCAGTGAGTATTTGCATATTCCTGATGTTTTGCTGCAGGATTATTAGAAAAGAAATATGACTCAATGGATTGTGAAACCTTTTGTGAATTAATCTGATTACTATACCAATTAAATGTAATTTAAATGTGTTTTACACCCTGCCTGCTCAGCGAGCAAATGACACACCGCAGCACATCAACGCTAAAACACTCCCATTATTATCAACGAAACTGTCCATGCTCACACTGAATTATAATCAACGTGTTCACAACCTCTTCCTGCACGCTTTTTCACTTTTGCCGCTTACGCTGCTGGTGTGACACGTTTCAAACACTTTCTAAGAATGCCTTTGGAGTTTTTACTGCTGATTCATTTTCTTTTCATTCTGCTTTTATGGCCTCTTTCTCTCTCTCTCTTTCTATAGTGTCTATAACCCTGTTCGGCTGAATTGGTCATTATCTCTGCTGCTCCCCGAGGCCATAGTCGCAGACCTGTACATGTGCACGCTGTTTTGCAGAATCTTTAATAATTCACAAAGTGGGCACTCCTGCTCTCCTACACTGCTCTCTTGAGAAAATTATAAAGGGGGCAGTGATTAATTTCAAAAGTTTTGGAAATTAATATAGCTTGTCATTGGTTGGGTGAATATATTGAATATTTACAATGTATTCACAATGAAATTGCTGATGATTTAACATTAGGAAACAGTGTCAATCACAATAACTTGAATGCGGTTTTAATTGTTTGTGTGGTTTCCCAAAAGCAGATTAGTAAGGCAACGTTTTAAGTCCATCACAAATTTAAATTAAGTTTTCTACATTTTGAGGCTAATTTCTGTAACTTTTTCTTGTAATGTTTTAATTTAAAACTCTTGTCTTGGCAGAAATGTTCACTGAGCTGTGGCATTTGACATGCTTTAAAATGTTTTATGTACTAAGGTAAATATAGCACTTTATTGTTCTGTTAGTGCATGTCAGGGAAATTTTTAAATATTATTCTTACTGTTCATTTAGTTGAACAATGTTGGAAAATATTCTATGATAATTTTTTTGCTAGAATTTTACTGTATTCTTAATCAGTTGAATCTATTTGGCATTAATGGCTGTTTGGTCAAACTTATGGATACTCTGATTGGGAAGAAACAGCAATACCTCCCTTTTAAGCCATTTCAGTATACAGTACATATTGTCAGAAGGATGAAAATATCAAGAGAATATTTTGTTTTTAGCTACATATCACTCAGTCTTAGTTAATGTGTGTTATGTGCGTAAATTCTCGTATGTAGTTTTGCTTGTGGCAGGTGAACGGCCTCATGGGAGCGTCCGCTGTTCGTGGAAACGGCTCCTCTGGGAGCAGTAAGGCCTGTTTTGGATATCTAATCCTTGAGGAATATCCTGAGCGTGTTTGGTGCAGTTGCTCTTGGATTTCATGTTGTCAAAGCGCAGCTTCTGAACCCTGGGATGCTCTCGGTGGAGCTGAACGAACAAGAACTACAAGAGCATCACTCTTAAGTCCCTGTGTGCGATTAAAGGCCTGACATTTCCCCTGTTCTTCACGCAGGCCGAGTTCAAACTGTCCAGTGCCGAGGATATCCAAGAGCTTCCATGTTAAATGATGATGGGCTGTTTTCTTCTGGGTGTGTTTGTACACTAGTTGTGTTGTTCTGTTTGAGTTCAGGTTGTTTTGGTGTGAAGGCTGTTTTCTGAACACAGATAAACTGAACTTGTTCAAAAGGAGGTTTGGGATTTTCTGTTACTTTGTGTGTTACTTTGCGTTGCTTCCATCTTTGCAGACCTAGCTCAGGAGAGCCATTTAAGTTTTGGTAGTAAAACCAAAATGGACTATTAATGACTATTAATATATAATAACTTATTATTATTTTTATTAACGCTGTTAATATTATTATGTAATTACTAGTATTATTATGTTTATTATTATTGTTTTATTGACATATTGAAATATAATCACAACATTTTGGCCAAGTTGTGCAAGCCCTACAAACAAGCACAGTCCCCCCCCCCACCCCCCCACCACCCCCACCCACCCCACACCGCAAATCATGTAGCCCTATTTTGAGGACTGTGCTTTTAACAGGCATGTGTAGATATTATTACTATGATTCAAATGTACTGCGTTTCAAATAATTCGACATGAAAGGAGACTTGCGGGGGAACCGTAATCAAATCGATATGAAAGGTTTTAGAGGATAGGTAGGCTGGAGCCGTCCTCTATCAGTTGAAAGCAGAGCGTCCGTCTCCACTGATAGACCTTTATTGTCACGCGCAGCGGGTGTCATAATGCTGGGCTGAATCCGCTGGTCTAATGACAGCGTTTGCTGGCGCCTGTTATTGATTACTGTAGGTCTGATCCAGCGCAGATGATGAGCTGGTGGGATGAAAAGAATCTCACTGATTGGAGTGTCCAGTGTGTAACACTCTGACTAGTGCATTTACATGGAACCTTATTTGCGGCCCAATGAAATCCGTTTTATTTTTTTAGAAATTATATTTTGGTCTGCTTTCAGTTTTTCAAATTGCTATGCAACAGAAGTGAATTGTTAAAATTAATACCTGAAAGGAAAAAATTATAATATACCTTAAAGTGCTTGAGTATGTGTAGTAGACGAAAATACACCGCTCATTCACGCTGTGAAATGCACAACATGACTTCATATTTCAATTGCAGTCTTTTGTGCTTTCCGTGTTGTACAGTAAATTCCATTTTGACTGGATACTGTGATTCCGTCTTGTGTTTTAAGCATCGCAGAAATCATAGGGCCCTACATGTAGTATAAATTAAGGCATGAGTTGGAGCTCATGTAAGCCGAATACTGGCATTATGTTTATGGATTATGTCTCATAATTAGCGTAACCATAACCACAGCAAAATATGTGGAGGACTGCGGTTTAAACAGGCAAGTATTCAGCTCAGGAAATGTTGAGAGTTTTTGTTTGCAGCTTTGCATGACATTAATGAATTTTATTGATGGAATAAGGGCATTGTTTGTTGTGTTTAACCACTTTACCATTCTTTGAGCTGGCAAACATTTTGCATTTGCAGGCTGTTAGTACCAGCTGCAACAAACAAGTCTAATGCATTTGTATTGATCATATTGTGCTGTGGGTTGTTGTGTAGCAACAAAATAGCAGTTAAAGTACCACATGTGAATAATTGATATAATATGGCAAGTGACTTTTAAACAGGATTGAAGATGTCTGACTGGCAATTATGAGACTATTGGTGTGCATGTAAACCAGGGTTATTATAGTTAACTAAAACTGAAACCATTAAAAATAATTACCTTAAATTTCAGCTATTTGCCAAGGAAACATTACTTACATACAGTTACTTTAAATAACTTAAACTAAAACAGAAATAAAAATGAATACAAACTATAGAAACATAAAAAAAAAATATCTAAAAAAGAAAATTGGAAAATACAAAAATAAAACCTAATTCCGAATAAAACAATTGTAATAGTATCTCAATGATGCTAAAATAACACTGATGTAGACTGGCCACTGAGTGCAAATTTTTTTCATGTTCCAGAGCTGCTGTGGTGAGGTTGTGCAGCTCAATTGTAGTGCTTTAGAAAAAGTGTTTTTCTCAAACGTCACCAGATTTTGTTGAATGGGTAATTTTACACTCTGTGGTTTTGTGGTTCTGAATGTGTTGGATCACGGTTGTACAATCAGCTGTCATTCATACTCAAACACAAGACTTCAACACACACATACATAGTCAGTGAGAGGCTAACATGACATTAGGCATGTGCCGGTATCAACTTTTCATGCTGCGATTAATTGATTGAGCTTTTACCACGGTATACGGTATTATCACGATATTTTAATTTCTCAAGAGAAATGGATGGATTGGTGGGGAGGATGTAGAAAAAAAACTACTTGCTTTACAATAGTGATTGTCAAAACATTTGGTAACTAAATAGAATTTTACACAATTTTCACGCTTTCAATTCTTGGGATTTGATTTCAATCTTGATTCAGTATTGACTTTTTGGATAAATATTAGGTAGGCTACAGTAGATAGACGTTAATTTTTCTCAAGAAAAAATATATCTCACATAATGCTGTAAACATACAGAGAGCCCTGTCAGCTGGTATTATTAAAGGTTAAAAATTAACTAATTAAATTAAATATAATTTGGTTTTCATTATAATAACAATTATGACACAAGTAAAAATATAATACTAATGTAATATAGTGCACATATTTAGCAAAATACTCCTCTCTATAGCTATTTTTTTCTAGTCAACTAACGTGTTGGTCATTAAATGGCTTTCCTAAGGTAAATGTAACGTTCTGTGACATAATTGTTCACCTGCAGTTTTATTGACCTCTTTCCGTGGTTGAAAAACACTGAATGATCGATATTATGTATGAGGCATATATACCTTTCGGTAAGTTGTAGCCTACTGTATCTTTAAATAAAAAGTAACAGATGATCGGTTTACTTGAACTGAGGCGCTACAGTGATCTGTCAAGTCACATTTACAAGCACCAAAACAGTATTTATTGTCTGAATTTCGTAATAAAATGGACAGAACATGAGAGCTGAGAATTGTTTTCATACCATAATAACCTGCTCTGTCTAGTCTGTCGGTCTCCGTGTCCTCTTTGCTCCGCGATTTTTCTCTGCGTGAGAAACTGCATGTGGCGCGAGACCATTTGAAAAGTGTAAATTGCGTGAGTCTCACGCTGAATGCGTATTGACAGCCCTGCTTTTAGAAGGGGGATAAATCGTCGGCAGCGTTCCTCCTTCCGCCGTGCGTCTTCTCCTTGTGAGGGTTGTTTATGTTAGACTAGAGTGCGCACTGCCGCATGAACACAGTGCTAATACATGTGGGGATTGTTTACATCAGAGTGCGCACGTGTTTCGCGCAGCATATGCAGTGTTTGTTTAAGCGGTTGATGGAAAATAAGCTAATACGCGTTCTATAAATATAAATTCTGATCTATTATTTTTCACGGTATTTTGAAGTGCCCACGATAACAATATCGTGCATATTCATTACCGCGATTTATCGCATTACCGAATACCGGCACATGCCTACATGACATCTCATGTTTTCATAGTTTTCAGTCACGTGACTGGCACAGAGACCTGGCAGGCAAAACATCCATGTAACTGCAGAACAGGCCAGTCAGTTTGCCATCTCAAAAGAAGAAAAACAAAAATATGTGATCAAAATGCAAGTTTTGGGCACTTTTGATCCATATAAAAGACTTTAGATATACAAAGATGGTGCACTCATATTACTATGAATGGGAGAAAGTGCAACGCACAAAATGGTGGCACAAGTCCCATCTTTTAAAGTGTAAATTGCAGGTTAACCACCACAACCAATTAATGTGTAAATTAAAGTGCTCAATATGTATATATGTAAAAATTTCTGTCTTAAAATGCGTTAAAATAACATTTATTGGGGTTTCTTCAAAGGTAGCGTGTTTTTTACAGTGACTGGGTGATGACGTCATAAGAGGCACTCGCAACCCATACTCTGCTAGATTCCTACGGTTTGTGGCTATTTGGAGAACGACTGGGAGACTGATAACATTAGGGAACAAGCCAAAGTCTTTTCAAAATCTTGCCGTCATGTAGAATAGCAAGGAGGGACAACGACTGAAGACATTATTTACTTACATCGTGTCAGTAGTCCTAATCATAGCTGTAGACATGCACACACTGCACAGGCACAATGGCGCTTTGCCGGCATCTGCTGACAGAACGCGATATTGTCAGTGCTAAAACGCAACTCCGCAACGACACGGAGCTGTCGCGAGATACGCGCCTTTAACTGGATTAAGCCGAGAAAAGCATTTTTGGACGGACCGAGCTCAAGGTGGATGAGCGCACAGCCGCGGGAGGGCAAGTGTGTTTCTGCGGCGGGGTCCAGTTAACGAAAGATGAACAAAAACCACGGAGTGCCGAGCAACCGAACTCTGAACGCCGTGGAGGTTCCCGCACAAACACAATAGTTAACCATTTTTGCTAGCTAGGTCTCCAATATAACTGCTAAAGTTAGCCTACTTGCCATAGACTAACGGTAACTCTAGGCTTGGAGTTCCTCTTATGACGTCACGCCCAGCCTAGTGGAAGGGAGAGGGAGCGCTTAAAACCACTGTAAAAAGTACCAACTTTTCATATTATATTCAGCATTTTGGTATAAAAAACATACAAAACAATGGTGGGCGGTTCTTATCTTTATGTTTAATAAGCACATTGCATTATCTTCGTGAAAACTTTAACCTGCAAGTTACACTTTAAATAAAGAGCCAATCGCCAATTGACCTATCGGGAAGCCCTGCCCCCCTTAGTTACTGTTGCTAACTCAGACAAACAAACAGAGTTCCTAACTGTCTTACAATGACAGCTGTCAATGTGAAAACCTTGTCCCAAGATTGAATCCTTAGGAAACAAGTTTACTTCGCCCACATCATTGATATTATAAATAAACCGTGCTTCAGTCATATTGCACAGATAATTGGTCCGTTCGCGCAAATCTTATCACACTTTTGAAACGCGCTGGTAAACGCACGCAAAGTACGATAATTCAATACATGAATACCCATGCCCATCCTCTCAGGATACCTGGATTCAGTTTTACAAGTACCCCAGGCACATCGTTGTAGCATAAACACCATTAAACATTTAATGTTTCTCTATGGCGCTGAAACCTAAAGATGTCCGAGTTTCGGTCCCGTGCAACTGATACTCAACTGCCATTGGCTCATGTGCGTTTGAGGGGAGGGGCTTACCGATAGGTCAGTTGGTAAAGTCATTGCATCACTGCAGCTGCCGTTAAAAGCTCTGCTTGCTATAGAAACAGTCAGTGTTCTGAGACGTGCCCTTAGGACTGCACATGCGAATTGGCTGGTCTAACCTGAAAAATGCATTTTTTGTCATGATTTGAGCGTTTATAAACTAAGTTTATGAGACGGTTATTGTCAGATTTCATTGGTGATTTCAAATATGAAATTTAATCTTAAGCTTGGTTAACAGCTTTGGAGAATTTCTTTATTCAGAGAGATAGGAGCTGTAGTTGCATGACTGATAGAGCTGCACGTGAGGCATTTCAAAGATGGCCGCCAAGTGAAATGACTTGCCTTAAAGGGGAACTGAAACGAACAAAATATAATTCGATAACATGTTGGTTATTAAAATTGTAAACAAATTAATTCAAAAATAATATTAAAAACAAAACATATGAAGTTTTTCCCAATACTGAATTTTACATTTGTTGTTATCAGAGCGCAGCCGTGTTCGATGACGTCACTGGCATACAGGTACCGTACTGGTACTGTACAAGTTAACACTAAAAACAGCATTTAAGTAAGAATTTGAATCATCAACTGAAATAATAAAACTGCATATTCTTCACTGTATGAATGAAACGTATACTGATTCTTATAGACTGCTGTCACTTAAACTACAGTAATGCAGGGATCTAGAATATACTGATACACATACACAATTTCTTACAGATGTTTACATCAACTTAAGACAAAACCAACTGTTTATGTGAACCTTGTGGTTTGGACACTTTAAATGCAATAAGACGATAAAGAGAATTTAGTTTAGTGCACTGCACGCGCTGTGACAGCTGGCTGTCTGTGCATTGCGTTTAGGCGTGTGTGCTCGTCAAATTTAAACTGGCAAGGCGCGCCGCCGCGTCTCTCATACACAGTTTGATAACGGCTGAAATCACACTGACAAGTATCTTGCGGGTGTCGTCGATGGATATTGCTTATATTGCATAGCATCCTTCATGTCGGATTAATTTAGCAAGGTGATCTACGGTGAAGGTGAACATCATGATAACAACTAAGAGGTGAGTGGAACTTGTTTACAGGATTTGTTTTTCGCCATTTTGCTGGAGCTGTCAAGGTAGCCTATCATGCCAGTGACGTCAGGGACCGTTGAAGCTCAAGATGACTGTGCCCTAGTAACAAAACAACAAACTAACATCACTGTTTTCCCCCCTTGTAACTACTTCAGCCGTTTTAAGTGTCCTACCACAAATAACAGTGATAACACATCTGTTACATCACCTTTACTTCCTATTTCGTTTCAGTTCCCTTTTAAAGGGACTTTGTCCATATACATCACCTGCTGCAGTACTGTATTTCAATCACTAAACAAAGCGGGACATCTTATTTAGGAGGCATACTATATACAGGGGAGCAGATGAGCGAAATGGTTAAGCGTTTTCTTTATAATGGTTTTCTATGGAAAAATGCCTAACGAGAAACGTTATTGCATTTGGGTCATCTGCTTGCCTGTACATAGTATGCATCATCAATAAGATGTTGAAATTGATCTTTTAATATCACTGTCTTACTATATTAGTGCTTAGTACAAACCTGGTAAAAATAACTGGCGGGCACTGGAGGAAAGCCTTTCCGTGTTCTGGGTGTGACGTCACGTGAAAACTATGAATAGTGTTTGTTGATCTAGTTAGTTTAAGACACACCAAATAAAGGAATTTAATATAATCACTTACAAATATTATAACATTAATTAAAGTCATAGTTAATCATTTTAAAATTAGCAATTTCAGTTTTTGGCCCAGTGGATTTCGGTTTTGGAAGGGAGCCAATTTGTGTGTTGTAGTTGCGTGGGTGATTTATGTGAAGAAATTTAATTGCAATCCTGTTTTTTGTTTCCTCTCTGTGCTTTCAACCCAAGATATGTGTGTGTGTGTGTGTTCAGTCCGTTTACCTGAGAATATGCAAAGGTGCGTTGGTGAACCGCATACCCCCCCCCACCCCCACCACGCACACGGACAAACTCATAGAGAGTTAATTTATTTAAGACTACTTAGATCTTACATAATGAAAGTTTCTCACACTTTCTTGTGTGGGAGTATTTCTGCAGTTTGGACTGTGTAAACTGCATTAAACAAAGAAGATATGCATTTTCTCTTTATTTCTCTCTCACACCCCACATATTGTGCACTTTGTTTTTTGGAGGAGTGGAGTGAAAATGCACATAGAGGCAAATATTTTAGAGACATCGCTGTGTGTGTTTGTCTGTGATGGGACAAAACACCAGTGGCCTCCTTGTGTTTTGAACGTTCTCGGTTGAGATTAAATATTTAAAGGGCCAATAGTGCTTTTCTGTCCTCAATAACAAGCACACACTCTATGGTTTCAGTGACCCATTGGTTGGACTACAGTTCATTATTTCTGTATAAGTTCTGCTCTTTGTTATTCCATTCAGGTTTGTTTACACAGGGAAAACAAAGCTGGAGGTTTAAAAGGCATGTAGGGTAATACAATTCTGTCCATGGACCAAAAATGGCAAATGCTTTTTAAAGTGGCAAACTCCAAACTGATTGGCTTTTTACCCATTTTCCAGGAGTCAGGGTTAACCCGTTTTTATCGATCACAGGAAAAAAATAATTTCTGAGGAAGAACTAGCCACTGGATTTGTTTGTTTGTTTGAAGCTTGTTTAGTTTGACATCTCAGTCCATAAGGTCTCAAGTCTTTAACCCTCTGAGGTCGACAAACGCGCCGGCGCGTTTTGCTGGATTTTCTCCACATTGTAGCACTATAAACTTAAATTTCTCCGTCATTTATGGTCATACAGAAAAAATAAATATAAAAAAAGAATCTGTGGTATTTCTACTTTTGTATGTGTCCACTTCCAATCAAATCAAAACATTGTGCTTTTGTAAAATAAAGAAAATAAACAGTGTGTGCGTTCTGCCTCTCCGTCGCGGTGAACTTTTTTTTCTTGAGCATGTCTATAAACTGAAACAAAACTCAGCGAATACTTGTCACACATTTATGAGCCATACACCTTTATAAACATTTAAGTGTGTACTTTTAAATGATCGGATTCAAAACGAAAACAAATATTCTCTGTTTAAGTAATTTGTATAAAACCAACAAGATTTCCAGCTTCTCAAACGCTTCCTAATTATTTTTAATTCGGCCACGCCCACTCGCGCAAAAGATATTCACATGCAAATCTCCACATGGAACGCGATCGCCCTCATTACCTCAACAACAAAACACTTCACTTCACTTTTCGTCGAGTTTGAAAGACGTGCCTGAGCTTACATTGGATTTACATCAGAAGAAGAAGAACGATATTTGAAGACAAGAAAGATAAGGTAAGTAATTCTTACATATTAGTTTGCTATTGTTGCATAAATTTCACATTGCAGTTGAACTGTTGCTAGATATATGGTGAATATTATAATATTTAGACCCGTGTTTACTGTTACTGTGTTTGTGGATATCTGCTCAAACGTAGATAGGCTATGTATATGGTAGGCCTAACCATAATGTTTTATATTTGATCGCAATCGCGTTTTAATGTATCATATTTTTGATCGCGATCGCGTTTTAATGTATCATATTTTTGATCGTGATCGCGTTTGAATGTATCATATTTTGGAAAAGCAAAACGCTCCAAACGGCTTCATGTTTTTACTATTATCTCATTTCATATCATCATAACGAATGGAAACATTTGAAGTAACATGATAATCAATATATTTTTCTCTAGCTTAGTTGTTACTGAAATCTTTTTGAAAATATATATAGGCTGCTATATTGTTATTATTTTATGCAGCACTGCGCATAGCCTATACCTACAAGGCACAACAAACCTGGTGTTCATTATATGTTGTTGGAAACATTTGTGTGAGTGTGTGTGTGTATTCTGTGAATTTTAAAAAGCAATTTTAACAAGAAAAATCTAAAATGTATTCCCAAAATCGTGCAGGCCTTTCTCTTGATATTAGTATGTTCTTTTTTTTTTTTTTTTTTCAGGGCCCAGATGCCACTGAGTCCTGCTGACTTAAACATTCACAGTACATGTCACAGTACATGAACATGGTAAAGTGAAAATCAAACACCTTAGAAAATGAAAGGTATGTACAATGTTTTTAGGAATGGCACAAAGGTCTCTTTCTTCAATAAGTGCTTTTTTGTTGTGTATCTTTGGATTATGTTGTGTTGTAAATAAATCCAAACAATTTTAAAAGCCATTCTTTTTTAAATCTCCTCATTCTTTGTGCAAGGTTGGTCAGAATGATGGGCCCTGATAAGCTCCTAATAGGGCCATTAGGGAGGTTCTTTGTCTTTCTCAGGTGTGGAAAGCTTTCATATTAATGAGGTGATCCGCCCCTTCGCATATTGCTTTCTAACACAAAACACGTCGTAAAATTTTTAAATCAATATATTGTCTTCTCTGAATGAGCAGTCAGGGTGATTCTCACATAGTTTTAGAGCAAATATTCTAGGCTACGTGATACAATTTTCAAAAGTCTTGTGAAGAAATAATCAGTATGGGTTTCATGACCTTATTTCAGTGAGAATTTATTTTTGTATTTTCACAAACCACGCATAAATGTCATTATCTCAAAACTACAAACTTTTACATACATGCTGCTGATATATTATTGTAGCAGAGTTTGTGCTGAATACAGTGTAATTAGACTTTAGCCATGAAAATGTCACAAGTAACAGAAATAACCACAAATGTCAGAGCATGTCAGAACACCTCCAGGGCCCAGAAAACAGCTCAGACCTCAGAGGGTTAAAGGTCTACAGTAAGTCAAGTGTTCTGTGTCACGCCAGGGCAACTTCTCTTTTCGTAATGATTTTTATATAATGCAGTGCAGATTCAGACAGTCTTTTTAATTCAGTCTTTTTATTTAAAAATTTTCAGCATCATTACTCCAGTCTTCTGTGTCATATGATCCTTCAGAAATCATTCTGATTTGCTGATTTGCCGCTCATGAAACATATTGCCATATTATATTAGGTTAGTCCGGTGATGTAGGAATGCGCGCGACTTTCCAGTTCCTGCTGGATTTCGTCCTCTGCATATAAGCTTAATAAAGCCTGAACCTTGTCGTCGGTCTATTGATTGTATTTTTTTAAACTCCATTGTTAATTCGAATAGCGAACACCTCTTACTGCACGCACCGCAACAGACTTTTGAAAATGGTGGTTGAAATAAAATGCTGCGTGGAGTCAACCAATCAGCATGTTCAGTGCCCAAGTCTCACCCCCGAAAGTTCCTGAACTTTTAAAAAGTACTACCTCGCCACAGTGACTTTCTGAGGGGGGCATTTTTACCTGGAGCTTCATTTAGACCGTGGTTCCTGCGGTGGAAACACGCCGAGTCCCAGCACAAAGTCCCTTTTTCCTGGGGGAAGTTCCTGCAGTGGAAATGCGGCTATTGATCGAATCCACAGTCTCTTTTGATTTCTGTGAACTTTTCTCAAATTGCGGCACTGTTGCTGTGATAAAGGATGCTTTGTAAATTCCCATTATGTATCCAACACACACACAAACCAGCTATGTGGAGCAGGACTCAGGTGACTGTGTGTGTGTGTGTGTGTGTGCGCGAATTCTCTCTGATGCTTTTCCTGGTTGTAAAAAGCTTGTAGAACAAAATAAGCGTTAACTTCATTAGAGACCACAATCACCCAAACTCATAAATATTCACATCATCCTCATCCACAACCCATAAATATTCATATTATTACCTTACCACACTTATGATGTATTGCACCATTACAGAAAGTCTTCACTCCATCCATATTTCCATCCATCACCTTTATTCAGCTCTCAGAGTATCGTCATCATCATTTTTGAGACTTTAATACAGCATTTTAGTGTTGTAATATATCACACTTACTCAGCACAGTCCCCCCCCCACCACACACACACACACACATACACACACACGCACACAAGCCTTTTTTTATTCTTCAGATCAAAGTAAATTCCCATCACACCAAGCGTTCCGTGCCATGGAAAATGAGACTAATTGCCGTGGTGATGTTAGACCTTGTTTACACTGTCAGTGAAATGTGACCCGATTACGATTTTTTGCTCATATGTGACACAGATCGGATGTGTCCTATGAACGTGTGAACAGGAAAAAACGCATGCGTTCGGATATTTCGAGATCGGTTTCAGGCCTCATTCATATGTGAAAATAAATCAGATATGTTCCAATGCGACTGTCATGTAAACAGGCAGATAAGATTTTCTCCGCAGTTTAATGACGAGAGCAACCCCGACGCACTTCTGCAAAGGGACGGATGGCCTGACGAAATGTCGTGTCTTCGTAGGAGAGGAATGTGGACAAACGTTGACAACATATCAAAGGTTGGCTTGCTCATCCTAACATTTCGGCCCCACTGCTCCTCGTTAAAGCCAATATTTAAACACAATATGCACAAAACACTTTTTCGTCCTCCTCCACCTCAAAATCATGGTGATGTTTGGCGAACTTCGCTTATATCGCAGAGCTAGCATCAAGCATATTTTGCGTTCATCCACCTGTGCAAGAGAATTTAACCCTTTAAGCATGCACGATGTTTCAGATAGTATGGCAAGTATAAACACATGAATCGGATATGGGTCACAGTTGAAAGAACGTGTAAACGGACGGTGAAAAAAATCGGATAAAGGTAACAAATCAGAATTGGGCATCAAGACCTGCAGTGTAAACGCGAGGCCTTAGATACCTGTTTGCATCATTAGCGTATAACTTTTATTTACTCTCAATTCAATTCAATTCAATTCAATTCAATTCAATTCAGTTCAATTCAATTCAATTCAGTTCAGTTCAATTCAGTTCAGTTCAATTCAGTTCAGTTCAATTCAATTCAATTCAATTCAATTCAATTCAATTCAATTCAGTTCAGTTCAGTTCAATTCAATTCAAATAGCTTTATTGGCTTGACAGAAGTATATTTTGTCTTACCAAAGCATTAAAACAACATAGAAAGCAGTTTAGAACAACTGAACAATTAAAATAGGATTTATATATTATATTATATTATATTGATGTGTGAGTGATTCAGCAGCACCACGCATTCTCTCTCACTCTCAAAACGCACAAATGGCTTCACATCAGCACATCACGTCTGCACTACAAGAGAGCTGCACGTTGCCCTCAGCCAAAGCTTGCACAGCACACATAATAAAGCCTCTCAAACAGCCCGCGGGTGTCAAATAGAGTCATTTGTTCACTGCTTATTGCACTTAAGCGGTCAAATTCACACAAAATTATGTCAAAATGGCCGTCTTGGTGAGTTATCACGTAAACACAGTCGGTAATGTCTTGAATCCATGCATTCACTTTTAAAGTGACGGCAAACTAATATCCCTGCTGCTGTGTCATTAATGTTACTCGAACAAAACAAAACAAAAAGAGAAAATCACTGCTCTTCACTGATCTACTCTTGACTGAATGACTTTTGTAGCTTTAATAAGGTTTAATCTATATTTAATTGATACAGTTAAGACTATGTAGTGTTAATTCATATTTGATTATTTAATTTATGTGTTTTTCTTGCTTTTTTGTAAATTCAATTTAAAGTTTGAAATCAAGCTTGTGCTTTCTGTAAGCTACTGCAACAAAATTTCTGCATTGTAAAATACATTGAGTGAGCATAAGTGAGCATGAGATAATAATATTTAGTTACTTATATGAAAAAATATGTTTAAAAATGGCCAATTCCCCCCTCAAATTAATAAAATCCTCATATAAGAGTCACATTAGGGAATTCCTCCAAACGAAATTCAGGCCCTGAACATGTATGTGATTGTGAACATTGAGATTTTAGGTTGAAATGTTTGTTTATTAGAAAGTTTATAATCTATATCATGTAATTGGTCACTGTTTTTTTTTTTTTTCAGTTTTTCATCATTTTTAATTGTTTTAACTACTTTGCAGTTCTTTTCAAGACATTGCATGGTTTCTATTTCCGTCATGTCGAAATACACTCATACCTACCTGTATAGTTTAACTGCTGCTAGCTAGAAGTGGGTCTTTAGTTTGTTTGCGTTTTCTTAGTTCACTGCGAGCTGTAGCAGAGTTTCAGTTTCTTGTCTGATTTTTCTTTTTAGTTCTCATGGATCAAACTGTGCTGCTAATTCAGAGCGCAGCAGCGAATCACAGTGTCTCCTTTATTAAAATATTCTCACACTGGACTCCTTTTGATTTTTCTCTTCTCTTTGATGAAGTTTGCTTCACAATCACTACATAAAGCGCTCCGCTGCTGCGTCCGTGGCACACACACGTGTTGATCTGACAGAATAAAACATCCTTTAACAGCACCTCCCTTCCAATCATGCTGAATTTTGTGCATGTAATATGACATTTACTGTATAACTGATCAGACGTTTCAGAGTAATTCAGTGACAGTTTTATTTCAGTTCGGCATGTGTAGCAGAAATGGTGGCATTCAGTTTTTTCAGGTCTGCTTGTCCTGTAATTGATTAGCGAGTGTTTTGTGCTGTGGTTGAAACTGCATGCCTAAATCTCCTTTAATTATTTAATAAATCTTAGATGATGAAATGTAATTGACAGCTGTGGATGAGATTACAGTAGTCAACCTGATTTTATTAAAGTAACTGCATCAGCTTAATTATCATGGACTTCTGCAGCTGAATGATTTTAGCAAAGCCCTGAATGTGTTTTTTCAACTTGACTGTTTCATGCCTCGTAGGGGTGGGTGATATATCGAATATTAGCAATAATATTGCAATAATTTTGACGACGATGAATTTGAAAATATCGTGAATATCGAATATTTCAAATTCAAGCATACTTATCCAAAGAACGCGCCAAACTTCCAATATTACATCCCCTTTTCATCTTGTCACGTATTACCGTGCAAGAGACATGAGGTGGGGGAGGGTCTGCTAGAAGATAATAGGTACAAAGTGTGGTAGCACCACTAATCTCTTTCATCACCTCAATCCTGTGCAAGCAATGCATGAAACTCTGTGAGGCATCATCATCACCTCTTCATCTGCCGAAAAATCTGGTAGGCCTGTCGTCCCTAAACGAATAAAGCTGGTCGATTCATTCTCTTGCGCCATATGCAAGAAATAGTAAAAAGTGGGAAGAAATTACACCGGGGAGATCATCGCAGAATGCACTCTCTGTACTTGTTTTGCTCTACTTCAGTTACATTTACATGTGTTCATTTATTAAAAAGCAGGAAATGATCACAGATTTTTTTTTAACTGCTCAAATTTGCAATAAACATTTCTATTTTCTTTGCAACAATAGAATCTACAATTCTTTCTAAAAATTATTATTTTATTTTTTTTAATGGGGGCAAAAGAAAATCATGTTTTTTTTTTTTTAAGAAAATGCAAACATATAAAGATGTATATAGAATATCGTAAAAATGTTGACAATATCGAGATTTTTATATATATATATATATATATATATTGCCCAGTCCTAATGCCTCGTAATCTTTGTCATAACTAAAAACATTCAGTCTCACAAAGATATGATTTGAACTATTTTGCATATTTGTTAAGCCTACCACATATTATTTCTGACACAAAGTGAAAGCTAATTAAAACAATTATGGAAAAATTATGAAAAATTATGGAAACTCATGAACTTGATGTGTTAACACTTTAACTTATTGACACTACATTTTGTTTAAAACATACTGGGAATAAAACGTTTTAATTTACTAGAAATATAAAGCGTTTATATAATTATATGGCAAGATCTGCCAAATTAAAATGTCTGTAACGAAAATGCAGTTATATATATAACATTTTGTTTGGTAATTTAATTTATTTTATTTTATTAAATTCAAGGAATGTTGCAAGTAAACTAAATAATTCAGTATATAATTGTTCTGATGTGTATTGTAAATTTATTTTTCTTTAAATACATCCTGAGATTAGTATTATTTAAAAATACCTGTAGGGATCTCACCTAGTGCACCGAAATAGTAAAAACGGCCCTGGTTTCAGTTTATAATGTTTGGTTCAGTCTGATTCTGCTGAATCTGAAGAGCTTCAAGTGCTTTAAACTGCTCAGTCACATAAAGACTGTCTGACATTTTTTTAATTGTCTTTTATTTTCCACTTGATTTTACTTAAACTACTTCAAAGGAATGTTCTGGATTTAGTACAAGTTGTACAACACATGCCTTTTTGACATGATGTCCATTATCATTTAAACTATTTTCAGACCTTTTTATAAGCACACTACTGTTCAAAATGTGGTAGTTTTTTATGTATTGCAGTTGATACGTTGCCTGCCTGAGTTACTCCGTGTGGATTATTCATTAAAGACTTCTACATCTCATCTGCTTCCTCGTGTCTACTAAACTACCATGTGTGACACTTTTGTATAGTAGTCAGTGTTTCCCCTACAATGTATGGATTTTCAGCGCCGCTGCAAAATCTTCACACGATCAGTAATATCACGACATTCACTTACACACCTAAAAACACTGAGACATGGCGCCCGGCGCCGCTTCTAATGCAGTGGCTCTGAATCCACTTGTTGACAAGAAAGGAGGAAAGAGCCACATATGGAAATATTTTCAATTAGGCCAATG
Source organism: Scardinius erythrophthalmus (assembly GCF_964197995.2). Lineage (NCBI taxonomy): Eukaryota > Metazoa > Chordata > Actinopteri > Cypriniformes > Leuciscidae > Scardinius > Scardinius erythrophthalmus. Next base: position 5,972,025 of record NC_138233.1, on the reverse strand, counting down.
TCACGTTGCCAAAAGGGGCCGTTCACATAGTGCGTTTTTTGCGCGTGCAAATTTGTTATTTCAAATGTACTGTATGCACGCGGCAAGCGCGCACATAATAGTAGCAACGTGGCACGCAAGCACTTGTGGAAGAAGAGAAAGTGGTACGAACTGCGAAATTGGAGAACCGAGAACCGTGGATTTTAACTGGTATTGGTACAGAATACTGAAAATTTTCAGTGAAAAAATTCACCTTTATTTCTAGGTGAAGATAGACCTGAGGAATAGGCTACAAGGACAGCATCTGGCCACGTGCATGCGTCCCCCCCGCGCGCGGGGCTTGGTAACGACCTCCGGCACGTAACAGCACCGCTGCTGGAAATCTTTTTAGGGGAAACACTGGTAGTGAACAACTTGTGATATATCATATATATTTTTTAACATATTGTAAGTGGCTAAGTAATATTGTGTTATGGTAATTTAAAATGTTTTTTTTGGCTTTTCTTCCCACTTGCCTCGGTAAGTTATATTGGTTGCTAGTTATAACACTGGTTTATACATTTGTTTGACACTATAGGGCACCAGTAGCAGGATGCAGAGTTGGGTAATATCCAAAAACATGCTATACTAAATTGCCTATGAAATCCCACAACTCTTTAATCGATTCACAGCGGTGTGTCAGTGGAAGTTTTATAAAGTCTGACAGAAAGAAACTTCAGAAATGCCCTGTAACGCCACATGAACATCAGTTGTATGCAGGAAAGATGTCAAACACTGACGGATTGACTTGGACATGAACAGAAAAGCTCAGATTTATGATTTGCATTGTCATTGAAGAGCTATGTGTGTTTTGTGGGTTCAAGTAAATGAAAACAAGTGTGTGGACAGAAAGAAGCTGTTTGGATGTGCAGGATTCATTGAGTATGTTGAGCGAAGCTCCAGAGGACAACCAATGAGGTGAAGGACTTCAGTTCTGCTGAGCCTGTGTGTGTGTGTGTGTGTGTGTGTGAGAGACTCTAATAAGGTACAGTGCACAGAGACCTGCACCGCTGTAGATTGTCTGCTGTGTGTACGTGTCATTTTGAATGACAGGGAACAAATTACAAAAGCAGCAGGAAATAGCAGGACTGATTCGAGGACTTCAGGCTGGTAAAGGTTACTGCAGTAACTCATATTTCCTCAGAGCAGCATATCAGTTCACTGAAACATCACAACAATTACAATTCTGTTGCATAGGATATGTACGGTGACCGGGAGGGGACATGTTGAGGGAACGATATATTTTTCTCGTGGCCACAACTTCATATTTTGAGAGAACGACATGTTGAGGTTATGTTGAGGGTACCACACCGGTCAATACTGTAACCATACACAGCACTCGGAGATGGAGATGACTGATGATAACATTTTACTTTCAATTAGGAATGTCATATAAAGATATAGTGCGGTCTCTGGCATTTAGACATGGATATGCAAGTGAAAGACACCTGAAGCACATTCTTAAGTTGAATGGGCTTTTTCTTTGGAAATTGGCTGGCTTGAATGAAATACTCGGGTCACGAATAAAGTCCCGTTTAAGGCAATAAACAAAAACAAATTATGAGAAACTTAAATTAACAAATAACAAAGTAAATTATGACCGGGGTAAAAGGAGAGCCTGTGTCGCGTGTGAAGATTCGGTTCCCAAATGTTATAAAACTGGTAGCCACGAGAAACGGATGTCGTTCCCTCAACATATTAAGTCGTGGCCACGAGGAACGGATGTCGTTCGCTCAACATACGATCTCGTGCCCACGACTTAATATCACGTTCCCACGAGTTTATATGTAGTGGCCACGACAAAACTAAGTGAACCGAACATGTCCCCTCCCAGTCACCGTAGATATATCTTAATTTAAGGGGTAACACTTTACAATAAGGTCCCATTAGTTCATGTTAGTTAACTACTTTATTCAACAAACTTACTTTGAAAAATACTTCTAAAGCATTAATTATTCGTAGTTTGTGTTAATTTCAACATTTACCTATACATTATTAAAATCTGTTGATATTTTTAATGGACTTGAGCTAAGATGAACTAACAATGAACAGCTGTATTTTTATTTACATTAACAAACATTAATATATACTGTCACAAATATTATGCTCATTGTTAGTTGATGTTAGTTAACCATATAATTTTGGAAAGACATGAGGGTGAGCGCACTGTGAAAAAATATTTTTCGGAGTTGTAAATAAAACTTAATTTTAAGATTATTGGAGTATGTTTTACTAGAAAATACTCAATCAGTTTTTCTACTTCAAAATGTAATGTTTAATTCAGTGTTACTTGCCTTTTCTTTGTAATTGTTTGTGCAATTTACTAGCCGTTTTGAGTGAAAATGATTTCTTTCTACACCTAAGTGTAGATGATGACGATGGCACAATCTTCATTTATGTTTAAACTACCCCTTCAAGTTTCTGAGCAATAAAATTGTTCTCTGTTAGCAAGAAATGGGTGTTAAGTTGTGAAATGGTCGCAGCGATGTTGACAATGTTTTCAAGTGTCGCAGTGTATTGCCTTTCTGTGAGCCTCGCTCTGTTACTGGGTAAAACACACACACACACACACACACACACCCTATTAACATTTGCACAGCTTTGCTCCCGTTATATAAAAGAAACCGTTTCAGCTGAAAGTGCCTGACATTTAAATGGAGCTTGAGGCCAATAACACAGAGACACAGATAGAGCTGTGTGTGTGTGTGTTTTCCCCTTCGGTGATCCTGGTTAAAAAGGCCAATCTGTATGTGTGATTCAGAACAAGTTTTGTTTCGTATGTGTGAGTGGCGTTGATATGTGGCATTTATCAGTACGCTTAATCCTCCGCTGCTTCACCGGTGGCCTTGTGGACTCTCAGGCCATCCATCAACCTGTCTGTCAACCTGGGGTCACTATGACAACGAGCAGGGCGGGGCGGCCTGCCTTTACAAACAACACCTGTCAGCCGAGTGATTGATGGATGGCAGTAGCCAATCAGAAATCAGTATCAATGTGATGGATGTTTAATGTGCACATGATTCATGATTCAGTGTGAGTGTGTGTGCAGTCAGTTTCATGGATGACTTGAGACGCTTCTCAAGTAGGTGATAATCACAGAGCTATTTATTAGTAGAAGCTGAAAAAGTATTATTTTAGTTTGTCACCTTTGTTTGTCAGGTGATAAGTGTTAACTAAATATGAGGTGAGACTGTTTAGTGCAAAATGTGTGTGTTTATATTTGAGTGATTCTTCAATTGAGAATCTTGAAAAAAGTTTAATCCAAATGACATGACACTTAAGTTAGCAGTCAGTTCATTTCAGATTAAGTAAAATGCATGGAAACTAGGGATGGGCATTCGATTAAATTTTCTTAGTCGATCGTCGGGAGAATTAACGATCGACTATCGATTAATCATTAATATTTTTATATTGAAATTCATTATTTCTTCAACTTTTTATAAATTAAAAATGCAATGAAAATACAAAAATACAGTTTGTTTGTCCTCGATGAGATCTTTATTACAAGAAGATCAACTTGTGGCAGTGAAACTGCACGTTCGGTAACGTTAGACTTGAAGATGCCCTGCAGTGCTCTAAAACAGCGGAACAGCGAGCCGGCGTTCTTAAACAGAGACCCATGGCCACTTCATCCGTTTTCTGTGATCGGATAACTATCCGATCGTGAAAAGACCAAATGTAAATGCCCTCCAAAACGCATTCGAGGCGGATTTAAACCCGATCGCTCAAACCACTTCAGGAGGAGATCTGAGACGCATTCCAGACGAAACTGGACAAGAGTAAATGCATCTGGTTGTTGAAACTACATATGTAAATTTGACTTATCCCAAAAATGCTAAGAAATAAACATGTGAGAGCGTTTTATAGGCCTAGGCTATATGTCATGTTATAGCCAGATATGACGGCGTTACTGGAACACGCATCACCACAGATGAGCATCTATTCAAGCCAACGTGCAAACTATCGCAAATCAAAGTGAAAGTCATTCATCAAAACACAATCATCTTCATTAAAAGTAAAGAACCGAAATGATCTTACCAGGGCTGTTGCGGCAATATTGTTGCAGACTTTGATTTAGAAATTTTCGCTGATGATCAATAAAATGCAGCCCATATCAGTTGCTTTGGACGTGCAACAATTTAAATATGTAGCGCGGGAATTCAAGATCGGATTTATATCCGTTTTGCAAAAACACATATGACCGGGTGTAAATGGAATCGTTTTGATAAATCAGATAGCTATCCGATCTGAGAAAACGCATGAAGTTCCCATAGAACTTCTGCACCAGTCCACTGATTTCTGTTGAGAAAGATAAGCATGTTGACATGATCTGGGATCAGATGCGACCGCAACCTGGTGACAGCCAGTCAGCCGCTGAAAACACCCGCTCTGAGGGGAATGACGTTGCCGGGATGCACAGGTACCTCCGCGCTAAAATCAATTCCATTGCTTCAAGACTCACACTACGCAACGCAACCTGCATTAGATTAATCGATAACAAATAAACGTGATCGACGAAATTCTTAACGATCGATTATCGATCGTCGATTAATTATGCCCATCCCTAATGGAAACAAATTAAAATTCTCATTTACTAATTGGTTTGGTAAGCTACTCTTTAAATTTGAACTTGTGTCCAACTAGAAACTTGAAACTTTTGATGGAACTGGGAAAAACGAGGATAATAGTTTTATGAAATGCTTGGTATGATGATAATGGCAGTGGTATTGGACAGCAATTATTTGTTATAAAAAAATATAAATTGTGGCCATAAATGCCAAATCAATTGTAAATATGATTGAGTTCTTTGGAAAAAGTGAAACGGTTGAATTATTCAGATTTTAGTGACAACTCTATACAATAAATTTGTAAATTGTATTAACTAACATTATAATAAAATGTATTAACTAACATTAACTAACAATGAGCAATACATTTGTTACTGTATTAATGTATACACACACACACACACACTAGTAGTATTGAGACACACTACTACCACATCATATTATGATTGATTCTACAAACATGTTATGTTTACATCTAGCTTCAATATTCACTTTTAGGTTAATACATTGCATCCTTAGCCTCACAATTCACTCCCTTTTCTACTATTCACAAACGCCTCATCTTCTAGCGCTAGGTGTTGTGGGTACAGATAATATGCTAATCCTAGTGGCGTCTCATTAGAATGGCGTAACTGTTATTATTATTGCTGTGTGTCTGCGTTATTCCCCAGTTAGCCTGTTAGCTACTTGACTTGATCTTGTTTTCACCCAGTGATGCTCCCCTTGGCCCTTTGACCCGGTTCCCATGGCGACTGTCATCCTGCGCCTAACGCCAACACAACACGACTCAAACTATTGATCTCTGTGCTTTTCATTCACGCTTCTTAGGCTTAAAGAGAAAAAAACCTGTGAGAGTGTTGTGCTTTAGAGGAGAACACTAATGTCTTAATGTCATCATTATATTAAACACACACTCTCAGCATTAGAGGCTAAAAGCTTGACTGTCCTTTCAACAGGCTGTTTTTCTCTCACAGAGTTACTGACCTGGGCTGCGTTTCCAGATAACGATGGATCTTAGCACTTACGAGGATTTTCTACGAGCGACTTTACAAACGTTCGGGTTCATTTCACGTGCGCTTCACAAAAACGGACTTAGCACGATCGCACGCAGCTGTGCTTTAAGTGCTACTTAGGAGTCGCTGTCCGTTTGTCGAGTGCTGAAATGTCACCTTGTAGAATGGCTCGTAATTATAGCACACGCTTGTATTTTGAAATCTATAAAAAGCACAAACCTACGGGTGGAGACACCAGCAAAATGGCTGAACCAAAAAAACTAAGAAATATCTTTTTTCTAAAAGAGGAAATTAATGTCATTTTAGAGGAGGTGGAGCTATACAAACGTATTATTATAGGAGGATATTGCTAGAAAACTGACTGCAGCTAGGGGCATTAAAAGATGAGAGAAGGAGGCCAGGAAGAAGTGGAAAGCCTTTCTAAAAGGAAAAGAGCACTGCAGAGGACAACATTTAATAAAACAGGTGGTGGGCCCAATGAGTCCTCCCTTCTCACAGCAAAGGAAGAAAAGGCCTTGTTAATACTTGGCACAAGTGCTTCAGATGGCATTTGGGGTGGTATTGACATCCATGGAGGAGTAGAGGTAACTCAACCTGAGCCTGACTCAGGTCCTTCATGCTCAGAGGAACTATCAGTTTCATCTGCCATCTCCTAGTCCTCCAAACAACCCTCCCAGGCCTCAGCCTCCATCTTCTGTTGTCCAGACTGCAGCCGCTCACCTCAGCAGTTTGAGAATCTTTGTAGTTTTTGTCAGGGCATATGAGAGTGTCCTTACTTAACAGGGAAGAATAAGATGAAGAGGTGGTGGAGGAGGAGGAGGAGGAGGAGGTCAAAGATGGCATGATGGGACCACATGATGGCCAACCAAGAAATGCCCAATACATGGCACAAGTCATTGACAGATTTTTTTTAGTTCATCCCTATTTTTCCCAGTCTTTGAAGCATATTATAAATGTATTTGTTCATTCATTTAATTTAGATTAAAATGTGGAAGTACCTCTTTATCTGACCATTGGCAAAAGCAGTGTTTGGGGGAAAACAGTTACTAGTGAAATTGTCTTTGGTACGTCGTACGGGGCAGAAATGACATTTTGCAGCTTTAAATGTGTATGTAGAATGAAATGTTGTTTGCTTCATGTTGTGTGTGATTTTCACTCCGATAGTCCTTTTCTTTCATTCTCTCTGGGGTTTTGAAGCGTGTAACAGATTTCTAGTCAGACTGCTCACATTCTGCTACTTGCACAAATACAACAAACTCTTTTGGACAAAAAGAAACATTTGAAATGAAAGTGGACTCCAATTTTACCTAGATCTCAATGTCTGTCTCTCTCTTATCTCTTTGAATTGTTAGTTCATTGTTACTTTTCTGCACACCATGTCTTATTCTTTGCAGAAATATCTACTATGTAAACCACATTTTCATTGAAATCATCAGGCAAATGTAAAAATATCTTGGACATGGCAATAACCACAAAACTTACATTGAACTGTTTCTCTTTTTCTCTCATTCATGCTCTAATGGCTTCACTCTGTCCTCGTCATCAGGTAAGTGTTTTTACTCTTTAAAGCAATGTATGTGTGTGTGTGTGTGTGTGTGTGTGTGTGTGTGTGTGTGTGTGTGTGTGTGTGTGTGTGTGAGAGAGACCCGAGTCCCACCCGTTTGCTCATTGTGTTTGCCAAGTTTTCAGAGAATACACAGATTAATTTTTTATCTTTATTTTATCATTTTAAAATTAAGGATTCATATGAAACATTGCTCACTTCCTTGGAAGTTTACTGAGGCCTCCTATGCTTCCTGGTCAAGAGTTGTTGTTCTATCATGTATAAAATGACATAACATTGGAGACAGACATTTAAAATTTCATATTATTCTATTACCGCACATTTCATCATGATTTGTGCTCCGCGAAACTCTGTGTCTGCTTTTACTGGTTTACAGGTTTTGTGGCCTGAAATGTTTCTTTAGCTATGACCAAAGTAGAATGCGTTGTGTACTGTATTAGGGCTGTCATAATTCCTTGATTAAATTCGAGTACTCGATTTAAAAAAAATCCTTGATTGCAATTTACCCGTGTCAAGTAATCGGCAAAATACCGGAAGTGGTGCATTCCACGGACAAGAATCCATGAACAGCATCATCAGACCGTTTTCTAAGGCTGCACAATTTATCAAAACCATTTTAAAACCATACTATAGCATAGAGTGGTGGGACAGGAAAGTTTGAGATTAGAATTAAGTGAGAATTATTTTGGGAGCACTATTTTACAGTCCTGTTCCCCATGTACATACTATGTACCTATTATAGTAATTGCAATAACTTGGTAATAATTAGGTACTAACCCTGAACCTTCATCTAAACCTAACCTTAACCCATGTAGGTACCTTATATTACCCAGAACTTTCTTAGGTAAGTACACTGTAAGTACACACAATGTCAAATAAAGTGCAACCATTATTTTATATTGAAATAATAGAGTGGCTGTTCTGTGTTTGTGCGGTAAGACGTGTTTTAGGAGTTCAAAGGCGTGTGAGCAGGTTGTTGTTTATTGTGTGAAAAACAGGTTTATTTTAAGTTGGATGGTGTAATGCATGTTCTCTGATCTCAGCGAGTTTCTCCCGGCTGAAGTTCAACTTTAACAAACATCAAATACAGAAACCAGAGCATGTAAGAACAGCGTGTAGTTTAAAATTTGTGTTTGAACACATTGAGACTGTGGCCGAGAATTCAAATGAGATGAGAGGAGCTGAACGAGTGCGTTTGAAAGAGAATGGCCATTCATTTTAGCACAAATAGAGCTGTATATTGACCAATCTGAGGCCGGAACAATCTGCTTTATACACACACAAGCATATATATACAGTATATATATTTACAGTATATATAAATGCACACACACACCAAGTGTAAGCGTTAAGTTAAAAATAAAATGTGTGCCTATGTAATATGAAATATTCTTAATTTCTCAAAGACGCTCGTCTCTCTCTTTACTCTCGGTTGGTCTGTTACTCTAACGGTTGAACTAATTAGTGCCATTAGCTGAACTGCCGTTTATGAATGATTCCCTAAATCATGTGTCTTGTTGAGGAGATAATTGTGTTGCTACTTTAAGTGATCAGATCAGGGTTGGAAATCAACAGGGGCTTTGGGCAAATATGCAACAAATATGAACAAAATGCCCTCAAATTCAAGATATGGGTGAAAAAAAAAAAAATGCCCTTGCGCAATTACACTAATCTAATATGACAGTCGCGATTTATGTGGTATGTGAAATCGCCGGACTATAAAACAGGTGAAAAAATCCCACAGACGCACACTGAAGGAGAGACCCGAGCCAGATCTACAGACCAAAAGATCACTGAGACTTGAGATGGTGCAGAATGACCCAGAACACCCTAACAACCCACACACTGACTTAAAACCACTCCAAACTGCTTATCAAACGCACAGCAATGTCCTGGCAGCCACCCACAGCACTCCAGCATCAGAGCCGTGAGTTAAACACTGGCTGACACACTCCTGCTTTCTTCAAGAGAATGTACAAATGTAACTGTTGAATTAAATCTAGTTGGATTAAATCTAGTTGGAGTGTCACCCTGGTATTGGGCAATAATATCTCTTATGTAAATACATATGTATACAGTTGTAAATACTTAACATGTACATCTGTACATAGGACTTCTACTTACCATCTATATGTATATTCCCTTTTTTTTTTAGATGTATATTATGTTATTTTTCTTTAATTCCACATAATTAATTTTTTCTCTCTATTCTATTGTGTTATATATATGTGTCTGTCGGGTGGTTCTTTGCCTCCATGTGGTGAATTAAAATCGTTTAATGGACGGCTAGCCGTGGATTATCCCTTACGCAAGTACCTAGAGCTCCTGGAAACCATGCTTGTGCACACTTGGCGAATAAAGTGGATTCTGATTCTGATTCTTTCGTCTTATATAAACTACATATATTAACCGTCAGTCAAACAGTGTAGCTCAAACACACACATGTCCTGGTTTGACATGTTTTTCACTTCGAAAACCTTTTTTACTGTAAAATTACGTTAAATGTCCTATTACAGACATTTTAGATTTATAAAAAAATCACCTTGTAAGGGAGCTAACCGTTAACCAGTTAACAAGGTTTTATTATATATATTTTGACAGTCGTTTGTCATTAAAAATATGATATTTTTATTTACAGTAGCCTATTTTATTTGATTTGCTTTAACCATAGCTTTGTGTCAATACTATATATTAAATACTTAATATTAGTATTTACCTCAAGCTGAGAAGGTGTGCTGTTTCATCTGAGAACATTGAATGCCTCAAGACTAATCCAGAGTTTTGGCATGAATTCATTCTCCACCTGCCCTTGAGCTGTGTGTGCGCGCGTGTGTGTGTGTGTGTGTGTGTGTGTGTGTGTGTGTGTGTGTGTGTGTGTGTGTGTGTGTGTGTGTGTGTGTGTGTGTGTGTGTGTGTGTGTGTGTGTGTGTGTGTGTGTGTGTGTGTGTGTGTGTGTGTGTGTGTGTGTGTGTGTGTGTGTGTGTGTGTGTGTGTGTGTGTGTAATCCCTCTTGATTGCATTAACATGCGGAAAGCCCTTCGTTATCAGATGACTGCTCCTGTTCCATTGAACACAAGATCTAAACAGCTTAAACACACACACACACACACACACACACACACACACACACACACACACACACACACACACACACACACACACACACACACACACACACACACACACACACACACACACACACACACACACTCAATCGGTGGCACCATGTTTATACTGTGTTTGTTTGTGTGTGCATTTTCTAAGTATGATATTTAGCTCCATGTGATTATCATCGTAAGGTTGGTGTGTGCTTGATGTTCTGTGGGAGGAGAGGCAGGTGTGGGTGTTTACATGTTTACATTAGCTGCTGTAATGCAGATGCAGAAGGAAACTGGATTGCTTCAGGTTGGTCTTTCATAGCTCAGAAGACTTAATGGAGTTAATGGCATTTCAAATTATGCTTCATTTTGAAGTGCTGATATCATGAGGAATTCAATTTTCTTGATTTCTTGAGATAAAAGAGCTCGTTGTCATGTCAGCGTACTTTAACTCTCAGAACTTCCTCCGCAGGCCAAAAAGAGCAGTTATTGTAACTGATATCAGTCCATATCAAGTTGTCCAATAATTGTAAAGTTGGGTGCTTTACCATTTTTAAGTTTGCTAATGTATTTTTTAGGGGTGCACCGATCCGACTTTTTCAGTCCCGATACCGATACCGATGCCTGGGCTTTGTGTATCTGTCGATACCCGATACCGATCCGATACTATAGTTGAATTAATAATAAACTGTATACCTTCCACCTTATACCTTCCTTGAAGAGACTAAAGGCACCAGACTTTACTAACTAAACATAACTAAGACAAAATAACAGATGTATGTAATGTGTTGTATTCTTATTTATTTAAAAAACAATTGTGCATTCAAATCGAAAATAGAATATAATCAAACTTCTTTAAATAAATGTAAAAAAAAATGTAGCGGTGGAAACAAAAAAACTGTGTATTGGTCAAACGTGTCACACCACCATCACAAACATGACCTGAATGCTCACTTAATCAGCAATGGCAAATTTAAATGTCAGTTTTAAATGATCATTATGTTTCATATTTTTAAAAATGAAAACAAAAAGAAGCAGGGTTGTTTTATATTTCGTGTTGTTATAAATATGCAGTAAAGATAATCAATGTACGCGTTTGCCTGAACCACATTTATGTGGCCATTAAAATGTTTAAGATTTATTTATTTTTTTAAATGAAAAGAGGCAGAGTGGTGTTTTATAACATACTTCGTTTTATTGTTGGCTAAAATATACATAAAGAGATTACCGGAGTAGCCAGAGCGAGCTGAGTGACGCGATCAAGAACGCTGCTGTTCCATTTGCAGAATAACCGGACTCGCGTCCTCTCGTCCTCGGGAGTTTGTTCTCCTGAGTCGAACTTGGCAAGTCCGAACTACCAAGGAGGACGCAAGTCCGAAGTTTGCGTACTTGGTATTGAGAAACGGCCTCTGGCTCGCTCCATGTTGCTTCTAGCATGCGACACGCGTGAAGCTGACGAATGACGTAGGTTCTGCTGCGACGACGAAAAAAACAAACAAACCTGGATCGGCCCGTGGATCTGTTATTTTTTCCGATCCCCGATCCAGCTATTTTATCAGTATCGCGGCCGATATCCGATCCTAATATCGGATCGGTGCACCCCTAGTATTTTTGGCTGATTACCTCAATGTATTGGTACACTGTAAAAAAAAAAAAAAAACACAGCTGTGTTTGCTAGAACCTAGATTACTATACAGTAATAGGATATTAGGAGAATTAAAAGTGTGAACCGACCCAAATAAGCTGAAAAATGACCCCATGTGTGTTTATGACATCTTTTATATTTCGCTACCAAAAATGATTGTTACTTGATTGTACTTTTTCCGCAGAATTCCTCAATTTCTTTCCAAAATGGCCACAAAAATTGCAGAATGAGTTTTTGGATTCTATCTTGGCCTGCTCATGTGTATCAGTGTGTGTGTGTGTGTGTGTGTGTGTGTGTGTGTGTGTGTGTGCAGAATTGGAAGCCCTTAGGCTGTGTGTCTGTAGATTTCGGGGGTTTTTTCTGTTGTTTTTCAGGGTTTGTCACTGATTGATCTTTGCTTTCGTCTCAGGTTTCGTTCTCTGCTCTCTTCTGTTCGCACTTAGACAGGCGAGCGCAGACTACTGCTTTCCCTTTCCATTTTTTATTTGCTTTTTTCAGGCACCTCCATCACTTGCCTTTCTCATCTTATAAAAACCATTACAGTAACCGCACAAACACATAGTCATTCATCCTGAATTCAATCTTCTTTCAGACAGGAAAATAAAGGTCTAATTCTCCTTAACAATTATAACGTTCATCATTTTTCTATCTGCAATCATTTGCACTCAGTAATTAATACAGCCAAATGAGTCAAGAATCGCATTAGCTGAAATACATTATGGGCATTTTGATGGTGTTTGCCTAATTGAGTGATTAGCGGAAATAAAAACGGAGTTAAATCTGTCCGGAGTTCGTGGAGACATTTTTGCCAAATTAAACCTGAAAAATTCTGAATTCTGAAGCAAAGGCTCTGAAGATTTGAAGATGTGACTGAAATGCACCTGTTAGTTTGCCGTGAAATGATTTTTAAAGGATTAGAGTAGTGTGATACAAACACACACAATGATTTGAACAGCTTATTACACACACTCACACACGCGCGCATGCATGCATGCATGCACGCACGCACGCGCACACACACACACACACACACACACACACACACACACACACACACAGTGACACGTTCATTTATCATCACGATGATGTGTGCCATTACACCTGCTGAAAGGAACTGACTCAGAAAATGAATGATCCACATTCACAGATACTAGCTGGGTGTATACTCATGTAATCAGATAAGTCAGCCAAATACCTTTTAAAAAATTAGTTCATAACATCAAGGGCCCTATCTTGCACCCAGCGCAATTGACTTTGTACACCGACGCATGTATCATTCCTATTTTGCACCCGCGCAAAGCGCGCTTTTCCCTCCACAGAAGCACGTCGCTAAACTAGGGAATGAACTTGCGCTCCCTGGGCGGTTCAGCGCAAAAAAGGAGGCGTGTTCCAGCGCAAACGTTCCTTCATGCTATTTTGCAGGTTTAGAAAACAATTGCGCAACTAACCAGGAAAAAATAGTTTAAAGTCAGTGTCGCGTTGCGCATGTTATTCATATGCTATTTTAAGGGCGCATGCTTGGCCGTAATCAATGTAGCGTGTGCACAACGCGCATACACTTTGATTCTCTCATCTACACAGAAGCAGCAGTTTTCATTTTTGCAAATCATACATTATTATGATAGATAGATAGATAGATAGATAGATAGATAGACAATTTATTATAAAAGCATACATCTAGCTTACACATTTACCCAAATTATCATACGCCTTTTTAACCGAAGTTAATTTGGGTGGGTTTCTCCATCCCCAATGTCCCTGACGAGAGCGTTGCTCTCCTCGGCTGTGAACCGCTCCTGGCGCGCGCCTGGCAAAACCGCCGTTATAATAGGAATCCGCTTTAGAACAAAGCGCGCCTGCTCTTAAAGGGAATGTGAGATGACGCTCTGATTGGTTTATTTCACGTTACGCCCAAACCACACCTATGAATAATGAAGCTACTTCAGACCAACCCCTTTTAGATTTGCGCCTGGCGCAAGAGTCATTTATCCCGCTGGGAAAATAGCAACAGCGCCAAGACCCGCCCACAAAGTTACTTGCGCTTTGCGCTTTGACACTTGCGTTTCAGATCGTTAAAATAGGGCCCCATGTGTCAGACACATACTGCAGACTAGTCGTTTTTTGGCGAAATTCACCGTTTTGAATCAAAATATTTCATTTCTGTGAGTCGTGTAGATCCGAAGAGGGGTAAAATTGCAGACACAATAAACCTCAAAGATTGGAAAATGGGCTACTTTCTCATTGACTGGAGTGAGACCATAGACGTCTCTTGAGCTGTTGTGATCTTTTTTGGGGCTCTGTGGCATGACAGATTGCTGTAGCGCATCAGTTCAAGTGGAGCACAAGTGAACCCATCATCTCTTCCGCTTTACTAGTTGCAACACGAAAGAATCTGAATCATGACACATGTTATCGCTCAATCAGTGTTTTATTCTTGGAAAGGCGTCAATATAACTGCTTGTAAACCATGTCACATTTACTGTCACATTTACCTCAGAAAAGCCATTCAATGTCCTAAAACTCATTAGTCAGCTAGAAAAATGACTTTGGAGAGGCTAAGTTTACAGCATTTTTTTTCTTTGAGGAAATTTGCCATGTAGTGAAGGTTGTAGCTACGGTTAGTCAGCCCAGTGTGGCCGTTATCTGATTGGCTTGAGTAGACGGTGGATGGGGTCCACCTATTTGTGGATTTGTCTGCACGTCCTGATGCTAGAAATGTTTCAAAATCCACAAATGCATGCGGCGATCCACAAATGCAGAGAAAGTCATCCACAAATGTACAGGAAGCGATTCCCAAATGAATGCCAGGCAGAGTTGTGTTTGCGACATTCAAAACATATTTGTGAACATGTTTTTAATTAGCAAATCTTATTCTATATATTTGTGAATATGTTTTTTTTTTTGGTGACTCTCTTTACATTTATTTGTGGATAATAATCGGCCTTTTTATTTGAAATAAAGGACCAATATTTACCCCGATTGTTTTGAAGGATAGTAGATGTTAATTGGCCCAAGTAAAAAAAAGCCGATTCTTATGTGTCAGACAGGTGTCTTGTATTGCTTTGAATTGTGATTTTAGTCTTTTTGCCATTCATTTTGCATTTTTAAGATTTCAAAAGACCCTGCATTCAGCTGCATTGTGTATATGCAAACTGATGACCAGAAGTTACAGCCGAAAACTAAAACATAATCAAGTGTGTACATGTAGTTTGCATTTGCATATGTTGCCATATTTGCATACTTGTTGCTGAAATTTGATCAGTATTTTTTATTTATTTCAATAAATTCCCCCATCCTTTTAGTCACCAGGGCATTGCTAGGATATTCATTCTAGGTGGTTGCTGTGGTGTTGCTTGGGCATTTTGCTATTTTGAATCCTAATTGTTTACAAAACTCTGTAGTCGCTTATAAGAAGAAAACAAAAAACTCTTAAGGCTGATGGAGTGTGTGATCTAAATGAGTTTGTAAGATTAACATTCAAAGCATGGCATCTTCACACTTAAGAATTCACTTGAGCACTTGAATTCCATATGCTGAATAATTGCAGCCAGAGAGAGATGATGGGATAGAAAGCAGGAAGACAGGTAAAGGTGGACATTTGTGTAAATAGATGAATTCTCTCCTGTTTTCATTTTATTAGTATCATGTTATAATATCTGCTCCACCTCAACAACACGAACAGCATTTGACATTTGCCTCACAATTGCAACACATTTAATGAGCTTTGTGTACAAGCGCTTGACAACATATGACAGAACTGTGTAAATGCCAAATGACCGAGCTGAATCCAATTGTGTTTGTATAAAAAGGCAATACAAATTGAAATCTAGCCAATCAAAGTCTTAAAAAAAAGTGCTTTATATAATAAAAAATAGGTAGCTGTGGTTGCCAGAACTTTTCCATAAAAAATACAGTAGCAAGATTTTAAGTTCTACAGGTTGAACTAAAAAGACAATTCCAGGAATAGTTTTTCACTTCCAAAAACTGTTTAACAGTATTTACGTTACATTAACATTAACAGCACATTTAACAATATTTTACTGCATAATTATTTGAAATGTCCCTGTAGATTAATTACAGTTTTTCATCAAATATAGTAGGTGAGCTTACTGCTTACCTTAACACATTCAACACGTTTTTTTTTTTTACCATAGCATTTGTAGTCGTTTACCATAAATATTACGTGAATTTTTACAGTGTGGGAGAAAATTAACATTGATAGTGATTAAATCACTGCTGGTCACTGTGCTGTTGATTGCATTGACAATCCTACTGACAAAATGAGCAGCCGCTTGATTTTTACTTAAATGATCTTCTGTTATTAATTTTTATTGCAATTATTTTCTGTAGGACTGCCGATCATCTCTGAAGGATTTTGAACTTTCATATGCACCTGTTTTTAGTTGAGATCATGTAAATTTGTTCCTCCTGAAGGACAGTTTCAATTAGTCTCCCGTGGCGCTTCCATTGTTGTCAACCACCTCATTGTTAATGGTTTTTTGTTGTGAATGCGACTGCGTGGATGTGGCAGCTGTCACAACAACGCCGGCAGGAGAAATTCCTCTGATCCGAGTGTTTCCCAGATTAAAGGATGCATATCTCTTGCTCGCAGTCCCTGGGATCATCTGTGCATGTAAGGTTTTTAAGGTTTACATGAGGATGTCAGTGGCCCTGTGGACCTCTGTGATATTTCCAGTGTGTGGCCGTCATTGTGTTATGAAGGATTAAAGAACGAAGAACGAAGACGTGAAGGTGTTTATTATTAATTAGACACTGTGAGCCATGTGTTTTCCAAAGATACAGTCGTTCACACACTTCGGGTTTTCCAATTACAGCTCAGTGATTGTTGGCTCTCATGTTGATTAAGAGGGTTTGGTTCATTTAGGGTAATTATGTCCGGCGCTCTCTAAAGTGACACAACCTCTCATAGCCAATCAAAACCTGAGAGCCGTCTGAGAGCCCAGATCTCGACACTACGCTTTTCCAGGTGCTTCAGTAAAACTGAGCACTTATTTGTCTGACGTCTTACATCTGAAGTATGTGTGTGTGTGTGTGCGTGCGCATTTTGAGGCCTTTTTGTCATTTGTATAGCGCTTTTCAAAATATACATTGTTTCACAGTAGCTTTATAGAAATCATAAAGATAATGTTTATAATATCTTAATAGCGCTTATTGTACATTTTTGCGATTATATAAAAAGACAGTGATATTAAAAGACCAAATTCAGTATACGCCTTATTGATTATGTACGATCAATACTATATACAGGAGGACAAATGCGCCCAGAATATGAGCGCAGCATTCTTTATGATTCGTTAAGCGTTATCCCATAAATAACTAAAATGCTTAATGTGACTTAATGCATGTAGATAGTGATATTGGAGGACCAAATTCAGTATACACTATATTGACAAAACATACTATGACCAAGCAAGTAAATGAACCCAGAATATGAAGTTTCATGTTAAGTGTTTTCACATAGAAAACCATTATAAAGAAAATGCTTAATGTGAAACTTCATATTCTAGGTTCTTTAGTTTTAATTTGCATATATTGCCATATGTGCATGTAGTTGGGGCTGAAATTCAATTGTGTTTTCAAAATGTACCGTTGTCTTCACTTCTGGGTACTTGTGTGCTTCCATTCCTAGTTGCTTGGCCGTGTTGCTTGAGTGTTTTGCTACTTTGAATTGTAGTAGTTGTTTAAAGGCATAGTTCACCCAAAAATGAAAATTCTGGCATCATATACTCACTCTTATGTCATTCTTAACCCGTTCATCTTCAAAACACAGATATTTTTAATGAAATCTGAGAGATTTCTGTACCTCCATTGAAAGTCTATTTACCCAAAACTCAGATGCTTCACAATGTTCATAAAGAGACTGTAAAATAAATCCAAATGAAGAGCGGTTTAATCATAAATCTTCTGAAGAGATCTTCTCTGTCACTTTATATGATGAACAGATTTAATTTAGGCTTTTATTCACATAAACAATGATCAGCAGCGAACAGAATCAAAAGCTCAACTGTACTTGCTTGTTGCATGAGAACAGACCTAATTGGTTTCAGACTTGCTGGTGTGACACACAAGAACGAACCTCATACTGGAAATAGTATTTTCCTGTAAAACATAATCTCTGTTTTATTTACAACTTAAAAAATGAAATAAAAAAATTCTACAGTGCATAAACTTAAAGTGCTTTCAGTGCACTTTGTACAGTCATAGAAACTTTTTGATACTGCAAGAAAACAGTTAAAAATGTCAAATGCATTAACTGGAGTGCTGAAGTTGTGTGTTTCAGAATGATACAGACAACTAGTTTGTTTTTTAGTGTCCAAGCTTCAAAGTCGCGAGTCCTGCTGCACACACACACACACACACACACACGCGCGCTGTGGGTCTCAGCTGTGTCGGAACTTGTGAGTTAGTTTTGAAGTGGAAGGCAGAGACAGGTCATCACTCTCAGTTTATATTGGACGAGAAAGAGCTCATCTCTGCGTCTGCGGCTCTCCGGCACTCCGAATTACTTCCATCTCTCAAGTGGCACAGAGTGAGTGTGAAGAGTGTGTGTCTGTGTGGTAATAGAGTTCTCACTCTGATGCACAACAAATCCTGTCAGGCTTTCACAACTACAGCTGATAGTGTGACACACACATTTGACCAGTAGTGTATTCATGCTCACAAACACACACATGCATACTCATATCTCTTAATTCAATAATCAAACTGTGAAAGCTACAATTTAATTAATTAAATAAATACACATTCTGTTTTTTTATTTATCTGGAAAGCTGCCAAAATAAAAGCTCGATGGTTTAACATTTGAAAATTTAGAAATTAAGAATTTAAGAATTAAATAGTAGTACTGTAATTTTACAATATACTATAAAATAAAATTGTTTTTATTGTTTTCTATTGAATATTGAATATTCTCCAGTACAACCATATTATTGCAATATATCCTATATTGTTTAATGTTTTTTATTTGATAATAATCACAGTATATTATTTTATTATTAATATTAAAGTCATATTGAATGGGTCAAAAGCAGCGGGAATGTGACATGAAAAAGTGGAAAGAGATTATTATTTTTTTTTTAATCTGTTCACTTTATGGTTAATACATTTTTGATTTTTGAGTAAATCCAAGTATAACAATTCACACTCTAGTATAACAATAACACTCTAACAATTCTTCAGAGCAAAGTGTGTGTATATATTGTATATATATAAACTGACATTGTGATTCTTATTCTGCGATATGAGCAGGGATTGTCTCTGCTGTAACTCTCATTCACACTTTTTTATACATGCATATTCATATTCATATGCAAATATGCATGCAAATGCCTATTTAAACATGACGAGAGACACAAACCAATGCCATTTGGCATCATTTAGAGTCAACCTGGTGTGCTGCATCTCCACGTGGCATATGCAAATGTATGTGATGTGAGAATGCATGAGAGATTTGAAATCTTTGGTGGTAAACTTTGCTTCATGTCATGACTAATAACATCTCTTAAAGGTATAGTCACCCAAAAATAGTCTGCTTTATGAGAGTATTCTGTAGTAAGCTGGTAAAGCAGGTTGTATTATATATAGAAATGTAATATATCGCTGGGCGATAATATAGCCTAATTTACATTTTTCAGTCATAAAAAGCAGGTACTAATACAATAGTATTTTTATTTAAAGTTTAGATAAACATTGAGAATCATTCAAACATCATTTACATGACTTTATTTCTTTAGCAAAACACAAAAGACATAATTCGCTTTTATTGCATCTATTCCATTAAATGAATTTGAATCATGAGTAGATGAAAGACTTTTCATTTTTAGTTGAACTATTGCTTTGACTTTGTTGTAAACAATGTAACGCATGGCCCAGAGTGACTTATTGCTAAATAACACAGATAAAACATCTTCACTAGAGCTCTATCATCAAGAAGATTATCCTGCATCTTATTACCACAGCGGAGGGGCAAAGGTCACACATTTACAAATATCTGTGCACACACACACACACAGGCACGCACGCACGCACGCACACACACACACACACACACACACTCCAGCACAACTCTTGACCTGACTTATTAAAAATGTCCAGTCACACTGCGTCTCTGCTGCACAGCCTCCTCACAAATTCTGTATTTAATAAAGCAGCTCAGTCCTCTCGCATCATCAACACACACCTGCCCTGTTACAACCTTAGATGACCGGACGCCATTAGGCTGTGAAACTAGTTAATTAAACACTAACAGGGATGACATCACTCAGGATGGTACTGGAGCCAATTAAAACTAAAACATGTAGTGTTGCAACACCACGCAACTGATTCAAGAAATGACACAAGCCTGCAGTTCAATTTAAGCCTAGTTTTAATTGTATAAAAAAATATATATATACTGTATATATATATACTCATAACAAATTGTGTGTAATTGTAAAAACATAACACACTGTTAATGTGTGTGTGTATATACACTTCCGTTCAAAAGTTTGGGGTTGGTAAGATTCTTTTATGTTTTTGAAAGAAGTCTCTTAAAAAAAATTAATAATTACATTGCATAAGTATTTGTACCCTTTTCTGGGATACTTGAAATGTAGCTCAGGAACATTCCAATTCTGCTTGTAGATGTTACTACACATCGAGCGGAGTTAACAGCAAATTCGATTGAATGGGTATGATTTTCCTCCAAATTAAAGGTCTAACAGCTGAAAATGCATATCAGAGCAAACACCAAGCCATGAGGTCAAAAGAGAACTGGCTTTAGAGCTCAGAGACAGGATTGTGTCAAGAAACAGGTCTGAGGAAGACACACACAAAAAAAAAAATTCCGCTGTATTGAAGGTTCATAGAAGCATTATCCTTAATGGAAGCCGTTTGGGCTCTTCCTAGAGCTGGCCTCCTGGCCAAACTGAGCAATCGATGGAGAACTGCCTTGTTAGAGTGATGACTCTGATGGTCACTCTGGTTGAGCTGCATGATCATAATGGAGATGGGAGAAATTTACAGAAAGACAAACGTCACTGCAACACTCCACCGATCTGGGCTTTGTGGCAGAGTGGCCAGACTCACGCCTCTCCTCAGTGAAGACACATGAAAACTAGAGGTGTGCGATATTGACAAAAAAATCTGCGATTTTCTCGATAATGATTATTAGACTATATTTTGCTGAGTGTGTTTGTTGTGTGGGTACTTGTTGTGGCACTTACTATGTCGGCAGGTTTAGGACTGTCGTGGACTTTAGGACTCTTAAAGTTTTTGATATTCTTCAAACTCTGTGTGTTGGTCAGTTCACAGCAGTGACAGAAATAAAATTTTCCAATATGTTTCAATTGATTTTTACCTTATATGGGCATTTTTACCTTTATAAAGCCATTTTTAAACCTAATCATATGCATGCATCATCTTTTGTGTCAATTTCATAAATGTTATCAAATTCAATTATAAAAATAAGACACAATAGGGCTGTTACCAATCAAATAAAATCATTATCAACACAATTCATCTTTGCAATATTGAATATTGATATTTAAAATTATTTAAAACAAGAAAAGATACTTTAAATGTGAAATTGAAACCGTCAGTAGGTGGCAGCAAGTCACTGTTAATGAGCGAATCATTGAGATTCAAGCGATTCATTCAAACGGTTGATTCATTCAAGTAAAAGAAGCATTTGACTATCTTAATCTATCCTAGTCAACTGATTCGTTCAAAAAGCTGATTCACTCAGTAAGGAAACACCGCTGTATGTGGCTTTATTTTGAACTATTTTCGTTGGCGAAATAGAGCAAAAACAGGCAATATGGTGTCTAAAATGTAAGTCACTTAGTATTAACTTCTATTAAACTTGTATAAAATCAAAATCACATTTGTTATCATGCTGATATTTGGAGAAAAACTGCACTCTTGTGATATTGCTAAATGATATAAATAAAGACTAAATCACGCAGTGAAAGCATGCACTCTACTCTCGCAACAACAATTACGATATTATCGCAGACGATATATATCGCACACCCCTAATGAAAACCCAATTTGCAAATAATCAAAGGACTCTCTCAGATTGAGAAAAAATGTTCACTGGTCTGATGAACCTCAGTTCCAAGCGTCATGTATGGAGGAAACCAGGCACTGGTCATAACCGTCATAATACCATCCCAACAGTAAAGTGTGGTGGAGCAGCATCATGCTGTGGGGTGTTTTTCAGCAGCAGGGATTGGGGGACTCGTCGGAGAAGGAAAGCTCAATCCAACGAAATATAGAGTTAGCCTTAATACCAGCAGCAATATCACCCTGAAGCCCAAGACCGGTTGTCCACTGACGCCCAGCAGGGTTGAGCCTGGTCAGTACCTGGATGGGAGACCTCCTGGGAAAACCCAGTTTCTGCTGGAAGAGGTGTTAGTGAGGCCAGTAGGGGGCGCTCACCCTGTGGTCTGAGTGGGTCCTAACGCCCCAGTATATTGATGATGACACTATACTGTAACAAGGACCGTCCTTCATATGAGACGTTAAACCGGGGTCCTGACTCTCTGGTCATTAAAAATCCCACAATGTCCCTCGTAAAAGAGTATTGGTTTAACCCCAGCATCCTGGACAAATTTGCCCGTTGGCTTCTATCCATCAAAATGGCCTCCTAATCATCCCCATACTGTATATACTCATTGACTTCATTACTCTCTCCTCTCCACCAATAAGCTGGTGTGTGTTGGGTGTTCTGGTGCAATATGGCTGCCGTTGCATCATCATCCTGGTGGTGCTGCACATTGGTGGAGGTTGAGGAGACCCCCCCCCCCCAATTGAACATCTCTGGAGAAACTCGAAAGTGTCAGTGTGAAAATGTGCAAAGTTTGTCATATCATAACAAAAAAGAATTGAGGCTGTGAAGGTGCTTTAGCTAAGCACCGAATTAAGGTTTTGAATACTTATGCAATGCAGTTTTTCCTTTTTAATAAATGGGCAGAGTTGTCAGAAATCGTTTTTTTTTTTGCTATGTCATTATGGCGTATGGAGTTGATGTGAAAAAAAGTCATTTAAAATAGTTTCACATAAGGCAGCAACATAACAAAATGTGAAAAAAGGGGTTTGAATGTTTTCACAAGGCACTGTATATATACACTCTAGATTAGAATAATAGAATATACACTATAATGCAATGTACATATTTTTAATCTGATTGAATATTGTTTAATGTCTAGAGCAGATTATGGTTAAAAATACTATATTTTTGCAGCTCATATTCTGCACTTATTATTACTTTGTAGGACTGCCAATAGATAAAACATTTACACAAAATAATCACATTCTATTGATAAATTGTAGGCAGTAAACACTGTGTGAATTACATGAGAGTTGTTGTCATGGTGCTTCACAAATGCACTGCTCTAGTGTTGCTTCTCTCTCCAGTATCCTCTTCATATGAGCCTATAATAGTTCTAAAAGAAACCATATGAGGTGCTCAGTCTTATTTGTTTTGGTACAGATGAAGGTTAGTCTGCGTGAAGATTAACAGGCTTAGAAGTTGGTAAGAAAGTTAATAATGCAGAGAAAAAAGAAAGTATCTCTGCCTCAACAAAAAACAGCAGCAGTATTGTATATAATGAGTGCTCTGGGGAAAACCAGTTTCTGTGCACTGATTGGTTGACACGTGGTGCAGTCACTTTAATGGAGGTCATGTTGACAGGGCAATGTCAGTACTGTAGTATGAACTATACTATAACACCATAATGCAAACATATACTTTAGTAATGAGTGACCCATCCCTACTTTGTTCCCTGAACTCAGTAAGGTTTTTTCTGGCCTGATCTGAGAAAATAATAATAATAATAATAATTTGAATGATCCTGACACATACTGCATAGGGAGATGCTCACAACTATTTAGCTAATGATATACTATTTGTGTGTAAAATGTCTGAACTTTTGGCTGTCCTAAAAAAATGAAAGTCAAGATATCATTATTTAAAATAAAACCATAAAAAAAATCTTGAAATAAAATAAAAAATAACTGAAATAAATTATGTATTATTATTTTTTCCAGCTAGTTGCCAACATTTCTCATTTTCATTTAATAAAGCAGCTCAGTTTATTCCTTTGATGCAAAGCTGAATTTTCAGCATCATTACTCCAGTCTTCAGTGTCACATGCTCCTCCAGGAATCATTCTAATATGATGATTTGCTGCTATGCTGATTATTATCAATGTTGAAGGGTTGATTATTTTTGAGGAAATTGTGATATACTAACATTCAAAAGTTTTGGTTCAGCAATGAATCAATCAAATGAATCAAAAGTGACATTAAATACATTTATAATATTACAAAAGATGTCTATTTCATCAAAGAATCCGGAAAAATATGTATCATGGTTTCCAACCTGTTTTCAACCTTGATAATAATAAAAAAAATGTTTCTTGAGCAGTGAATCAAGGCAAATTTTTAATCAATTTTAAATTGCAATTTTTTATCAGAAAAATTCTATTTTTTCCTAAGTTGTGCAGCCCTAACACACACACACACACACACACACACACACACACACACACACACACACACACACACACACACACACACACACACACACACACACACACACACACACACACACACACACACACACACACACACACACAGAGAGAGAGAGAGAGAGAGAGAGAGAGAGTGAGAGAGTGAGTCTCGTAGATAGGACAGTAAATTAATGAGATTCTGCCAGGGCTACAATAGGAACCTCTTCCACACCTTTTTCTCTCCAGCACTCACAAAAACGTATTGATAGCGCCAGATAGACAAAAATCTTTCTTGTGTGTGTGTGTGAGTGTGTGTGATGTGAAATTGAAGTGTGTGCTCACTGGAGGAGCAGATAAGAGTTCTTCTGTCTGATTTGCTTAGTGCAGACATGGAGACCAAAGACTTCAGCCTGAGACGTCCAGCTCTGATCCAGATTCTCCAGCTTTGTTCAGTTCATCAAAAAATGAATGTTTTATCATCGTTTTCTCACCCTCCTGTCGTTCCAAACCTGTACGACTTTCTTTCTTCTGGGGAACAAAAGCAGATCTGAGGCAGAATGTCCATAAGTACTCTATTGTATAAAAGCATATGGTGACTGTCGAGCTCCAACAAGGACAAAAAAAGCACCATTAACACAACTTAAGAGCAGTCCGTATGACAGCAGTCCAAGTCTTCTGAAGTCATACAATAGCTTTGTAGTCATGAGAACTACTTTTATGATTTTTATGGGTTTTTTTTTCTTTTTTTTTTTTTTTTTTTCTGGAGCTTGACAGCATCCGTCCCATTCACTGTCTTTAGAAAAAAAAAGCAATGTGCATATGCAACTAAACAACTTCTTTTGTGTTTCACTGAAGAATGAAACATCTTTTGGAACAACATGAAGGTGAGTAAATAATGACAGGACTAACATGTTAACTCTAGCACTGAAGTCAATCTCTCACTGGGAGTTAGTTGCACAGCCTTTTAAACAGCTAAATCAGTTCAACCATCAGGTCAGGAGTCTGGAGGACAGGCGGCACATGCTCCAGCACTGATGAATTTGGGTAATTTCAGTATCATCTGGTCATTAAAGAGCTCTAATGAATAGAAAGTGGAGCATGTTACAGGTCACACTGCCCGCTCGTCTGGACAGATCTAGACTGGAGCAGCAGAATTAGCTATCGCACAGTGGCAGATGTGAGTAAAAGTGGCTCTGGCTACTACTGGCCAAGAAGTGCAACAACCAGTTTAACATTCCTATCCTTTATCCACTGAAGCTAAAATATGTGTAACAAAACCACAACATGTTTGTGTAAGGGCGCGTTTCACAAAAAGACTGACTAATCAGATCCAGATGAAATTCTAATTTTTTCTGAATTTTTTATTTTTTTCCCCACTGATTTTAAATGAAAATCATTTAAATTCTGTCCAGTGTTGAGTACGGCACTCTTATTAGCTAAAAGCCAAAAATATGTAATACACGAACACACGCAGATCTGTGTGAGTGCTTTCTGCAGCTGCAGAAGCCCCTGTGTAGATGATGCTGCGTGTGACATAGACACTTACTGCAAATACGCTCAAACATGCTAAATTATTTCACTGCAAGATAGAACAAAATGTATATTTAAATGAACTATGAACAAATGTTACACTGCCATTAAAAAAAATATAATAAAAATAAAACTTTTTGCAATTCACCCACCCTTGGCAGGTGAGGGAGAATTGTAATTTTGCACACCAACTTATACTTCTGCCTCGAACTCACGGCGTAGCTACGGCTGCGCGTACCCGTCAGCGTTCCCTGACGTGCACCTCTCCAAAAATGTAACAACACGTCAGTTCTACGTGGACGCTGTGAATCGCTGTGATTGATCTGCTAGAACCCCTCCCTCGGGTTACACATTCTCCCTCTGCATGTGTAATTGCGTGTCAACGCAGACAACGACGCAGAAGTATAAATGAAAACCAACGGGTGGTCTACAGCGTAGAGGCTCTGGCAGAAGTATAAATCAGCCTTTACACACACACATCTCTTCTCTGGAGGATTTGAGCTAAACGCTGCCCTTCAGACACCAGAAGAATTCTGAGTGCCGAACTCTCTGCCTGGTGTCCATGGCAACGTCAGAGTTTTTCCCATCTCAGCAAAGACCTGCAGGAAAATGACAGATTCTGAGCAGAATGAGAAAAAGAATCACAGAGAGACAAAGCTGATGAATTAGTGTCAGATATCCATCTGTTGATTGTTCACAATGACAATGAATAAAGTAATAAATTGCTCAGGTGTGTGAAATTTTGCGTTGACCTATACAGTAGTTTGAAATTTTCTTTGCCCTAAAGTTGTACATTTCATTCTAAAACTTTTTTCATATTTATTTCAAATATCTGATTCAAATGTTGAACGCATTTTTACACGTCTATAAGACTTACGTTTATAACATCATGTAATGATGAAGATTGTTTTCAAGTGCTCACCACAAATTTATTACTATGCAAAAAAAAAAAAAAAACTGAACTGTTTGCCCTTCATGTCAGTGAGCTTGATCTCCTGCAGGCGAACTTAAAGAGACGTTTGTTTTTGGCTCAGAAACATTGATTCAGGGCTTAGTTTTGAGCGTCATATCGATAATGAAAGTAGACAAGAGCAGTTCAAGCACACCAGATCAGATATGAGTACTTTAAAGTTTTAGTACAGACTAAACTGAAATGGAAAATTACTCATCAAAGTCCCCCTGTAGTCAATCATTTTATCCGCTAAAACTCACCTTTGATCACCAAAATTACATATTTAAAAAATGTTTCCTTAAAAAAAAATTCTTCATGAAAAAAAAAATCATAGCTTGAATGTAACTCTACACCCTTACCTCATTTAGTATACGCAGTTGTATGAATATGCAAATGAGCCCCGCCTCCACTCACTCAACGCAGCTCCGAGATCCACTCGTTGACGACCACACTTTAACCTGATTGGTTACAAGGTAGTTTGTGACGTCAGAAACACCAGCGATTTCAAAGTTTTTGAGACTGTCTTTGGTTCACTGCAGTTTAAAGGAGAAAATACTCAGCAATGGTGTCGACTTTTGAATTTACACATGGTTTGTCTTAAAGCATATTAAAACACCACACAGAAATATAAACAACATTAAAAGCTTGATATTTACCACAGGGGGACTTTAAATATGTAATATGCAAGTGTGTTATTTGAAGTTACTATTGTGTTTCTGTGTCGGGGGTTAATAGCAGCATGATTTGTCTAAACTACTGGAGATTATCATATTAATTAAAAGCTGTATTGTGTGAATGTTGTGTTGTTGTATGTCATTAAGTTTGAGTTTAAAGAGACTTGGTGATTAGCTGTTGATCAAAGGTGGTACTTCACCTGAAACCACTGCGATAATGAATTCTCTTCATTTGAGGGCTTTACTAAGCTGATATTGATACTCTACTGTTCAAAAGTTTGAAGTCAGTAATTTTATAAATAAATGAATACGTTTAATTCATCAAGGCTGTTCCTGAAGGAACATTTTCATGGTTTCCACAAAAATATGAAGCAGTATAATAATCATACATCTGACATAGACATCTTTTGTAATATTATACATGTATTTAATGTCACTTTTGATTCATTTAATGCATCATTGCTGAACCAAAACTTTTGAATGTTACTATATCACAATTTCCTCAAAAATAATTATCAGCACAACTGTTTTCCACATTGATAATAATCAGCATAGCAGCAAATCAGCATAGTAGAATGATTTCTGAAGGATCTTGTGACACTGAAGACTGAAGTAATGATGCTGAAAATTCAGCTTTGATCACAAGAGTAAATTACATTTTAAAATATATTCACAGAAAATAGATATTTTAAATTGTAATAATATTTTTTAAAAAGAAATCTGTATTTTTGATCAAATAAATGCAGCCTAAGATACTTCTTTCAAAAGCATGAAAAAATCCTGCTGACCCTAAACTTTTGAACAGTAGTTGATATGCAATTATTTGTGATCAGTTTAATGAATTAGTAATTATGTAATTATGCAACACTGAAAAAGTCTCTCTCTCTCTCTCTCTCTCTCTTTGTAATAGTAAAAATGTAATGCTCCCCGCTTCTCATCTATGTTAATGTACCGACTCCATTAGTGTTTTATCGGACGTCTCTCTTTGTCCCAATGTCCCGACTCACCAGCTGATTAGACGTTCTCAGAGCAGCCAATAAAAACATCCCTGGAGATAAGACACAGCCATTATTCCAGCTTTCATTTTTACCTGTATTTATGCCCGGGCTCATCTCCAAGAGAGCAGAGATGAGAACGCTATTATGAGCCGCTGCTTATCGTTCTCTCCGCTCCAGAGAAAGGGAGCAAGAATTACCTAGGATCATCACAAGACGGAGTTTAACGCTTCAGTCCTCAGTTGTGAGAGTGACACATCAACTGCAATGTGAACTCAGTTGATTAAAGCGAGATCGTCACATCGTTCGGTCTCTGCTTCAGTGTTTAACGGGACTGTTCTAGTTGTGTTGCATTGATGTTTATAAAGTGAGTGCACTAATTCTGTCGTGTTGAACATTAAATGGTAATTCTCCAGCTGTGGTTTTCTCTCTTTAATAGGGATTTTAGAGTCGTTGTTGAGTAGATGCAGTAGATATTGTGTGCCAGTTAGTGCTGAGATGGCACCAACTACAGGTGCTAACTTTACCCAAAATGTTTCTGGGTAGCCCCACATAGTGTGTTTGTAAATGTCCCCAGTGTCCCGTGAGAACCGGTACTGCAGAAAGAGCTGATTGTAAAGGTAGCGCTCTAGTTTTTGGCATTGTGTTGCTCACTCTCACCTTCAGTTATGATAACGCGAGTGCTCTAGTTTAGTCGCGTTGCATCACCGGCTCTCAGCTCCAGTGATTTATGACGGAAGTGCTCTAGTTTTGTTGAGTCATATCTAGGGCCCTATGAAAGCAGTTTTATCTTTTTCAAAATTCCATTTAATTTTTGATGTTCCAAATAATTTTCTGGATTAGTTTTTTTTTATAAATTGTAATAATCAAAAAGCATGTCTAATCCAGTGAATTCCAAAAAAAACCTTTATAATATAAAATAAAACAATACTAATTATAATTTATTACATTTTTAACAATAATAGTGCACATAAAACTTTAACAATTTAATGAATCTATTAACATGCAATCCAATGAAAATTGAACAATTTCTTTTATTTTTTGGCAAAAAACAAAACAAAGAAACCTGTACAATAGTAATATATTTCTGTCACAATTTTTTTCAAGTTAATCCGATCTATTATTTTGGTTGATTGTAGTAAAGACCTTTGAGTTTCTGCGTGTATGTGAGAACAGTTTTATCAAATGAAACGGTAAAATGCTTTTGAAGTGAATCATGAAAGTTGTTTGAAAGTTAAACTCATCTGGTTGTACGTCAGAACGGAGGCTCACTATTGGCCAGCATAACACGCATCACACACATGACCAGCGTCAGCCAATAGTGAGCCTACGTTCTGACGTACAACCCAGAAGCGCTGCGCTGTTACACTACGAAAATGAATAGTTGAATAAAGTACAAAAAGTATTCTCGTCGCTTGATAAACTTAAGGTTGAGCCGCTGTAGTCACTTAGACTATTTTAACGATGTCTTTACTAACTTTACTAACTGGCAGATCTCGATTACCTAGAAGCCTATGGAGGAGTGAGACAGCTCTCTGATTTCATCAAAAATATCTTCATTTTTGTTCCGAAGATGAACGAAAGTCTTACGGGATTGGAACAACATGAGAGTGAGTAATTACTGACAGAATTTACATTTTTGGCTGAACTAATCCTTTAAGTGCTTTAACAGATCTTTGACACTTCTGAGAAACACACGTGCGCAGACAGACAGACAGACAGACAGGTGCATTCAGGAGTGCTGGAGTCGAGCATTATGAATAATAGATGGCTGTGTATCAAACTCCATTAGCTTCAGTGAGCTAAGAGCCACACACTCGCGTCTCTGATGGTTTGAATGGTAACAGAGCTGTCTGCTTCACACGTGACTTCGCTACTTATCCTTTTATCTCTATCCGTCTCTCTCTCCTGCTGTCTGTCTGTCTGTCTGTCTGAGTGTTTGTTAAAGTCACACTTATGTGTCTCTAACCGACTGTAATATTATGAGGTATTATGGGACTGAAATGTCTTCGACTGTCTCCTTCATTTCTCTCTCTGCTACATTTAATTTTCTTTCTGTCTTTTTCAATCACACTTTCCTTCTCTCTCTCTGTGTTGGAGCTTTACAATGATTCAGAGTGTGTAGATGGCTTCACATTCGCTCCTTTTCCGTCCTGTCTTTTTTTTAGCAGACGTTGTTTTCATTTGCATCATTGCTCTCTTTCTCTTTCACTCTCTCTCAGAATAACACCTCTATGTGCATGAGATTATGAACTGATAATTAGCCATCTGGATTCCATGCTGCGTGCAGTGTGTGTGTGTGTGTGTGTGTGTGTGTGTGATTGCAGGATGTGATGCTCTGAATAATTCCATATTTAGATGAAATCACTGGCATTCAGCGATATGACATTAATAAAGGCAGACACCGATACCAGAGACGATTCACATCACATCTAGTGATATATGTGGACTATTTACTATATAGGCCTAGTCAGTATTATTTTATTGGAAATATAAAATTCAAGCAACAAAGCAACTATCATAATGGTTTTAATGCACTTTTTATTTGGCCATCAAGATTCTCGAGACCACGGTGCGAGTATGAAATTATTAACACTGATATTTTAATGACACCTCTGTTTGAAATTAAAATTGCAATAGACTTGGGATGTTCAGTTTAATTTTGTTAATCAGTTCTTTTAATGAATCATTTGTTGAGGATTGTGAATAATTTCTTTTATAAATCATCGGTGGTGTTGTTGTTAATCAATTGTTAACCAGTTCTTTTAATGAATCATTTGTCGTGAATTGATTCTTTTAATGAATCATTTGTTGTGAATCATTTATTTTAATGAATCGTTTGTCATAAATTATGGCTGCATCCAAAATCGCTTACTTCCCTATTATATAGTAGGCAAAAAACTGAATGTGACAAGAGTAGTATGGCCGAATTCACAGTACTCATAAAAGAGTAGGCACAAAGTACTCGGATGACCTACAATATCCGGTGAATTCTGAAGTGTGCATACTATGGACACTTTACTATCCCATGAGGCCACGGGAGAGGATTTGTGAATGATGGTGAAGCGACGCAACTGACTCTGGAAAGTCACATGATAATGACAACATGGTGAATGTAATACTTCCGAATTACATTCATACTACACACATTCATACTATATAGTACTAACATACTTTTTTAGCGGTTTCAAAGCAAGTACGTACCCAAGAGAGTATGTGATTTTGGACGTACTTTTCTTTTAATGAATCGTGTATTCGCGTCAGCACTCAAAAATGTGCACGCAAATCTCCATGTGGCATTTACATGCTGCTGTGTGCCTGTATTGGTGCATATAAATTAACATAATGAATTATTGTTCTTCCTTGTGTTTTATAATGTAGTGGAAAACCAAACTATTTAGTGCGTAAATGCTTGATTTTCTAGATTTTGGCATTGATGGTAAAAGGCCATTTCAGAGCTAACACAAATTTTGAGATATGTATTGTTAAAAAGCTGCAAAATATTGTAATATTATTAAGCTATAACACATACATGCATGTTTTTTTTTCCTCTGTAAACTGTATTTGTCCATCATCTCACTTGTGGGTCATTTTTTGCATCTCTCTTTATCTCTCTCTCCTTCTGTCTGTCTGTCTGTCTGTCTGTCTTTCTATGTCTTTCTCTCTCTTTCCCTTTCCTGAATAATTTACAGACTGCTGCTGCATTTCCATTTCAGTCAGACTTTGGCAGCTGCATGTCACCAAGAGATGAGAGAGAGAGAGAGAGAGAGAGAGAGAGAGAGAGAGAGAGAGAGAGAGAGAGAGAGAGAGAGAGATTATAATGTCTTGTTTTTTATTGTTATTTTTTTTATATTTGCTGATTGCTTATTAGTAGCAATCATACTAAAGGAGCCATAAAATATTAGTTTAGAAATCATAGAAACCACCTGGCAAAATATATTTTATTTTATAATTTATTGATTTATTTTATTTGTATTTATTTGATTTTATACTTGTTTAACTGTTTTGCATGATTGATTTTGTCATGTTAGTAGAGAAACTAAATTGAACTGAATTGCAGAGAGCTAGAGGAGAACTGGAATAATTAAAGAGAACAGTGAAACAGAAAGTGCAAGTTAATGAAAGGTATTGTTTTATTATCGGAAGAGTTCTTAAACAAAAGAAAAAGTGAGAGAAAAGAGGAAAACATCCCATTATTTCTCCACAAAACTCATCTGAAGTTTTTAGGAGTCCCACAGGTCTTTATTATATCCATGTAGGAGCAGATTTTATCAGAGATACAGCAGAGCAAACCTCTGTGTGTGTGTGTGTGTGTGGGGGGGGGGGGGTGGGTGTGTGTGTGTGTGTGGGGGGGGGGGTAGATATAATAGATGCCGGATGATTATTTCAAGCACGTTTTAGTTTATCTGATGGAATTGGAGTCTGCAGTAAGGTGTGTGTGTGTGTGTGTGTGTGTGTGTGTGTGTGTGTGTGTGTGTGTGTGTGTGTGTGTGTGTGTGTGTGTGTGTGTGTGTGTGTGTGTGTGTGTGTGTGACATTACCATCTCGAGAGCAGGTGCATTTCTTGTTGGGTCTTTCTGTGTCTATAATTTATAGAGAAATATGCTGTCAGTACTTATGCTCAACATATTCACTGTTGTTGAAGCCAATTTCAAACTCTAGCTTAAGTTACAAGCTATTCATAGTTTACTCATTTTTAGTTGAATTGCAGTCTTAAGTTTGACAATCAGGATCTCACTGAGAGTGACAGCATCAAGCAAAGTAATAAAACTAAAATCACTCTAATTTGTAATGGAATTATATTTAACATGGACTTATCAGCAAAAAATTAATCATTTCTTTTACTGAATTGATTATTGTGAATTGTGAATCAGTTCTTTAAAAGAATCCTTTCTTTAAATAATGTATCAGAGAATTTATCATTTTATTAGAGATTTATTAGAGAGCAGAACAGTAAAATGTACATACTAGTGTACTTATGCCAAATGAATTGATAAAATGTAATGCAATTCAATACAATTATGTATTTTTATAATATTACATAATATTTTATAATATTTTTTGATTAAACCCACAAATCTTCATGGAGGAAGACCTTTGACTGTCTTTGTATACGTATCACGGTTATTTCAAATACTTTCGATTAGATCAGATAATCACGATCAAATAATTTGCGACAGAGCTACTCGTCAAAAAAACCAAAGCTTTTATAACATTCCTTTAATTACTCCCCAAGACTGTATACATTCATGATGCACCCATTCAGACTGTAGCTCTATCTTTTATATTTATTTAAAACAAGAGCTGTAGACTTACAGAGAAAAGAGAGAGCAAAATGTGCTGAGACAGACTTCTCTTATCAAACTCCCCAGAGATAGATGAATGTGTGTGTGTGTGTGTGTGTGTGTTTGTTGCGCGTCTTTGTAATTGCTTGCTGTGCTGTTTTCCTGTGTCCTTTTGTAGTGGGCTTGTATAGAGGGGCTATTTCTGTCCTGCCAATTTATGGCTCTGACACACATTTACTCACACGCACACAGTTATCCGTGTGGATGCCCAGTCCTCAGAGCTGCGGGCACAAATGATTTACCTCAGTCGATCAAAGCAGGAGAAAAGAGAGGGAACGCTGCAGCGTTGCTCTTCGGACGGACATTTATCACCATAAATTATGTGCACGGCCTTGAAACGCCCAGGTGACTAACTTTGCTCCCGTGCACAGGTGAAACCATTCGATAAAGAGTACGGGGACCAGAGGATATCTGTCGCTTCGTATGAATATTAAATACGTCAGAGAGAAAGTAGACGGGGAGAGATGGATATCGGAGAAAGAGTGATAGTTTTAAAGGTTCACCAGTGTGGGATTTATAGTGGATTATGCCAAAATGTGTCGCTTTATTGCAGGTATATAAATAATGCAGTTTTATAATGACAAATAAAATGTAACACATTTGCATACATTAACATACAGGGTTAGTTCATCTAAAATTAATATTCTGTCAATATTTACTCTCTTACCTTCACTTGTCACTGTTTGCTTGCATTTGTATCTTGTATTCCTGCAGAAAGTCAATGTGTTTGGATTGACATGAGGGTGAGTAAATTATTGCATTTAAGTTATATTGACTCAAAATTCACTGCAAAAGAAGCAGAAATGTATTTTCCATTGACAAGACTGTCAGCAGGGTCCCCCGCCCCGGGTCCCTAAAAAGTCTCAAATATCTTATAAGAAAAGAAGTCTTAACTATCATGAAAAGGGTCTTCATCTTGGGGACAGAAAAACAGAAATCATTATATTATATGGCTTAATGTGCTCTGTAAGAATTTTTTTATGTTTTTGAAAGAAGTCTCTTATGCTCACCATGGCTGCATTTATTTGATCTTGAATACAATAAAATCAGTAATATTGTGGAATATTACTACAATTTAAAATGACTGTTATCTATATGAATACATTTAAAAAATATATTTTTCAAAATATTTGTCAAAAATATTGCATTCAAATATTCGGGCTCATAAAAAACGTTTAATGATACGTTAAAACATGTTTAACGAAAAAGACGTATTTAAAAAAAAAGTTTTTGTCACCGTTTCTGAACAAGCTTATGATTAGGCAATATATACAACAAGCTTACAATATATGTCAAGTTGTCTTTTAGTTGAAAACATTAAACAATATGTGTAAACTAAAAATAAAAATAACAAAAGCATTTTCTCAAGCAGTGCGAATGGGAAAAAAACGGCTAATAAAGCAGACTGCGCCAGATATCGTACATGTACAGTAGACTCGAGTCAGCGTATGCATAATGACGACAACATTATGTGATCAAATACAAACAACTTGTTAACACGCTCCACGGCGCCACCCAGTGCATTTACTTTTACTTTTAAAGGAACACTCCGACTTTTTGGGACTTTAGCTTATTCACAGTATCCCCAGAGTTAGATAAGCCCATACATACCTTTTTCATTTCTGTGCGTTCTGTAAGTACTGTTTGACGCACCCACCGCTAGCCTAGCTTAGCACAAAGACTGGATGTAAATGGATAAGGTAGCATACTAATCCCAATAAGTGACAAAATAATGCAAACATTTTCCTATTTACATGTTGTGATCTGTATAGTCACAGCGTGTACAAATAACAAGGCTATATGAGACAGAGACCATTTTTAATCGTATAAATACTGGGAACTATATTCTCACTAGGCGTAGGAGCACAGCTACTTGGGCGGAGTGGCTACTTTGTTTACGGAACCATCAACAGGGCGTCTCGTGTGCTGCGCTAATCACTCCGCCCAAGTAGCTGTGCTCCTACGCCTAGTGAGAATATAGTTCCCAGTATTTATACGATTAAAAATGGTCTCTGTCTCATATAGCCTTGTTATTTGTACACGCTGTGACTATACAGATCACAACATGTAAATAGGAAAATGTTTGCATTATTTTGTCACTTATTGGGATTAGTATGCTACCTTATCCATTTACATCCAGTCTTTGTGCTAAGCTAGGCTAGCGGTGGGTGCGTCAAATAACACTTACAGAACGCACAGAAATGAAAAAGGTATGTATGGACTTATCTAACTCTGGGGGATACTGTGAATAAGCTAAAGTCCCATAAAGTTGGAGTGTTCCTTTAACTGCGAGTTACACTGAATGGATACACTGCATTTACGGCCAGCAAAGCAACGTAGTAAAATTGTAATAGTATTTTATTTTTCGAATAATAATTACAGAATGAATATTCGTGCACACCCCTAATTTTAAAATGTAATTTATTCCTGTGATCAAAGCTGAATTTTCAGCATCATTACTCCAGTCTTCAGTGTCACATGATCCTTCAGAAATCATTGTAATGCCTCGTTTCACAGAGCGGTACAGGACAGTACAGTACGATTTGGGACGGTAAACCCTGATTCGGCTTGTGTTTCCACTGCCAACAGCACCCTTACTTGATAGGCATGGTATCTGCCGGAAAGAAGCAATCGGTGTCATTTTCACATGAAGAAGAAAGTGAAGCAGTAAACAACAATGGAGGACATACAGCAGATCTTGTTGCTTGCTTGTACATGTGCCTGTTTGTTACAAGAAGAAACAGTATTGTGTTTCAACTGTATATTAAAAATTGGTGCCTCTTGTGTTGTCATTCCTCTTGTAGCACGTGCAAGTGACGATTCTCTGTCAACCAATCAACGTTCTGCAGCGAGTCTAGCTTTAGTACCAGAGATGTCCCAAAAAGGTGTTACGGTGTGAAATTAGGGTAGCATTCAAAACTTCTGACAATGGAAATGGCACAAATTGCGTTCCGTACCGAACTGTATTGTACCATATCGCTCAGTGGAAACAAGCCATAATTATGCTGGCTATCTGATCAGTAAAACCGCATGTGTAAAAAGGCCCTGAGCGATGAGTGTGGTCGGCTCTGGTTTCTGATCTCACTTTAATCACACAGTAATTAAGTAATTATTTAACAAGATCCATCCTAAAAAGCAAATATAAATATAGATTAATATCCCCTTCGCTCAGTCTGAGTTTGACCTTGAGTTCACAGAGGAAGATTTACACATGTTCGACATGTTCACTCGTTTGAAGAAACTGCAGGTTTATCTCTGAATGTCTGATGATGTAATGGGTTCGTCATGACACTTCATTTAATCCACACTGCTTTACTTTCTTTTTATTCTCTGCTTCCTTTCATGTTGTCAATTACCACAGACAATATTTGAACTCGTCTCTCTTGTGATGGAGAACGAGAAACATGTTTGCGGTAAATACTCTTGTAATGGACGGGAGGGCCGGAGGGCTTAAGAGCTGAAATCTGCTGCGTGTTTTTGCTAAAGCATGTGAAATCTTCAGGACGGATGTGTTATTTGATTTGGAAAGCATTTATATTGTCTTTGTGAAGCTGGACTGTTTTGTTTTCTTGGAGGAAGAGTTTCTAGTTATGCATTACTGATGTAGTTTGATCCACGTAAACAGTACTTTACTGACAGACATTGTACATTCAGTTGGCTGAAATTTTAGGTTTGTTGCTCTTGTCTTGTTTTCCTGTTTCTTGTTCATGGTCATTTCTTTTGAAATATTAGTTTTCTTTTATTTTGATCTGTTCTCATGTTCTTGTCTGTGTTCATTGATTGTCTCCGGTCGTTTCTTGTTGAACTCATTAGTTTTGAGTATAAATACCCCTTGTGTTTCTCTTGATTGTTATTGATGTGTCCTACAGCAGGTTTAGTATGGCATTCATGCTTGTGCTCTTGTCAGGCTTTCTGTTTTTTTTTTGTTAATGTAGTTTTTGTTTGTAAGTTTTGCCATTCAAGTTTCACATGAAATGAGCTCTATGACACAGAAGTGAGCAAGTGACTGCATAATTTCAGTGTTCGCAGGTTTATATCAGGCGAATGTGAAACAAAGCTTCAGACGGCTTCAATGACATTCCTGAGAATTGGATTTGACAAAGTTTGTGAACTTCTGCAATTCTTTGACACATTCACAGCTTCAATCGAGACAGTAGTATGCAAATATGATATTATTAAGCACAATTGTAACTGTCACATTGTTGAATTAAATGTCAGGTTAAGCAACTGAAAAAAGGCAACACAATTATCTAAACTGTTGTTGTACAGTAGTTTGTCAATAATCTGTATTGTCCAACAGTTTACAGTAAGGTTACATTTGTAAACATTAGTTAACTACATTAGTTATCATGAATTAACAATGAAAAACAACTGTAAAGCATTTATTAATCTTAGTTAATGTTAATTTCAGCATTTATTTATACACTGATGAGCCAAAACATTATGACCAGTCATGGGTGAAGTGAATATCGTCGTTGATCGTCTCCTAACAAGGCCACATATTAAGGTCTGGGTAGATTAGATGGTAAGGAAACAATCAGTTCTCGTGTTGGATGCTGGAGAAATGGGCAGGAATAAAGATCTGAGACAAGGGCAAAATTGTTTTGGCAAGGCGACTGGGTCAGAGTATCTCTGAAACGGCAAGGCTTGTGTTGCTCCCAATCAGCAGTGGTGAGAATTTAACAACACTGGTCTGAGTATAGGGACAAACCACAGACCGGCGATGAGAGCAACAAAGGCTGTCCCGTAGCCACAGACCAATCAGAGTGCCTGATGACCCCTGTCCACCGTCGAAAGTGCCTACAATGGGCACGTGAGTGTCGAAACTGGACCTTGGAGCTGAGGAAGGTCACCTGGTCTGATGAATCCCATTTTCGTTTA
The DNA here is from genome assembly GCF_964197995.2 of Scardinius erythrophthalmus. Classification (NCBI taxonomy): domain Eukaryota; kingdom Metazoa; phylum Chordata; class Actinopteri; order Cypriniformes; family Leuciscidae; genus Scardinius; species Scardinius erythrophthalmus. The sequence goes on along the minus strand of NC_138233.1, from coordinate 5,933,228 downwards.
CATCACATGGATGGCCGTGTCCGTGTGCGCCATTTATCTGGGGAAGTGATGGCACCAGGATATTTTGTCTCATCGGTTTAGTTGTATATATACACACATATTTTAGTTAATGCGTTAGCTAACAGGGAGCTTATTTTAAAGTGATACTGTATTCTAAAAGAATTGTGTATAAACAATTTTTACTTAGAAATTGCGGTAACACTTTATTTTACGGTGTCCTTGTTACATATGTTACATGTACTTACCATAGTAATAACAGTAAATTATGCATAATTACATGCAACTAACCCGCAACCAAATGTACATGTAATTAATTAATATTACTCAGTACTTAAATATATAATTACACTGTAACAATGACACCTTAAAATAAAGTGTAACCGAAATTGCTAGTAATTTTGTACAAATAATTACAAAGAAATGGCAATTAACAAGTTGAATTAACTCTTTCCCCGCCATTGACGGACATTTCTGTCATTTATGAGACAACGCTTCCTCGCCATTGATGGAATTTTCCAGCTTTCCATGTTTTCACTGTTATATGGTAGGTGGCGCTATTAGACATCTTTTGAAAGAGAACATGTGAAGAAGATTCAAAAACAAGCGATAGCGTATGTAAGCAGATGCATGTATAAAATAATGGGATCATCAACATTAAACAGCATGTAAATCAAAACTGCCTAATGTTGCTGAATAAAATGTCGACCCAGGATGAGCTACAGGACTGCAAAGCTTTTATTTATTTATTTATTGACTTTTTTAAATTATAAAGCAGAGGGTTTGTTCTTTCTTTTGATATATTGCATGGACGAAATATTCTGGGGGGCCATGAAATTTTTGTGAAAACGTTAAAGGGGTGATGAACTGAGAAATCAAATTTTCTTTGAGCTTTTGACATATAAGAGGTCATCATACTATAAGAATATCCTGTAAGTTTTAGAACTGAAAACTTCCTTGTTAGTCCAATAAAAGCTTTTATTGACACCAGGCTCAGCGAACGACAGGTTTTTCAAAGTGGGGATCTATGACGTCAAAGGGTATCAAACACCGCCTCCGCAGAAGAAGATCAACGCCTACTTTAACACTGTCTGTTTAGCCCCACCCACTGATTCGCGCATTACATGAAACTCATTATAATATGCAAAACTGTTATCCAATCATAGCAGTGGGCGTTTACTTCCAAGTCTTCAGGAGCTACAGTAGGCTCAAAACCAGGGTAGAAAATAGCCCATTACTTATTTATTTTGATGTTTTTGAATGTAAAAACCAAGCGAACATCATAAGTTGACCTCAGACAACAATATAATTTTTTTTTTTAAAGCCAGTTCATGACCACTTTAAAAAAATGCTGGCGCTCTCTGACAACTTTTTTCAAAAATTTTGGAGGGGAAAGAGTTGAAGTAGAAAGACTGAAATAGTATTTTCTTGTAAAACACACCCCAATGAGTTTTACAGTGTAATGTAATTTCTTTAACACCAATCAGAAAAACCTTCCTCTCGCAAACAGGAATCTCATCGGATACTTTCCACTGTTTATGGAGTTTATGTGGTTTCAAAGTACGTCTCAGAGAGTACGTATCCCTACGTCAGGGATAAACCCTCTCCGGCTTCTCCAATCCCACAGGAGTCTGAGGGAAACAGTTGGCCTGTGTTAAAACTAAATGAACACATTGATTTATTTCCACTCTGAAGTGGGACTGGGGCTCATGGGAATGACATGTGTCAGATAACACACACACACACACACACACACACTCGTTCAGAGTGTGGAGGACCTGGAAACACTCTCGTGTTGTTGAGGACAGGCTCTGTATCTGTGATGGAATCAGGTAGTCGTCTGTACAGAAGGTGAACTCACCTCGTGTTATCGGCACACACCCCATCAAGCTGTGTTTGGATGTGAGAAATCGAGTGTACAGCAGGTGCAGTGTGTGGCGTCAGCTGCGTTTTACTGTGTTTGTTTGGTTGCAAACTTCTGCTCTCTCTGTTTCAGTCTCATGTGCTTTTTTGGGCTGAAGAGTTGGGATCGTAAGCCGTATTCGGACTGGATTCGTTTAATTCAGGGTGATGGTTTCATGTCAGTAATTCTTTCTGGATTTTTGCACTCTTGAAAATAATGATTCCAATAGGGAAACATCGATGCCATTAAAGAACCTTTATTTTTAAGATAGTAATAACAGCTAATTACATTTTGTGATTGTTCAGTTACATGAGATGCAGTATTGTGGTTAACTAAAACTATAAAAAATTATAATTTTTATTTAAGTTAAAGCTGAAATAAATAATGAATAAATAATGATGAATATGTTTTAAGTTGAAGAAGTAAAATACCAAAATGGAAATACAAAGCAAATTAAAGCTAAATAGAATAATAATAAAAAAAAATCTAATTAAAAAAAAAAATACTATAATAGTAATAACAATAATACTAAAATAACACTGGACAGCAAATTGACAAACATTAGAGATGTAATCAAGAAATATCTACATTTGATGAGCTGATCGTTGTAATTATGGAGGAGAATTGATTACTTGTATTATTACGTGTATTTATCAACAGATTAAGCGAGTTTACAGTACGTTGATGATGTTTGTAGAGACATGGATGATTTCCTCTGCTTAATGAATGAGTTTTTAGATGTGCATCTGCCATATCCGGTTACTGTAGAAACCACACACATACATCTCACCCTCTCATGTGTGTTTGTTTTAAGTTATTTTGGTTTAGTGATCATTTAGTGGTTTATTGATTGAATTAAATTGCCGGTCACAGTGCTTTCATTTGTTGCAGTTGCTCACAGAAGCTAGTTTCAGTTTTCATATTTTGAGCTTTTCCAGATCATTTGTCGTGAACACAAAGCAACAAATTTTTTAATCACACTGTCTTTGGCTGTATCGAATTATTTTTCTCAAGTTTATTTTTTACTAGAAGAAAGTGCATTGGCCAGACAAATAAAGAAACGAGCTTGATACACAGACAAAGACTTCGATTCTCTCTCAGTAAGCACGTCTTTCTCTGAAACACACACACACAAACACACAGCTGTGATTGATCATGAAAACAGAAAAATTGCATGACTTGATTGTGTTCAAATTCAACACACAGATGCACTAAAGTTAGACCTCACTTTTATTAATATGATTTATTACAGTTTTATTATGGAAACATTAATGTGATTAGACGTGTTTTTGCAACAACTCTATGAAGCCTACTGTATCATATTTGATGAGCAACTTTCTAAGTGATCAACATGGTCTAAACTTTGGTGAAAAGCCATAAAAGCATGATGTATCAAATATGATCCTCAACAAAAAACACATGCAGACTTTTTTTTTTTGTCTAAAGGTTCAATAAACTGTTCCATAATTTTACAAGCTGTTAAATTCAGTGCAGCGCAGCATCTTGAGGCATGTTTTAAACTATTTTTAACTGGACATGCAACACTTGCGCTGCGAAGCGCTAAAAACCAGAAGGACGCCCTGCTAGAGCCAAAAGATGTCTGTTTGATTTGTGTTTGCATAGACCAACAATTTAAAAAAAAGGCACAGATGGATCTCGCTCCATCCTCCCAAAACCCCCGAGCACTCGCTTTATTTACCTGTCATGTACTTGAGTAGTCAAAATGACAAAACTGCACATCCCTTATAAACACAGGCCCCGTTGGTGGCATTAAGCACGTTTGATCACTCTCTCGTCCTGTTTTTTTGTGCTCCGGCGGGACTTGTAAACTTTACACAGGCCGTTATGTTCTCTCTGATGATGCTGTAAAGTTTACGCATCAGATGGTGCCACTGGCAGCTGCTTGTACAGTTTGAACCTCTCTTTCCGTTTTTTGATATGCTTCAGCAGTAGAGAGCCTTGGGCTTTGTACTGAGACAACACCAGAAGAGAAACAGAGAGAGAGAGAGAGAGAGAGAGAGAGAGAGAGAGAGAGAGAGAGAGACTGTGTGTACGCTTTTAGAAAATCTCATGTGTCTGAGTTGTTAACCTCTAGGCCCCTCATTACTGCATTCCCCACAATCCTTTGGCTTTCACTCCTGCCAGTAAGAGTGTTTGAGGGGTTTCACCTTGAGTAATGTAATACCTGGAGAAAGCAATCCGTTAGCATTCCCGTACATCTCCTGCTGTCAGCTTTGCTCTCAGGCTTTCAGCTACAGACGTTCAGCTATTAAGGCATTACCGCACAGTAAAACTGATTTTAATTTTAACGGGAAAAGACTGGAAAAATGCTATGTAAAAAAAATATTTTACTGTCATTGATACTATTACAGGTCACATAAAAATACATAACTTTTTGTTTTCAAAGTTTTAGTAAATTAGATGTTTTTGGCATTTTTTTAATCTATATTTATTTTTGTACATTTTTATTTCAGCTTTAGTTTGAGTTATTTTAGTTGTAATATTTTTTAATTTAATTTTTAGTTAACTATTAATGGTAAGATCACTTACTAAATGCTAGGGGTGTAATGGTTCTCGGTAAAAATCCAACCGTACCGTTCTCCACCCACGGTTTGGCACGCACTTGCACCGCAGTTCATCTCAAATCTGATGATGTATACGCATCTAATTATATGATTTATTAAAAAATAAATAAAACAGACAAAGTTCGGCTAATGTATGTTTCTGTCAATGGATACGCATTCTGGCTTCCCCTAAACTCTATATGACCTGGGTGTTCATAGCATGCAAGCGCTAGGGAGACCTGAACAGTACATGTTGCTATATATGTTTAAATTAAACTCATTTAAGCCTTGCCCGTTTAAACATTCAAGCGCAAGATGCGAAAGAGAACTCGTGTGCGCTGTGAGAAGATGTGTGCACTCATCTGAAGCGTGTGAACAGCGTGCAAGTATTGATTTCAAGTCTATACACAGTGACAGTGAGATTCACACAAAATGATGTCAACATGCCCGTCTTGGCGAGGATCCTTGCATATGTAGTAGGTTATGTGTTAAGTGAACGTAAACAGTTGAGAAAGAACGCATGTGTACAGTATCAGTGTACTGGATCCGTCCATTATGTCTTAAAGTGACAGCAGCCTAATATTCCTGCTGTCTGTATGTGTTTTTAATGTTAAACTACAAAAGACAAGGAAATCACTCACTGCTCTTGACTGAATAGATTTTGTAATTATAATAATGATTCATCTTTATTTAATTTATTCAGTGAAGATTATATGCAGTGTTGTTTTACATTTGATTTAAATGTCTACCTGAAAACTACTTTTAGATACCTAAATAGCCTAAAAAGCACTGTTTATTTTATCTGTATCTTTGCTCTATTGTATTTATTTGTGTTGTTGCTTATAGTTTGATTATTTGTTCTTATTTTCTTTATTTTTTATTTGTCAGTAGTCCTTTTTTCCCCTGAACATAGCAGATACCGAAACTGTGACCCTAAAACTGTGACCATAAAACCGTGATTAAAAACCGAACCGTGAGTAATTTGGACATCCCTACTATATACAGTGAAAACTGTAAGTCAGTCAGTCATTTCATTTTTAATTTCAGTTCAATCTGTAAAACTTCAGTTTTACCATAACTTTCACTGATTTATTTTTACAATGAGGTGCTAACCAGCCAATCCTCGACCCTTTGGGATGGAGAAGTGAGAGGAAACAATGAGAAAAGAAAGGAAAAAGCAGAGCACATGAGGGGAGCTGGGCTGATGGGTTGTGATGTTTGTGATAGATTAGCATATCAAACTCAGTCAAGTGTGACTCTGAGTTTGACAGTATTTAGATGGATTTTCAAAGAATTAAAAGAGTTACTTAAACCACAGCAATTAACATTCAAATGACCAAAACAGTGTTGATACAAAGAAATTAAGAATTAATCGGACTGAAAACTTGCCTCTTCAAATCAATGTGGATGGTTTGAATGCAAATGCATGTCGTTTTAATTTCTTTAGGGACTGTTCGGTATTTATGGAAGGGGCCACCGGAGGAAAATAGGGGAGGGTCATGTCTTTTTATTCTTTGTTGAGGGGAGGGTCATCCAACTTTTTTTAGTCTAGGGGGAGGGTCACCCAACTTTAATATTCATTAAAACAGCAACATTTCAAAGTGGCTTGTTTGGTGCTATTTTTTTTCCATATAGCTCCATGTTGATCTCGTGTTATCAGCCCCCCTTCGATATCAGATGGGTCTGACCCAACAAAAATCCAGTTTGGCGTTGTTTGACAGTGTGCGCTTCAGTTCGCGCTTAGAAAAAGTGCAGCATGTCAGAACAGAATGCCTAAGAAATGTTTACCCGGCAAAGCTTTAAAGCACGAGCAAATAATGAACTTTTGTTGAGTGCACAGTGTCCTGTGAGTGTAACTCTACCGCTGCATTAACATGTGATGTGAACGTACGTCGAGTTTAACAGTATTGGGACTGAGGCGCCAGAACTGCTGATAGAATGTGCGCTGTAGGGCGATACTGCATATTTTAGTTTCCATTCTTATTTTGTTTCCACGATGTGTAAGATGTAGGGCTACTACCAGCCGCGGCGCTACCATTGGGTCCGGGTGGACATTTAGGTCCGGACCGGGCCCACCCATTTTCTATAGCCTATGGTTTTGTACGTTTCTTCATTCGGATTTATTTGCGATGATCGATCCAAATTCTAAACAAACAGTTTACATGCTTCGTCCTTGTTACATTATTCAATAAGATAATAATTAATAAATGCACGCATAATTATCAGTGAATTTGATAAATGTTGCAGATATGTTTTACATGCATGCACAAACAAATGCCTTTCAACTTGTGTGTGCAAAATTCAGAATAAAATGAATGTGCAGCAATTTGTACAAATACAGAGTCTGTAGGCCTACTGTGTTGTTACCATTAAATAAGCTCATTTAGTTTCATTTTTGTTAAAATATAATAATGTTATTTTTTCATCTATGTTGATTATGAAAAGTGAACCGCACACACGAGTATACGCAATATCGAGAGACATGGACCGGGTCAGACATGATTTTGACCACTTAATTAAGTTTTGTTTTGCAGAAAACGATTTTTTTTAAGTGAATTTCATTTTGTATAAATTGTAGGCTATCTTAATTTTTTTATCAACCAATTGCCAAATACCAAATATAGCAGACAACACAATCATAGATGCGCCCGCGTGGTCACTTGCACTGCTCGTAAACAGGAGCGCATCTCATCCTAACTTAACGAAACTCAGCATATGCCTCACATACATGAAATATATCTTAAGAAAGCTTGAAATGTCTTTTTAACAATTTAAAACGAAAAGAAATAGGCTACTCTCTGGTTATGTAATGATGTGCATTTCTCTAGGCGTGTTCACTACTACGGAGATGGCGATCGTCAACTTCATCTTTACAGCTGTTGTTGCTGTTAATAAACTAAAAATAATAGGCTTATAATTTTATTAAACAATAAATTAATTGAAATTTTTATTGTATTAAAAAAGCAACAAAAAAATCCTGTTTATCAATATTGTGTGTGTGTGTCGAAATAATTTGTCCGCAGCTGCTCAAAAAAAAAAAAAAAAAAAAACAGTGAAAAACCCACTGTCAGTGTTTTGTAAGGAACAGGCAAATATGTTCAATATAGCAGGAGACATTTTAATTGTTTACTAATAAAACAGTTATTTTTTATGTCAGTGTCGGCTAGACAGATGAAGTTGACGACTCGCGATCTTCGCAGCGCTACCACATCTTTAAATCACTATTAGTAGGCTATTATTTAAGTTAACATAAAATACATAGACCTACACCACAAAAACTAGTTGAGGATAAATTCGTTCAAATTGGGCGATTCCAGTGAATGGACGTGACATTTGCAGTCAAAACTTAAAATAAAAATTCTCAGAAAATGCATTTATTTGAAACGTCTGAAAGGAGTCAAGACATTAGAAAAATATCAGTCTACATATGCGTTTTATATTTAATATGAGGGAAATACACATGTGACGTGACACAAAAATCTTTAACTTTTAGGTGGCAAAATATTTTTTAGTAATTCTATAAATTACACTGTGCAAACCAAAATATATATACCCACCGGATGAATAAAGATCGGCCTCCACAGAAAATTAAATTTTATATTATTTTTATTTTATTTTTCGTGTTTGCATTTATGTGAAAAAAAAAAAAAAATGTTAAGGACGTGACAGTTCTCCATTACGCACGGACATGACTGCTCTGAGCGACTTTAAAAATTGCACAGAGACCTCAAACAAAAAGCACAAAGCCTTTCTTTAAAGTGAATTTAGTTTTTTTTATTAATTTTATCTTAATTTTAATCAATGTTTCATCTGGATTTAATAAATAAGAAGTAGTCTAAATATAGTAGAAAATAGATAATCATGACACGGAGGCGCGGGCGAGTGAACTGGATTCTTGTCTCATAAATGAACCGAAACTCAGCGTAAGCTATGCTACTTGCCTCATAGACCTGAGAAATATATAGAAAGCTTGAAATGTCTACTTTTACACATGCAGAACAATTCAAAACGAAGGAAAACAGACTGCTTTCTCCTTATGAAATGTGCATTTCTCTCTGGCGCGTTCTGAGAAGATCGCGACGCATCGTCAACTTCATCTTTGCTGTAGACACAGAAAACACTTGTTTATTAAAAACAATTAAAATGTCTAGCTATATATGACATATTAATAATCATTACTTTTGCCGGTTCTTTGTGACAGCTTTTAGATGCTTTATTCGCAACGCCACCCACATGTTGAACGCGTCACACCGCATCAGCACCGAAAACATGATTTTTTTTTTCAAATCTAAAATAAAAAATCGTGATACGAACCGTATCGTGTTTGGTCTATCGTTACTGAGAAAGCAAGAGTTTATGGTTTAAAAAAACAAACAAACAATGGCTATCTGAACATCTTTGCCAAGCGCAAACCAGTACAGAATTAGGCTAATCAATAAATTATCGGGAAGGGTCATGCCTTTTTCCACAATCATTTTGGAGGGTCATAGAAAAAATTATTGCTGGCGAAGGGAGGGTCATGTCTTTTTTGACAACAGATCTCAAAACTCCTCCGGTGGCCCCTTAAATAAATAACGAACAGTCCCTTACTTGTGTTTTTTCTCCCTCTTCTTTATTCTGTATGCGCTCACACTCCAAAATACAAATGAAAGTGTGAACAAGTGCTTTAGTGTAATTATGGCAGGATTTGAGAAGCTGAGTGATTTTCTCAAATGAACGATGTCGGGGTTGGTTTAAAGAGGCGAATGCTTTCTGAATGAAGGACAGGTTTTACTTTTTTATAATGAAATCATTTGGTAACCATGCTCAAATCCATCAGATAACATGCAAATAAATAACATGAATTAACCATTGATAACATTAAACACCAACGTGATCTCATTAGTATTCATTTGTATGGTAAAGTGTAAAACTAATGTCAAGTAAATGTTGTGAAATCAAACAACACACTTATGACTAGTGATTGCAAGTAGCAAATAATAGTTCAATGTTATGACCTAAACTAAAGGCTATTGGCTAAAGAGATAAACTATTCAATATAACCCATCTCAACTTCCTGTTTGAACAGGAAATTCAACAATATACATTATGCAACAAACACATACATTGCACACGCAGATAAACCAATGCATTCTCATCCTAGGGCGTCATATACTGTACTGACGCTTTTGACATTTCGTCTACATCGAACGCACATGGCACCCTTTAGCGTCAATATGAAACGCACAGAGCTTTGTTCGGTTATGGGTAGGTTTAGGTCTGGTGTAGGGTTAGGGTTAGACCGCTAGGAGGCGCCTTCTGGCCCATTTCTATCTGCGTCTCATATTGACGCTAAAGGGTGCCATGTGCGTTCGATGTAGACGAAATGTCAAAAGCGTCAATATATGACGCCCTAGGATGAGAACGGGCTGGATAAACTCAATAGTGTTGTTGTTGTTGTTGTGTGCGTTTGCCATTGTAAGCTCCTCCTCTATGTTTAAGATCCTATAATGATTTATTTTATTTATTCCAAACATTTTATCAACCGCTAGAACAAAAGCTGTTTGGTGAATGACCTCAGAGCTAAAGTATTTATTAATAATGATCATATCTTTATCTCTGAGATGTGTCTGTGTGTCGCTGTTATTGTTTTCTTCCTGCGTTGCGTGCTGCGGCTCTAATGCCTTCAGAATTACACGTCTTCTCTCATAATATCCTGTATCGCTTCACACATGAAGTAACCCACAGGGTGTGTGTTTTTGTGTGGACGAATATTTGTTTTTGTGTGTGTGTTGTTGTTCCAGCTGGATCCAGCATTGCAATCTCAGTAAATGTGTGTTTCTCTTCGATTGATGTTTCATTAGCTTGAATTAATCAAGTTGGATTGAGTTGAAAACCAGCGGATGAATTCTGCGTGTGTGTTCAGTTCATGCTTAATATTTTGGTGTACAGTACTTATCATGGTTTACAATATTTTATTGTAATACACATTTCAGCAATATCACACTTGCGTTGCAGTACAAGGAAACTATGTTTACAAATGGGAAATCTTATTTAGTGTGGGATGGAGTGAGGTCTATAATTGAAACTAAACAGAAGACTATCCCTCGGATTCACAGACTAGGCTTAAGCTAGTCCCAGACTAAAATGCATATTTGAGCTGTTTTAACCGAAAGCAAGTTGCACTGACAAATCTTAAAATATATCAGTGCCATTGTTCTGTCTCAAGATGCACTTCAGTAATGTTTTTTTTTTCTAAGAGACGTTTATAAAAGCTACTTAAATGCCCTAATTAAACTTATGTCTAATCCTGGCTTAGTCTAAGCTCTTTCTGTCTAAATCAGTTTAATCACTTATGACTTAGCAGATGATTTTAATTCATTTTATAAATACACGATTTGATAATCATGATTTTGCATCAGAATTGTCTGATTATTGCAGGAATTCAGTCATTTTAGTCACTACTGTTAGCATAGCTGAAGTTCATACTTGTTTTGTTCCGGATAAGGTTAGAAAGAGTCCTGGCCCTGATCACATTGGTGGTTGACTGCTGAGAAATTGAGCAGAGCAGCTTTCTGGGATTTAATCATTCATTTTTTAATAAATAACTGCAGCTTTTTAAAGTCCCTCGTCTTTGGAAGACTCCATAGTAGTGCCAGTTTCGAAAAAAAGAAATCCTTTTTCTCAGTGATTATGGGCCTGTTGCACTTACTTCCTTAGTTATGAAGTCTTTTGAAAAAATAGTTAGGAAGGAGATTTCAGCCTTGACACAATCAGCACTTGAAAACTCTGAAAACTGCTCTTCTTGGAAAGTACAAAAAAACCATGTACATTTGCTTTTCAGTGATTTTCCTTCTGCGTTTAACTGTGTTTAGCCCCACATTTTGGTTAGAAAACTTATCGACAATTTTCATTCGAACAATTGTGTGTTGGTTGGTGAATTTTTTAACTAATACATCTCAAAGAGTACGTGTTAGTGGTGTGTTGTCTAATGCACGTTATAAATATTTAGGGACAGTATTTGATGATTAATTAAATTTTGAGGCAAACACTGACATTAGAGGGGAAGCTCTTCAGCGCATGCATTTTCTGAGGAAACTTCACACTTTTAATATGGATGTCTCTTTTATGAAAATGTGTTATACCTGTTTTATTGAATCTGTCTGAACGGACTTAACGACTATTATACAAATTGATTTATTATGAGCAAAGAGTGGCAAGGAAAGGCAGCCACCCATTGTGCATTGATTTCCAACTGCTTCCCTCAGGCCGGAGATTTAAACTCCCTTTGTGTAAATCAAATAGATATAAGAATTCCTTATATCCCTTTTGCAATCACATTTTTAAATTAATTATTATAAAATGTGTGTTATTTTATAATATTTTATAAGTGTGTGTGTGTGTGTGTGTGTGTGTGTGTGTGTGTGTGTGTGTGTGTGTGTGTGTGTGTTGTGTTGCTGTATATGTATGCATACTGCTGTCTACATAACAAATTGCCTTTAGGCAAAGTAAAGTAAAAGGTAAAGGTTTATACTGTTTTGTTGAATGTCATCACATCTGTGATTCTGCTGTAAACATGAGACCAACAACACAATTGTGATTACTATATTTCTTTAATGCAACAACAACAACAACAACAAACAAGACTATTTCATATTGAGTATCTTGCATTTGGTTCTTGATAATTTGGTAACTGGTAACCTGATCATTTTCTCTCTCTCTCTCTCTCTCTTTCTGCTGTCTTGTTCAGGAGGTTGAGGTAAGTTAAACAGTTTAGCAAAATGTTTCGTTTAGTAACATGCACAGTACTCCTCTCTTCTTCTTCCTCTTCTTCTTCTTCTTCTTTTTCTTCTTCTTCCTCTCTCTCTCTCTCTCTCTCTCTCTCTCTCTCTCTCTCTCTCTCTCTCTCTCTCTCTCTCTCTCTCTATATATATATATATATACAGTCGTGCTCAGAATTAATCATACCCCTGGTAAATATGATCAAAAATGTCTGTAAAAAATAAATCTGCATCGTTTATCCGTTTGATCTTTCATTCAAAAAATTGGTAAAAATGTAACCTTTCATTGAAGTAAAAGAATTGAAAGTGGGGGGGAATCACATTATGAAATAAATGTTTTTCTCCAAAACATGTTGGCCACAATTATTCATACCACTAGAATTTTTTATGAATAAAATATCTCTGAAGTATATTCCCATTAATATTTACCTTTTTTTTAGCACACCAGGGTGACTAGAAACATGAAATTGTCCAGCTATGACTTCTTGTTTCACAGGAGTTTAAATATGAGGAAGCACAAAGGCCAAATTCCCTGAATCCATCACAATGAGTAAAACCAAAGAATATAGTTCTGATGTGCAGCAAAAGATTGTTGAGCATCACAAAATAGAGAGTGGCTGTAAGAAAATAGCTAAAGAATTGAAAATCCCCATTTTGACCATCAGGGCAATAATTAAGAAGTTATAATCAACTAAAGATGTTACGAATCTGTCAGGAAGAGGACGTGTGTCTATATTGTCTTAATGGACGGTGAGGATGAAAGTTTGAGTGTCCAAAGACTCTTCAATAATCACAGATGGAGAATTGCAGAGATTAGTTGAGTCTTGGGGGTCAGAAAGCCTATTAAAAAAAAATCAAACAACCCCTACATCACCACATGTTGTTTAGGAGGTTTTCAAGAAAAATGCTCCTCGCTCATCCAAAAACAAACTCCAGCATATTCAGTTGTCAGACACGACTGGATCTTCAAACGGCACAGGGTTCTGTGGTCAGATGAAACTAAAAAGAAGCACCAACATGGATCTGGGAATCTGAAGGATCTGGAGAGATTCTGTATGGAGGAATGGTCTTTGATCTCTTGTCAGGTGTTCTCCAAACTCATCAGGCATTATAGGAGAAGACTCAGAGCTGTGATCTTGGCATAAGGAGATTGCAAATAGGTATTTAATAAAAGGGTATGAATAATTGTGGCCAAAGTGTTTTGGAGAAAAACATTTATTTTATAATGTGATTTCCCCCCCACTTTCAATTCTTTTACTTCAATGAAAGGTTAGGATATTGCCAATTTTTTTAAATGAAAGATCAAAAGGATAAACGATGCAGATTTATTTTTTACAGCCATTTTTGATCATATTTACCAGGGGTATGATTAATTCTGAGCACGACTGTATATCAGGGGCGTTTCCTCCAAGGAGGCAAGGGAGGCAGTGTCTCCTCCAAAACAATTGGATGAGAAAATAATCAATATTACAAGAATAAAACAACGTAAATATTACAAAATGTGACATTAAAAAACTTGTGCCTCCCCTGAGCCCATTGAGTTTGAACAGAACCCCTAAAGCGTGCGCTGGGTTTGATTTAACTGAGAATGAATGGGGGAAAGTCACATAAGAGGAGGCAATGCCTCCATCATGCTGTGATTGGATATGATCGGTTATGATTGGTTTTTGTGATAAATCCTGCCTCTTGTTTTGATGCGTGTTCTTGAATCGGTCTGAATGAAGAAAGTGATGGTGTTAATGGGAAGACTAAGTAGACAGTTAGTAAATAACTCACCCACTTAGATATCACCGCTTTATGTGCGTCACTCCTTTAAGTCTGATTTTTTCTTTAAGTTTCAAAAACTCCTAGTGGTCAATATATATAAAAAAAGGAAAAAAACATGAGAAATTGCTTAATAACTTAACATCCTTAACTAAAAATATACAGAAATTATTCTGATAAAAGTGCAGGGGCGGAGCTACGTGGTGGAGCTACAAACTCATGGCCCCACCCCCAGTCTGAGGAGGGGCAAAATAAATTTAATTTAAAGAAAAAAACCCTCCTGAGTTTAAATGAATACTCATAAATAAATACTAGACCCCTGCCGAGTGAACAGGAGGGCGCGAGGGGCGGATTCGCTTTCTGTACGTAAGAAAGCTCATCTGCCGCCAGAGCCGGGATTCGAACACGGGTCTCTGGCGCGAAAAAGCTTAGATTTCACCACTGAGCCACAGGGAAAGATAAATCATTTTACCGTTAGAGTGAGTATAGAAGAGAGCGTCATATTTTGTGTCGGCGTTTTTTTGTAGGTGTGCATGCTTTGTTTATAACAGACTAAAACACTCTATTTCCACCTTTCGCGGATGAGTGATAATTGAATATTGCAATGAAATATAAATTGAATGAAAATAAATTGAATATTGCACTTAAAATGCCATGGTTTACATAAATAAATTATCGCCTAAAAATGACAATTCATATTGTGTCTTTCTGTCATTTGCACTAAAAAAATACCCGTCTCATGTTAAGGTCCCTAACCCCTCACATAATCATGACACATCGCACTCGCACATTATCTAAGCCAGTGGTTCTCAAAGTGTGGTACCGTGTGATACTAGGCTCTCTCTAGTGGTAACGTTACGCAGAGGAAACACTGAATTTCGATCTCACCGGTGTGAGTAGAACGTGATCAACTGCTAAATTCAAACTGTGCTTTTTTTCCCCCAACTAACGTGATCATTATAAAGGCGATTCAATGCTTTAGCTAACAAATTTGTCAATATTTTGAATAAAAAAATAAATAAAAGCAGATCATCAGTATGTATTGAGTGGTTGTGGTCGTGTGACTACACGTCACCATGGAAACAAAGTTATACGATCTATAACGGTCGCCTTGAAAAGCTTACGCTTGGGAGCAGCTGATTTTTTTTAACTTAACTAAGTGTGTGAAAAGGTTAAATATAAATGAATGTTAGGTGGATTATTAAATTATGAAAAGTTCAAAACTGCTATTGTGGCTTCAATCTGGCAAGAAAAGTTTGGATCAGGAGGATAATGTTTCAAATACAAGAACTGAAGAGGATGAGAGTGAACCAAGCACTAGTGCTGCTAACAACACCAGACATCCCAACCTGCAAAAGTTCATTTCAGGGAGACTTGGGATGTCTGCAACACAACAGTGGCAACTTTGAAAGCGCCGGTGAAGGCAGCAGCAGCAAACGCTACAAAACAGTGAGAAATTATGATGACATTTTATACATTTTAATTTAATCATTAAAAAAATTACCTGTGTAACAGTGCACACAGTGCAGTGTTGATGTTAAAACTATGTTGTTACAATGTTTAAAGTGGCTGACAACAATACATATTCTTATTATAAATAAAACTGCCTGTTTTTTTTAGCTGTGCAGTTATAACTGTAGCTGAATAGTTAAGCCTACTACGCTACTGTATTTTAATATTGATCATTATGGTGGTACTTGGAGAGCCAAATATTTTCTGAGGTGGTAGCCTACTTGGTGTAAAAAATTTGAGAACCACTGATCTAAGCACCCATCCCAATAACATGGATTATCAATAAGACATTATTAGTGTCCATAAGGAAGTTCAATCCATTGTTTATGGCCTGACGAGCCGCGGGAAAACCGCTACTCTGAGTGAGTTTTAAAATAGTAGTTTTTGACAATCAAGTGCCACCCCAAATAAAAGACTGGCCCAAGCTGGCCCCCCCATAAATAATGTCCTGGCTACGCCCCTGTAAAAGTGTTTTCCAACATTATGTTGGAAATAAAAAAAATCATCAGGCAATAAATTTGCAGACTGTTACGCAGATGCAGGGTCCACTTTTTCTTCATTTTTGTGTGAACTAACTAGAGCCCGACCGATATGGATTTTTGGGCGCCGATGCCGATACCGATAAAAAAAAAGCCAGATACCGATATATCGGCCGATATTATTATATTATATTATGTATATTATAATACAGTAGCAATATTATTTATGTGTATTATATTACAGTAAGTTTGGACACACATTACAATTGGTGTGTACAAACTTTTGATGGGTACTAGAGCCCGACTGATAAAGGATTTTGAAGGCTGATACCGGTACAAATATTTGTTGGTTTTAAAATCGGACGATATTTTTTTTTTTTTTTTTTCAGAAACGCGCAACAAAACATTAACAAATTTCCCTAACATTAGTTATTTGTAGTTATTTATGAGTTTTAACTAAAATAATATGATAATGCATTTTAAAAAGAAACTTGTTTCTTGTATTGTCACAACAGAACAGAGGAACATCAAAATATATTAAAGTTCTGATAAATAAAATGTATAAAAATACAAACTTAAGATTTTTTTTTAAGACTAAACGTTTAGTCCTTTGAACAAAAACAACAATTTCACATTCAAATTGACAACAAATTCAAATTGTCATAATTTACTCTCTCAAGTTGTTTTTTTTCTTCTGTTGAAAATAAGTTATTTGGATGAATGTGGGTAACCAAACAGTTGATGTACCCCAGTGACTTCCATAGTATATTTTTCTCCTTTGGAAGTCAATGGGAACCAGCTACTGTTCCACATTCTTAAAACTATTAATATTAGAAAAATATTAGAAGGAAATTAATACAGTTGGAACAACATTAGAGTGCCTGTAAATAATGAGATCATTTTTATTATGGGGTGAACTATCCCTTTAAGGACAAGCGGCAATGTGTTTACAATTGCTACTGTCTGTTTAAGAGCTGAGCATGACACGTCTAATGTACACGCATTTGACAAGCGGACAACCGACATTGTTTATGTAAATCTTGTGTGTATTTAACAGTATTAGCACAATAATACTCGAAAGATAACTTAGTCCAGTATCCAGGCGCTGGTAGAAAGGCTTTTAGTGCATGTGAGCTTCACATGTACGCGCTGAGAAACGCACTCGTTAGAACAGCGCATCAGCATTTAAAATTAAATGTTTAACCGACAAAGCATTAAAGCACATGCACATTATGAACTTTTGTGAACTGCAGTGTTAACATTTTATGTGAATATAGCCTACGTCGCGTTGTTCCGCTTCACTCTCGGCTTATTTAACCGCAGCAAAACTGGACATGAGTCACGAATTTTGTCATCCTTATTTGAGTTAAGAGAACTGATAGGGATGTTCTTTTAATTGTTATTCAAGCAATGTATGTCTCGTGAGTCGTGACCAACTCACCATGAACACACTTCACCGCTGATCTCACTCGCGGTTCTCTCTGCCCGACTCGGGCTGGATCAACAGGTTGCTGAATGTGTGGCGCGTTATACACGAGTGTTGCCAACAGGGACGGTGTAGAGTGCCCTCTGGTGGACAAACTATACAACGGCAACACTCATAACATGGTTGAAGGGTGTTTCGTCCGTTTTTATTTTATTTTTGAAATATTAATTTATCGGCCGTTATAAATGCCGATACCGATAGTTTTGAAAATGCCTAATATCGGCCGATAATATCGGCCTGCCGATATATCGGTCGGGCTCTAGAACTAACCCTTTAAGATATTTGCTGGGCAAAAAGCTAATCTCTCTCTCTTTATATGCTAATTAAGGCTATTATCTGCTCAGTGGCTGTGAGGAAATCCTGCATTCAAAGCATGTGATGTGTGTGCCTTTGTGTCATTGGGAGTTTATCTGTCAGCTTTACTGTGTTTGTCTGCTCTGTCCTGTTGATGTCCTCGACATGACACACACACACACACGCGCACACACACACACACACACACGCACACACACACACACACACACACACACACACACACACACACACACACACACACACACAGTCGTCTCTGAGTGTATGGCTGACCTGTCATGCCCGCGGGCTCTAAACTGTCACCACATGATAACATCAGAGCGAGAGCGCGAGCAAGGGAGTGAAGGGACGAGTGAGCAAACAGGAAGTGAATGGAAAATAGAGGAACAAACACACAGCCAGAATCAGTTAGTCTCCTGTGAACTGTGAGACACTTTCTGACTTTCTCAAACACACTCCAGCCATGCTTTCAATCCGCGGGGCAAACCTGAGAAGGATCATCTTAGAGCAGATAACCACCAGACTGCCAACACCACTCATTTACCTAAACCACAGAGAGACAGGCAGTGAGATGAAATGAATTTGTGGACTGAATTCCTGCCTGTGATAGCTATTTGTGCAGCAGGTGGTGGTGTGATGTGCATGTGTTTGATAAACGTTCTCTAGCTCATCTATGAACCACAAGCTGTTTTTTTCCCCTGTACAGCCACAATAAAAAATATATGAATGCCAGATAACAAAACACCAAAGCAAGTGTCTGCAGGATCTTTTCTCTTCACTAATGTTCACTTTTCTTCATGTTTGAAGAGTCAGTACTGTAGGTACGTCTCAATTCGCATTCTTAGCCACCGTGTTGTGGTATAAATAGTGGGAGTAGTGTGTTCAAATAGAAATTTCCAAATAGAAAATACACTTTAAATACCAGGATGATGCACTTAAAGGGGATGTCCCCAGGGTGTGTATGTGAAGTTTTAGCTCAAAATACCCCACAGGTATTTTGATATAGCATGTTAAAATTGTCACCGTTTTTGTGTCTGTTCCTTTAAATGCAAGGGCGGAGCTTCAACAGTTTGTGTCCTTTTACCTCACACACATATGCACTGAAAATTTCTGAAACTTTTAGGCTTTTATGTTCAAACCGGAGTCAGACAAAGATGGAGAAGCCTCCCTTAGATCACAAGATAAGTTTGAAAAGGATTTCGGCGCATGTGCTACACCCAACAAAATTCCTCCTGGAAAAAAGAAAAAAGCTGATAGTGTTGTATTGCTTAATGAGATGTTCAATGCTATTCAGTCCCTGAACTCCAAACAAGACGCGGTTTTTCAAAAGATAACCAACTGCGGCTGTGAACTCTTTGTCATGACACTGTCAATCGACTCCTTTCAGATGTTGCCACTCACGGCGAAAAGATCGGTAAGGACAACGCTTCGATACAACATATGCAACAGGAGAATGTTTCTCTCAAGTCTAGAGTGGAAGAGCTAGAAAGGTACAGCCACAGATGGTGTTTGAAATTGCTTTGAGCGAAAGAACGTGAGGAAGAAAATGTCCAAGCGATCACCATCAATCATCTTGCAAGGGTGGTCCCGCGAAGACAAGCTGGAGGAGGCTGTGGATGTGGTCCATCGTGTAGGCAAGCAACGGCCGGATGGCTCGCCGCGACACATCATCATTCGATTCACCACACGGAGGTACCGCGACATCATATGGATGGAAGCTAAGAGTTATATCTACCTCAGAGAGAATGCTCTCTATGTCAGGGAATCTCTCTCCAAAGCGGACATTGAAAGTCAGAATAAACTTTGGCCCCTTGTCCTGGCGGCACGGAAGGAAGGAAAGAAGGCCGGTTTCAGCGGTCCCTTTGCTGTTATCAATAACAAGAGAATCTCTGCCAATTCAGTTAAAGAGAGAGTAAAGAAAATGGATAAGTAGCTACATAATGAAATGCGCAAATATTACACCATTTAAACATTATTCAAATACATAGACTACTGAGTTACTAAAACAATCTTTGTCAAAGATCTGAGGTGAATTATCCATTGTTGCTTTTACAGCTACAAAGCTGGAGCACTAAATCATATTCAAAGTCACATTACACGCTTTTAACATTAAATAAAGCACATAAACAGTACCTGAGATTATCATTGCCACACTTTGTGTTTGATGTTCCAGCGCGACGTCGCAGAAAAATAGAAACCGTTTCTAAAATAAAATCATCGCGTCGGCTGGTTAGGACAAAAACTCTGATGGAAAGGAAAATATACCTTTTATCACGTGTCGCGGCGTCGTGTCGCATGTAGTTAGGACACGGTGTCAGGTTCGATTTACTTTTTTTCTGCATGTTTTTGCCCAGTTCAAATTGTTGACATTCTTCTAAGGGCTTTTCGACCTTATTCTACTGGAAACAGTGTTACAGAACTTCCAAGTTAGGTGTTCAATACACTTTGTGGTTGTCATTTTCCTTTTCTTTCTTTTTCCCCTAATTTTTATCATACTTTCTTTTGTTAACGGACAAATTCGAGTTCAACCAGTTGAACATTGTTTCTTTAAATGTGTGGGGCTGAAGAGATGACATTAAAAGAAAAGCAATTTTTTCTGGTTTGCAGACGTTATAATGTAGATTTAATTTGCAAGAGACTCATTGAGCTGATTCAAAATTTTGCAAAGCTCAATGGGGCAATATGGTTTATTTTAGTCATGGTTCAAATAATTCAGCTGGTGTTCTTATTTTAATGCATAAGTTTAAAGGAAATATTGTTAATTCTGTGTCCTCCCCTGAAGGCAGATGGGTTATTCTGTTAAATAACTGTTAAATTAGATAATGCCATCTTTGTTATCTGTAATATTTATGGGTTTAACTCATACACTATGAATAATTCCTTTTTCACTGACATTTCTCTTATTTTATCTCAATTGCTGAAAGCAACACCAAATGCTAAGTTAATAATCGCTGGAGATTTTAACGAAGTCCCTGATGATATAATGGATAGTTTTCCAAGGAAAGTAAGACCCCACTCTCAAAGCTCTAATATTATTGATTCCTTATGCAAAGATCTATCTTTAGTGGATTTGTGGCACTACTTTAATAGTAATTAATTTGAATATACATGGAGCAATGCGTCAAAGTCTTTAAAATCGGGAATTGACCTATTTCTTATTTCCTACAACATGTTCAAGATATCTCCCATCATTATGCTCCCTTTTCAGATCACCTTCTGATTGAGTTGTCTTTACAGACTGCCTCCGTGGATATGGGAAACTTAACAACTCTATCTTAGAAGATAACATTTTTACCAAAAATATTGAAACGTTAGCCACCAATATCTTTAATTCAGAGAAATCAGATTATGCATCTAAATGGGAGTTATTTAAATTCAAATCCAGAAAATTAGCTATTAGGAGAAGTAAGGATTTAAAAAAAGACAGAGATTGCATAGAAACAGAACTGTTAAACAAAATTGATACTCTTTGGAAAGTTCAGACACATTCTCAATCACAGGAAAGTGAGCTCCAGTCCTTAAAACTAAAACTTGATGACTTGTATTAGCAAGGCTATAGGAGCTTTTGTGTGTTCAAGAGCTAGATGGATAGAGAAGGGAGAGAGTAATACAGCCTATATTTTTTTGCCCTTGAAAAAGGAATTTTAAGAGAAATTCTTCTTCTGCATTATATATTAACTACACCTTATACAAGGATCCCATATTAATTTCAGATTTTGATAGCTCCTTTTATGAAAAACTTTATCAGTCTAACTTTAATTATGACTTTTGTAAATCATTTACTAATGACATTCAAGATTTTATTCCGTTAATTAGTAATGACTTCAAAAACCTTTGTGACTGCGACCTTAAGGAATTACTGTCAGCTCTCCAATTTATGAAAAAGGGTAAGAGTCCGAGTCCAGAAGGGTTTTCAACTGAATTTAACCTACACTTTTGGAAGGAATTGGAAGATCCCCTTTTCTTATTGTTTAATGAATGTATAAAAAAAAAGGATTTGGTCAAAAGGATTTATCTCCCTGATTCCTAAACCAGATAAAGATGCCAAAAATATAGATAATTGAAGACCTATCACTCTATTAAATATAGACTATAAATTGTTTGCACTAGTGTATGCAAAAAGATTAAAATCCGGATTAAATGAAATCATTAATGAGACTCAAACAGGTTTCATGAAAAATAGACACATTAGTAATAGCATTCGCCTTATAATTGACCTTCTAGACTATTCTGATCAAATTGATTCAGGCTCTTATTGTGTTGTTAGATTTTTGTAAAGCCTTTGACACCACTGAACACGGCTTCTTACTCCACTCACTGAAAGTTTTTGGTTTTGGCAATAATTTTATTGATATTATAGAAATGTTTTATAAAGATATTAATAGCTCTGTTATTCTTAATATGGGAACCTCTAAAAGATTTGGGATCCATCATGGCATACGCCTGTCACAATTTTTGGTTTGTTCTTGTCATGTTTGTGTGTCTCGTCATGCTTCATGTCTGTCATGTGATTCCCTGTTTGTCATGTGATCCTGCCAAGTGTCTTGTCATTGGTTAATTGTCTGATCATTGTTCACAGGTGTCCCTTGTCTTGTCTTTAGTCTGTGTATTTAAGCCCTCATGTTTGTCATGTGTCTTTGTCTAGTATTAATTCCTGAAACCACTGTTGTGTGAGTCTTTGTTCATAGCTTTTTGTCTTGTTTCATGTCACGCCATGCTTTTGTTTCATGCTTTTGGATTGTTATGTGAATAAAGCTACACTTGGGTTCTCAAGGCTTGCCTTCAGTGGATCTTTCTTACAATGCCAAGGCTGTCCAATCTCTCCCTCTCTGTTTTTATTAGTGGCTGAACTTTCTGTTCATGTTTTGAATAATCATGACATTCTGGGACTGAAAATATTTGATTGAGAAATCAAAATTTCCAAATTGGCAGATGACACTACTTTATTTCTGAGAGATAACAAGCAAGTTAAAATGGCCCTGTAATGTATATCCAAATTTTCCAAATCATCTGGTTTAATGTTAAATCTTAAATAATGCTAAATATTATTTATACACGTTTCTATAGATCTATTAGTTGAGTAAATGACTCTGTTAAATATCTTGGCATTCATATTTCTAAAAAAAAACATACACATGAACAATTGAATTTTATGCCTAAAAAAATAAATAAATAAATATATATATATATTCTGAATAACTCCAAAGCTGAGGGTCTTTCCAGATTTGTTTACCCAGCTCTCTCCCTTTATATCAGTGATAAAACTTCCAAAGAAATTAATAAAACCTTTCTCGACTTTATTTGGAAAAATAAACCTTGCAAGTTAAAAAAGGACATTATATCAGGCAAAAGAGTTGATTGTGGCTTAGAGATGTTAGATTTTGTTGGTATTAACAATACTTTGAAACTTAATTGGTTAAGAAACTGTTAAAGAAATGAAAATTCATTATGGTTCTTTTTTCCTCAGTCCATTTTCAAAAAGCTTGAAGGCTTATCTTTTCTACTGAGATGTTACTATCTGCCTGGGAAATTACCAATTAAACTATCCAAATTTTACCAGCATGTGATATTAGCTTGGGAAATTGTTTTTTTTTTTTTTAATACTGAAACATTTGATAAAGTCACCTTACTTTTTGAAGTCCATTAACAAAAAATTGCAACATGCACACCTAAATGTAATTTATTCTTACACTGTAAAGCCTAACGCTCAAAATACTAGTTTGAGTAGGACAAATTTAATTAAACTAATTAGTTCAGTCAAATTAACTTTTATGAGTATTTAGCACTTTCTTTTTCTTTCAAGTGCACAGAACTGATATATTTTAAGTAAACTGAACTGTTTCATTGTTTTGAGTTTTATGAAATGATTAATTTTAATTTAAACAAACTTTAGTTGAAAGTTTAACTTTAGTTGAAAGTTTTTAAACAAAGTTTAACTGAAACGGCTGGGATGTCTATTCCCCAGCATGCTTTGCCGATGGCACTTGAATTAAGCGTAATATGTTTTTTTTTTTGTTTTTTTTTTGTGCAAGATTAATGTTAAATGGGAGATTGAGTATTGATTTATGTTTTGTTATGCTAATTTAGAGGAATTTCTGTTAATGTTGGTTTTAGGATAGTTACCATCATGGTGACAAGTGGTGCATGCGGCTTGACTTGAGAGCAAATTTAATCTTTATATTGTTGCACTCATACAGCAAGTGCTGTATAACATACTATTGTTAGCATAATAGCTAACTACTGTAGCTTGTTAAAACTATAAGTTAATATTAATGAAAGTGTTCAGATTGAGTTTATGAAGGTTTTAAGTTAAATGTATGAAATAGTGTACTCTGATTTTAATTGTTCTTAACTTGCAATTAAAATTAACATTTATTAACGCAACGTTTCGGTCACACGACCTTCATCAGTTCCTTTTCTGCTGAAACGACCTACCTAATTGGTCTTGTTATCCTACGCACCACCTGCAGGTGTGCAATGGAGTTTGTTCACTAATTGTTCTTAACTTGAAATGTTTAATTGTCTTAACTTGAAATGTTTAAGTACAAACTTAAAATCTGCCAGTTCTGCTTACTTAATCTTTGAATTTCAAAACAATCGATTGCCTTAATTTTTTTTAGTTCCCTTTCGTTGTCACTCCGAGTTACGTCGGATGACGACGAATGGGGTTTCGCTTAGAAATCCTATCATCTTCGAGTATTAAAACACGAGCCAATGGCAATGAAATGCCATGGGTCTGCGGAATTTGCATAGCGTAACTCCGCCCCATGCAGGGGGTATATAAGGAAGTGCGCGAGCAACATGCAGACTATGTTTTCGCTTCGGAGCCAAGTTCAGTACTTCACTCCACAAGCCTTTTGAGTGTCATCTCAAATCTCTTCGAGACGAGCGGCTCTTCAGTGTGTTGGTGTGACGGCGCTTCCAGCGAGATCGCATTTCCTGCTGCTGATTTGTGCAGTAATCTGCCGACAGTGAGTGTGTTTCTCCCTGGGTGCTTCAGCACTCTGCTGAGCTTTTCCACTCTCTAAAAGAGCTGCACGCGGCACGTCTTTTTCAAGACGGTTCGCCCGTGTATTTTCTGGATGTGTGTGCGTCAGTCATCTGCCTAACGGTCGCGAGCGCTGTTTTGCGTGTTGGGCTTAATCACGCTTGGCAGCGCTCGTTGATGAGTCATGTTTTCATTGCGGGAACATGACCATCGCGATGTTTATAGATCAAGACTCAATGATCTCCATGTGAGTAGAGTCCCCTCTGCCACACCCCAATTTATCTCTTCCTCGAGAAGGGATACTTTGGCTGGTGGCCAGGGTGATCTGAGGGTTTGGTGTGGCACAACAACCGACGAGTCAATTCCTCGGGCCACACCCCCCTCCACATCGCAGACCATGCACTCACAGCATCACAAGGCGGGCTTGATTCCTCTGGAAATGAAGTTTCGACTGCGTTGCCTCCCACGGGAGTGCCATCGTTGCCGGGACCGATCCAGAGCTGTCAGCCATGCTTTCCCAGGCAGCTGAAAGCATCGGCTGGAGTGGCCCCGCCCTCCCCCCGAGCGCTGTAAGCTTCTCCCGGACGTGCATCAGGACACCTGCGCTGCGCGAAACTCCACGTGACTTTCGCGGCCCGCGGGTGTCCTCCGCCTTCGCTGCTTTCGATCGCACGGCGATCATGGTCTGTATGTTCCCTGTCACTATAGTGGCACGGTCATGCAGTGCTGTGTGTCGCCTGCGCCTTCGATGCAGTGCTGTCCCGGGAGTTCTGTCGAACCGGCCGCAGTGGAACGCTAGTCCTTCCCTGGCCAACCCTGGCAGAACGCGGAAATTCTAACCACGCCCGTATGCTGGGACGCTATGCCTCCCATGCCCGGCCTGGTTGTTCCGCCACGCACACTACTGACCTCGCTCTCGGGCGACATCGGTACCTGCGTGATCCTGGGTCAGGTGATGTCCACTATGTGGTCCAGACATGGGCTTAGCCAGGTTGATGTGGCAGGGTCTGAGAATTCATTTTCTCAGCTCCCCCATGTCCCAGGCTGAGCTCTTTGGCGGTGTGGCTTCGACCACCTGAAGCAGACTCGGGTCCGGCACCGATGGTCATCCATCCGTGCGGCCTCCTCAGTCTGCTTCCCGCCAAGCCCCCATCCATGCGGCTGCTCCCCTCTGGCCTGCAAACGGACCTGAGCAGGAGGAAGCCGCAGGAGGGCGGCGCTGCCCGTCTCCGCCCCTTAGACTGCCACGCCAGCCTAAGCAGCACCTTGAGGCGGGCTGCCTGGTCGGCGGGGTGGTTGAGGACTGCGCCCAACAGTCTTCGATCAATCCACAAGCAGACTGAGGCTTCTGCACTGACGGTCATCTGTCGGTGTGGTCTGCTTAGTCTGCTTCCCGCCGACGCCGCCTCCTTGCGGCTCCTCCCCTCGAGCCTTCACTGGCCTGAGCACAAGGGGGTCGCTGGAGGCTGGCACCGCCTGTCTCTGCCCCTTAGCCGGCTAACACCTGGCTGAGCAGCACAAAACCTGAGACAGGCAGCTTGGAGTTAGGGCTCAGTTCTTCAGGAGCTGGTAGCAGGACCACTCCTTCCCCCGCTTGAGGGCTGGGTGAAGATCTCTACAAAAGAACTAATGCTCTTTCTCTGAGCCCCAAGAGGCTGTGGATGACAGCACGCGCCGCCCACGGGCCACGCTCCTCTCATCCCCCTCTGTCGCCAGACCCCTGCCAGAGCACGCCCCCGTGGGACGCTGGTCCTCCCCTGGCCTCCTCTGGCAGGACGCGGTTTATGGCCGTGCCCCCGCACCGGGCCGCTATGCCACCCACGCCTGGGCCGGTCATTCCGCCTCGCTGCACCCCCGACGGTACGTCTGTGGTTCGAATAACCCCGCTGGCGCAGTTTCTGGAGGCCTGGCTAGAGCTTTCCGGACTGTCCCGCCGGGTCGGAGAACCATCAGGCTCGGCTACGTGATTCAGTTCGCGTGGTCTCCTCCCCGCCTCAGGGGAATCCACTCACTATGGCCGGTGGCAATGCCCCTGTCATGAGAGCGGAGGTCGCTACCCTACTGGCGAAGGGTGCGATCGAGACTGTCCCTCCAGCCGAAATGAAGTCTGGGTTTTACAGCCCCTACTTTATTGTACCGAAGAATCCGGTGGGTTACGACCAATCCTGGACCTGCGCGTCTTGAACCGCTCCCTTCAAAAAAGAGGACGCCGTTCAAGTTGCTCACGGCCAAACGCATTTTCGAATGCGTGCGGCCGCAGGATTGGTTTGCAGCGATCGACCTGAAGGACGCCTACTCCCATGTCTCCATTTTTCCTCGACACAGACCGTTTCTACGGTTTGCTTTCGAGAGACAGGCATACAGTACGCGGTTCTCCCTTTCGGGCTAGCCCTGTCTCCTCGCGTCTTCACGAAGGTCGTCGAGGCAGCCCTTGTTCCCCTACGCGAACACGGGGTTCGCATCCTGAACTATCTCGACGACTGGCTGATCCTAGCTCACTCTCGAGACCAGGTTTGCGAACACAGGGACCTTGTGCTCCGGCACCTAGCTCGACTGGGCCTTCGGGTCAACTGGGAGAAGAGCAAACTCTGCCAGTGCAGAGGATCTCTTTTCTCGGTATGGAAATCGACTCGGTCGCCATGTGTGCGCAGCTTACGAGCGAGCGCGCGCAGTCACTGCTGACTTGTCTTCGTCAGTTCGAGGGCAAGAGTGCGGTCCCACTGAAACTTTTTCAGAGGCTCCTGGGGCATATGGCATCCACAGCCGCAGTAACGCTGCTCGGTTTGCTTCATATGAGACCGCTTCAGCTTTGGCTTCGCGATCGAGTCCCGAGGTGGGCATGGCAACACGGCAGGCTCCGAGTCCCAGTGACTCCGACCTGCCATCAGACCTTCTCCCCGTGGTCGAACCTCAATTTTCTACGGGCCAGAGTTCCCTTAGAACGAGCTTCCAGGTATGTTGTTGTATCAACAGATGCCTCCGCCACGGGTTGGGGTGCCATGTGCAATGGACATGCTGCCGCGGGCTCCTGGACAGGACCCCAGCGCCTTTGGCATGTCAATTGCCTCGAGTTGCTGGCTGTACGCCTTGCCCTGCACCGCTTTCGGGCGTTGCTCAGGGGTCAACACGTACTAGTCCGATCAGACAATACCGCCACAGTAGCGTACATCAACCGTCAAGGTGGTCTACGCTCCCGCTGTATGTCGCAACTCGCCCGCCACCTCCTCATATGGAGTCAGAAGCCTCTGAGGTCGCTTCGAGCCATTTATATCCCGGGAGACCTGAACCAGGCGGCCGACGAGCTGTCTCGGCTTCGGCCTCTCGCTGGAAAATGGCGACTCCATCCCCAGACGGTTCAGCTGTTTTGGGATCAGTTCGGGGACGCACAGGTAGACCTGTTTGCCTCCCACGACTCGTCCCACTGCGACCTGTTTTATTCCCTGACCGAGGGCACGCTCGGCACGGATGCACTGGCGCACAGCTGGCCGCGGGGCCTCCGCAAGTATGCGTTTCCCCCAGTGAGCCTTCTTGCGCAGACCTTGCGCAAGATCAGGGAGGACGAGGAGCAGGTAATTTTGGTTGCCCCATACTGGCACAACCGCACCTGGTTCCCAGAACTAGTACTCCTCGCGACAGCACCTCTCTGGCCTATTCCCCTGAGGAAGGACCTGCTTTCTCAGGGACGGGGCACCTTATGGCACCCTCGTCCCGATCTGTGGAACCTCCACGTGTGGCTCCTGGACGGGACGAGGTAGGTTTGAGTACCCTACCACCAGCGGTGGTGGCTACCATCACTTCCGCTAGAGCATCGCGAGACATGTCTATGCGTTGAAGTGGAACCTCTTCGTCAACTGGTGTTCTTCTAAATATCTTGAACCCACGAAATGCCCCATCAGTGTCGTGCTTTCCTTCCTGCAAGAAGGGTGGAGCGAAGGCTGTCTCCCCCCACCCTGAAAGTGTATGTTGCCGCCATTGCCGCTCATCACGACGCAGTTGATGGTAAGTCCTTGAGGAAGCACGACCTGGTCGTCAGGTTCCTGAGGGGAGAGAGGAGATTGAATCCTCCTCGTCCTCCCCTCGTACCCTCTTGGGACCTCTCAGTGGTTTTAACTGCCCTGCAGAGTGCTCCCTTTGAGCCTCTGCAATCAGTGGAGCTTAAGTTCCTGTCAATGAAGAAGACAGCGCTCCTGGTTGCATTGGCCTCCATCAAGAGGGTAGGGGACCTGCAGGCATTTTCGGTTGACGAAGCGTGCCTGGAATTCGGGCCGGCTAACTCTCACGTGATCCTGAGACCCCGGCCTGGATGTGTGCCCAAGGTTCCCACCACACCTTTTCGAGATCAGGTGGTGAACCTGCAAGCGCTGCCTTTGGAGGAGGCAGACCCAGCCTTGGCACTGCTCTGTCCAGTACGCGCCCTCTGTGCTTACGTAGACAGAACGCAGTGTTTCAGGACCTCAGACCAGCTCTTTGTCTGTTATGGTGGGAAGCTGAAGGGAAAGGCTCTCTCCAAGCAAAGGTTGTCTCACTGGATAGTGGACGCCATTGCTTGGCTTACCAGCAGCAAGGTCGACCATGCCCCCTTGGTGTGACGGCCCACTCCACCCGGAGTGTGGCATCCTCTTGGGCTCTAGCGCATGGCGCCTCGCTAACAGACATCTGCAGAGCTGCAGGCTGGGCGACACCTAACACATTCGCGAGATTCTACAATCTCCGAGTGGAGCCAGTTTCTTCTCATGTACTCGCCTCAACTAGCCGGTACTAGATTCTGCTCAGGTGTCTTCGCTTGCTCGCCATTCCTCTCCACGGACGGAATACGTGCGATATTTCCTCAGGTGAGCCTAATAAGCCCTGAGTCTCCTCCAGCACTGACGACGTCAACGCCAGAGTTATGCCACCGGCAGCTTTCGCGTTGGCTAGGTGCCTCCATGTGCATGGTTCCCCTCCGGGCGACCCCCACATGTGTATTCCACTGTAAGCCTCCTTGAGCATGTGTCTTTCCCTTGGCAAGCCACCTTGCCACCCCTGGGGTTGAAATATTCCACCTGCGGCTGGACACCCCAGTGATTCTCCTTATGCAGTTCCTTTGGGTCATATGTGTATTCTTAAGTCCCCCCCTTCGGGCTGGGCATGATTGCATATTTCTACTGGATATGCTTCCCAGTGTACCTTGGTATTCCTGTGTTAAGTAGGAGTCCTTCGTCCGTGCTAGTCTCACGACAGGGAGCTCAGACTTACGCAGGGCACTGGAAGACAGTCGAGAGGTGGCGTGATTACACTGGGAACCCCATTCGTCGTCATCCGACGTAACTCGGAGTGACAACGAAAGGGAACGTCTCGGTTACGTATGTAACCCTCGTTCCCTGAGTAGGGAACGGAGACGTTACGTCTCCCTGCCACTTCCGCTGTACCGCTGGAACGCCTGAGTTCAGTCTCGGCTCCTCAGCGAAGACATAGTCTGCATGTTGCTCGCGCACTTCCTTATATACCCCCTGCATGGGGCGGAGTTACGCTATGCAAATTCCGCAGACCCATGGCATTTCATTGCCATTGGCTCGTGTTTTAATACTCGAAGATGATAGGATTTCTAAGCGAAACCCCATTCGTCGTCATCCGACGTAACGTCTCCGTTCCCTACTCAGGGAACGAGGGTTACATACGTAACCGAGACGTTCTGCTAACTTATTCGGGTTTACAGTGTAATAGAGATGTCGCTGAAGAAGTTATTTAAGTTAATTAAAAATAAAAAGAATGAAATTTTGTTAAACTTTATGGAGAAATTCTTTATATTGTAATGTTCCCACATATGTTTACCAAATTCTATGAATCTTGAATGTGTCAATAGGAAAAAGAAAGAAATATTTAGCTTGTTTTTTTCTCTCTTTTTTTATTTACCATTCCAGATTTTTTTCTCTCTCTCTTGTTGTTGTTTCTTTCTTTTTTTTTTTTTTTTTTTACTTGTCAATTTGTTTCAGGATATGTGATATCTGTCCTGTGAAGCATTATTGTTGTATGCTGAAATCGGTGATTTGATTCATTTGTTTCAATAAAAAAATAAAAATAAAAAATAAAAAGTTCCTACCAACTGTTTGTTGTAGTCCTTAATAAATGATTTCTTTAAAAGCAAATATCTTCCTTTGGTTTGAACTTTGAGCGTCGTAACTTTGCAGATGTTGTTTATGCTCAAACAGCAACATTACACACTAACTAAAGTTAAATCATAATCAACCACCCCTTTAATTAAAGTGTCCCTATTATGCTTTTTCAGATATTACCTTTTAGGTATGTGCCCGAAGCTGAATACCTCATTCGGAAAGGCACGCATAATGGCTTCAAAACCAATAACGAATAATTCTGTAGAATAATAGAAGATATGTTTGGCTAACACAGTCACTCCTCGTGTTTGCTGGATAACAGGTGATCCATGGGAAAGCACAAAATTATACATAAACCTCTAAAATCACTACGCAGTATTGAGAGTGTGAAGTGAATGGGTGTAAATGAATTGAGTGCAGATCATACAGCCGCGTTGCCGTCTCCGTGTGTGTCTCTCAGAAATCAGAGCTTGATAAGAGTAATATCAATTAAAATACTACATCGTACACATGTTCTACTATTTAATATGTTTATTTAAATCATTTAAACCTTGTACGATATGATACACGAATGAATGGAGTTAAAGTACAGTAGGATCGCAAATAAAATAGCCACGTTGCTGTCTCTGTGTTTCTCTCAGAAACCAAACCAGCGTTTTTCAAGAGTAATAATCAACTGAGTCAACTGAATCATACACATTTTCTTTACTTGATATGTCTAATTTAAATGTTTTAAACCTTGTACGATATGATAAGCTACATTTGCATGCATAAAATTGTTTTAGCAATTTTCAACCACTGAATTAGTGGAACTACTAAATTAGAAACTATTTTCAGTCAACTTCCAGTTGATTGATCCCTGAACTGGGAAGCACAACCAAACTAGTACTGCCTACGAGGCTATCGGCTCCGATATTTAGAAGATATTAAATAAATGTTATAAACATAATACAAAATAATTATTTTATTTTATACAAAAAGCATGTTTATGATAGGTAAAAAGGACACCGATATGCATTTAAAACCGTAGACATGATTGTCTTCTCAAGTAATTGTACAAACTTCCTGTTAAAACCCTCTCACCTCTGGTTTTATCCAAAAACAGATCCAGATATGAATAATTTTGAGATTATTACAGATACAAATACAGATATTGGCTCCGCTGCACTCCCCTATTACCTTGCTGTGTGTAATATAGCTGTCTGTGAATGTATAAGGTCTGCAAATGTTTAAAAATCAAAGTGCATGACAAAT
Source organism: Scardinius erythrophthalmus (assembly GCF_964197995.2). Classification (NCBI taxonomy): domain Eukaryota; kingdom Metazoa; phylum Chordata; class Actinopteri; order Cypriniformes; family Leuciscidae; genus Scardinius; species Scardinius erythrophthalmus. The sequence continues at coordinate 5,901,117 of NC_138233.1, read as the reverse complement.
AAAGTTATCGTCTCCTAAATGAAAGAATCGATTCTGAACTGTAGAAACCAGTCGTCAGTAATTCCAGTCTTGCTTCCGTAACATTCATACGTAAAACAAAACAAGTTTGTCTATTAATGCAGATTGTCTGTTGTTCTTACTACTTTGAGTAATGATAAAGGATGGAGCAATATTTGTTTTACAAACTTTAATGTTACATCAGTCATCTCATAATGTGCGACAAACGTAAAGTAAAAATCATCACTGAGAAATGTCCTGCTTATGTAGTCCTTGCGATGGAGGTTCGGGTTGAATAATTAGTTCTTCCAATGTTTCATCATCAAACTCACGCTCAAATTGATAATCGACACCAACGTTACTGTCCTTACAGTGTGTACAATCTCTGAGGATTTAGGAAGCCTCCAGAGCTGAAGTTCAGATGTGGCAATGGTCGTTTAGTTTCCGACAAAGCGACTGTAAGCAGTAGACCAATCACAACAGACTGGGCAATCTGACCAATCAGAGTAGAGCTGGCTCACAGAAGGGAGGGGGTTTAGAGAGGCTGAATCTTTGGGCGAGAAAATTAGGTTATTATTTTTTTTTTACCTTTGATGCTTGTAATCCTGTTATAGGAGACATCCAGAACAAAATTAGGAACCCTGCACACTGTAATACAAAAACAAAATAAATATTTTCAAGGTATCTAGAAAAAAAAAAAAAAAAAAAAAAAATTTCTTCTTCAAATATTTCTATTGGTTTAGGTTTATTTTAAACCCAACAATCTTCTTTTTGTCAAAAGTTTTGATTGCAAAGTTTGTTTGTGCAACTTAGTTTAAAATAAATGACACCTGCTTTGAGTTTTTATTTAATGCAATGACATTCAAGCATTAAGTGTTCAAATGCTTTTTAGTTCTGTATATTCAGACACTATCTTGTGTTTGAAGGACGCCAAATATTAAAGTAGCTGGAACATTAACGTGGTCAGAATATAAATGACAGTACAGCATGAATTTGATATACTCAGCACACTCAAATCTACTTCAGATGTAATGCTTATATTAAACAGCATGTTTTTCTCATTTTAAAAATAATGAGAATGGGTGGGATTTTCTCTGCGTAAACCGTTTTCCCTGCATAATGTTTGTTTTGTGGCTATACTTTCAAAAAGGCCTGTAATTTAACATGTATTCCTGGTAGGGATGTGCGCTATTGACAAAAAAAAATTCTATCGATATTTTCTTAGGAATTTTGCTGAGTGTGTTTTTGTGTTAGTACCTTGACTGGTTTAGGCTTGATATTGACAAGCTTTTCATATTCTTAATTTGTGCAGTGGTCAGTTCCCAGCAGTGACAGACATGAACTTTTTCATTAAGGGTTGATTATTTGCCACCTGTCACATGCTGGTTTGACTTGATAATTCATAACAGTAAGGCTTTACGCAGATGAATGATGAAATAGCATTTAACTATTAAGAGCCCAAGACCAAGAACAGATGAAGACTGAGGGTATAAATACACAAGATGACAAGGGGCTAAATGAAGGATAGGTGTAGATGATTAGTTGACATAGCTAGTAACAAACACAGGTGACTATGGAAACAAACAAGATGCTAATGGAAACAGGAACTAAATCACAGGAACTGAAACCAGAAACAACAAGACAAAAGAACATCAAAATAAAAGACACTGAACACCGATACCCCTTTTCCACTGCGTTCTGTGCATTTCCTGGCAATGTCTTGCCTCAAGACTTAGATTGTAAGTTAATCACACATTTTTGTTCACTTTTACAAACTTAACTTACAAACCCGAAGCATTCATTCAAAAACAAACTTGCAAAGGTCATAATTTCCACCGAGAAAAGTTTTTCTGCTGTGTGGATAAAGGTTACCACAGCAACATTTCATTGTGAGAGTTTGCAGGTTAGAGAAGGTCTGCCAGCTTCTGCTTCATCACACAGATTTGTAGAGGGTACATTTCTGAGGGTAAAATGAGTTTCACTTTTCCCACAATTCCCCTTTGATTCGGAGCTATGAGCCCACAGACACATTTAGCCTAGTTTTGCTGAGACCACCGTAAACTTTGAGCAAAATGATAGTCTCGCTTTAGCTCATGGCCTGAGAGCTGTAGCTGTAATGTTTACACCAGAATGATAACTGTCTTCAGAAGCTCATCTTACCAACAGATGTAACTTATTCTAGCATAAATTATTGTTTTAATTACATTCTTAATTATAATTAACCACATATTTTACACTAAAACATCGATCTAATGAGAGTTTGATTGTCAAATATTTGTGTATCCGGCCTTTAGCAGCTCCACTTTGGGACAGGACTGAGTTTGCAATCGGATTTTGAAAAGCCCTTAAAATGCAGCAGCTGTCGCTAATGTTGTGTGTTATAGGAGACCTATAGAACAAAATTAGGAACCTTTAAAATAGCATAATACAAACAAGCTATACCGTTTATATTGTAGTATTTGTATTAAAACTAAATATAATACAAAATAAATATTGCAGCAGCCGTCGCTAATGTTTGTGTGAGATTCGCCTGCAGTCTGTCGGAGAGATGAACATTTCTTGCAGTCAGTGTTTAGCAAATGCATGTACTTTTCTATGTGTGGATTCAATACAAATTTGTTTGACTTTATGAAATTATGTTTGCTGATGAATGTCTTAGATGTGTCATATTCCCAAATGTTTAAAAGAAGACTATAGCAGAAAAATGCTTCGAGTCTCCTTTGTTTCTATAGCGCTTTATACAATACAGATGGTTTCAAAGTAGCTTTACAGGAAAATGAGGATTCAGTGATGCAAACAGAGTTCAATTCTACTCTAAAACAGCTCTAAAAATAAAAGTGTCATTGATCAGCTGAGGTTAGTTCAGTGTTCATTCAGTTCAATAACTGTGTAAAGGTTGTCAAATATGAAATAAGTTCAATTCAGCTATAAAGCAGCTCTAGAGAAAACAGTGATGTCAGCGTCCAGCTCATTTCAGTTTTCGTCCAATAGTGTCAGTACAGTTAAATCAATAATATTGCAGAATATTAAACAAGACTGGGTTTAAAAAGTGGCCCACGGTACCCAGTCCGCAACACACCAAACATAACACAACGACTCATTTTGTGCAGATCAATTTTTAACACCACTTCCCAATTAAAAAATATAACAAAAAATAAATATAAATGATATTTACAATTTTTGATTGAAATAAATTATTTTATGATTATTAAAATAAATAAATGAATAAAAAATAAATGCAATCAGAATAATAAGACATTATAGGCCTGTTACCAATCAAATGAAATCAGACAAAATCCATCTTTGCACTGCAGAAGTGGCACAGATGCTGCACCTTAAGTGGCATTTAGATTTTAAATATAAATATAGGCTATTGAATATAGAAATATGAAAATTTAGAAAAGAAATTAAATGATACTTTAAATATTAAACTAAAACTGCCAGTAGGTGACAAAAAGTCACATTCTTAATAAGTGAGTCATTGATTAATTCATTAATAATTCAACTGATTTGTTCAAAATGGCTGATTCATTCAGAAACGAAGCTAGTGACTATCTTTATGAATGGGTCATTAAATTATCGACTTAGACGCTGTTGATCAGAGACGCACGCATTCTGCTGAGACTCTGTCTGGAGCAAAACACTCAATATTGACAATATTGTATCTAAAATGTACGTCATGTAATATTAGCTTAACCTTAGCCTATGTTTTAATTTATTAACAATTTTTTTATTAATTACATACCATTGGATAAAGTATTGTTGCGGCAAAAACAATAACTAACAAAACAGCATCAAGGCATAAGAAACATTCAAAGTCAAATTGTATTAAAGAGAAGGAGTTTTATTCTCTTTAAGAGGCTTGGTCACAAAAAAATACCACGACAGCTACCTCGTGGTAGGAGCAAGAACCTAATCACACAGAAAACAGACAGTCTTCTTATACCCCTACTTAAGTATGATCAAATCAAGCTGGTTTTAGAATATGGCCCTTCTAACCCCCTTGGACTTTACTGTCTTCACATCCGTGAGGTCAAAGGTCTTTATTTACTGCTAACCGCTCTGTTTCTCTTGATTAGATTACTCACACTAAAGACTTGTTTTACTGTCTGATTTCTTTGTTGCATTCCAGGTGAATACATTCACATTGAGAGAGAAACACAAGTTAAATAAAAATAAAAAGATTCACACAAAGTCTAAGAAAGAGTAAAATATAAAAATTTCTACAACAGTATACAATAGTGATGATCTTAGATGATCTGAGCATCCAGTTCAAGGTTTTGCCGGTTGACAGACATTTTAAAATCGGACTGTCCGACCTGAAACCGGACAGATGGCCACCCTATTTACCATTTTTATTTTGAACGGTTGACAAATATTGCTGTATATAGCCTTATCATGTTTAGCTCCTTGCATCCTACCTCGCATTTATGTTAAAAAGGGCCGTGCTGAATCTCTGCTTGGAATTGGCTTCGGTGAACAGTAAACCCATACTTCTTTGATTTGATTGGCCATCTCAAACATTTTTACATTAGACTGCTGCAATGAACCAGAGCAAGCTAAATAGATTACTAATTCACCTTGGCCGACGGAATACGTAAATGCCTACTAGTATTCATTCTTTATGTTTTTCAAAGCAACGGGCCGGCCTATATTGTCCAGCGGCCCACCGCTAAATCTCCCAGTGCTCCAGATGGCCAGTCCGCCCATATTGTCCCCAACTAAGCATGCCAGATGCGACATTGGTGACTGAAACCTTGGGAGAAAAATGCTTAGTTTAACTGCATTATCAGCATAGGAATATCAATGCGGCACCTTAATGTAAAAAGAGTCTGGGCGAGCACAACATGCTCAAGATACAGATAAATGCATTTAGTTTATCATTCTTTTGCAGCTTTGTATCTATTGTAAAACTGTAGTTCCTGGTAAAGTAATTTCACTGTTTAGAGGTTGTTTGAGAAGCTTTTGGAAGCAACATTGCAAACACCAAAATGATCAAATAGATCTGGGTGCCCTTACGAAAAAGAAGTTTATTCAAGTGTTCTATTAGTAGCTTATACTTCTTTTAAACTAAAAATAAGAAAGTATACTTTGTCTACATTTTATATACTCCTCAGAAATATACTTTACGTACTTCTCAGAAATATGTACTTGTACTCAATCTTTTGATTGAAATATACTTAAAAGTATAATTAAGTATTCAAAGTATACTTGGCTTGTAGTTGTGTTAACTCTTTTGATCGAGTAGCCTATTAAATTTTTTTTTTTACATAGTTGTCCATATACAGTCTTATGAAACTTACATTGTTTGAAAATATTGATTAGATTAGACAGATATGTTTCTAATTCTGCGTATCTGAATGTTTGTGTGGGCTAGTCCACTGGTAGTGTACATAGGAATTTTCTTTAATTCACTTTACTCTTTCCCCACCATTGACTGAATATTCCAGCTATCCATGTTTTCACTGTTATACGGTAGGGGGCGCTATGACACATATTCTAGTACAGAATCTCCAGATCAAAACACAGGAGAAGAAGAAGCTGAAACAAGTGATATAAGATTGCTCACACAAATGTAAAATAACGTGATCATCAAACATTAAACAGCATGTAAATCAAAACTGCTTAATATTATCAAATGAAATGAAGCGTAACCCGTGAAGAGAAAACGACTGTGAAGCTTTGGGGGTGTTGGACTCGATCTACTCCATCTGTGTTTTGATCATCGTTCTGAATCTGATCAAGGCGTAGTCTTTGACAAAAATGTGTTTTTCTCAACTTCTTTGTTTAAAATTATACATTTCTTTATGAAACACACCGACATTCAAGTGTTGATTAAAAATGGATGCATGAAGCTAATAAAATGTTTTTCCAATTAAAGGTATTTTTCAAGTATAAAACATAATTTGAAAATAGTAGTATACTGTGCAAAAATAATATATAAATAGTAAACTATAAGTATGTTATGTTAAAGAAAACTAGTAGTTTACTGAGAGTACACTTCAGTGTGTACTTTCATAAACTAAAAAATGTACTACTTGTATTAAAATATTAAACTACTAGTATACTTAGAAGTTCACTTGTAGTACAGATGCATTACAAATCAGAAACCTAGTTGTGTACTTAAAGTTTAATACTCTTACACTTATAGTACACTTAAATGTATACTTTTATATACTAAAAGTGGGCCAATTTAGTCCCAATCAGTATTGAAATAGGACACTTACAAGTTTACTACAAGTACACATTGATATTAGTATATTTACTACTTAAAGTATACTTAAAAATATAATTAAATATTACTTAAGTATACTTAATAAAATGAACTTGAAGTATACTTATTTTTCGTAAGGGCGTTCATTTAACCATTGATACATTTAATCTGTGCTTCCCAGCTCATGAAAAGAACCAGCCGCCACTCACTTGCGCTTCAAAAATACCATAAGAAAAGAGAATCCAGCCTGGGTTTGGCCCAAGCAGTTGAACTGAAGGCCTCCACAGACAGTCCATTTACTATACAGCTTTTCATTAAAAACATCAGCAAAAAAATCTGTTTGGACACTTGTCTGAGTTTCAGACCAGTCGTGTTTTTGCTATTTTCTTCTTTCTGAAGGTCATGAAGGAAGTATTCAGAGCCGATCAGCCCTATGCGCACGTTGCAAGATGCGTAGGGCCCCGCAAATTACTCAAGGCCCCGCCTCCCCCTCGTGTCAAAGCGTGTCTATAAAAGTTTACAACATCGATGAAAAAATTAAGCGGAACTTTCCTTCTGGTCACAAAAAGAGAGAGAAAAAAAAAACACCATGAGAGTGAATTGCGGGAACAGCAGTCAGACAGACTTGTGTTCTCTCCTCTCCAAGTTTGATGTAAAGAACAGTAAAGTTAAGTTGATGTGTTGACTTCCTGTTGTCAAATGCGCATGCGTCGCGTCTGAACGCGTTGTTGTCTTTGGAGCTCTATCGATTTGATTTATAATTCTTGATTTTATAATTCTTGATTTTACTCTTTAAACTTACTTACAACAAACATTTTCTACTTTTCCTCACTGAGAAGCACTACTGCTCAAACCTCATAGTTACAACGCGGACTGTTGAGCAGACGTGTCTCAAGCCTGTTAGTGATTCTACGCTGGATACTCTTATAGGTTACTCCCGGGGATCACGGCTGAACGCGTCTTCTCAACACTCACTTACAAACATTTTTCACCTATCGTGCGTCTACTCTACACCCGTACCACTTAAAAGACGGATTATATCTAAGACGCTTGTCAGAAATTAGTATTAATTGATAGCATCACTGGTAGTGTCGTTGCTAACTTACTGTCCATCTGTTAAAATGGCGAATATATCAGATGCAAGTAGTCTACCTTTTGGTGCAGGTGAGGACACATTTGAGCTGCACGCGGTACAGTCTGAGCTGGAAGCTGTTGAGAAACAGATCCACGACCTTTTAGTGAGACAGGCCGAGCTGAGAGACCGGCGTTTGGCTCTTGAAACATCACGCGCTGATGCTCACAAATCAGAGATTAATGTTACTAACCCGCTGACTCCGACCTCGTCTACTCCGTGCGTTACTCGGCATCGGTCCCGAGCGCCAAGGTCGCGATCAGCCATGGTCTCGTTCACTCCGGCTCCAACACGCCACCACGAAGCCTGGATATTTCCGCAGCGGAAGACGCGAAGGTCTAGACCAAGACCCTCTCCGACCCTCCCGGTTTTCGAGTTATCCACACAAAACCGCTTCTCCCCTCTTCGCGAAACAGAACGCGATGCTGTGATCATCGGTGATTCCATTGTTCGGCACGTCCATGCTACATCAGGTAAAAATAAGGTGCACAGTCACTGCTTTCCTGGTGCTCGTGTTTCTGAAATCGCTGCTCGCGTTCCCGAGATTCTGAACGATATCGAGCGCGTCGGAACTTTGGTATTGCACGCGGGAGGGGCCGACATCAGGCTGTGCCAGACGGAAGTTCTGAAGAAAGACTTCAGGAATCTGATCGATACGGTACGCAGCACATCGCCTGATATAACGATCATTGTGTCAGGACCGCTTCCCACGTACCGTCTAGGACATGACAAGTTTAGTAGATTATTCGCGCTAAATGAATGGTTAACGTCATGGTGCAATGAGCAGAAACTGCTCTTTGTAAATAATTGGAATCTGTTTTGGGAGCGTCCTAGGCTATACCGTGCTGATGGCTTACACCCAAACAGATTCGGATCGGATCTTCTGTCAGATAACATCTCCAAAATGTTAAATACCTTTTGACTTGTAACCAAAAGTCCAAATCATAGTCTCTGCTGCACCAAATTAACTGATATAAATACTAGTGTAGAACATTGCATAGAAACTGTGTCTATTCCTCGTTTAGTGCGATCAAATAATAAATCTACTGCAGGATCTAGGAAAAATCTAATTGTTATTAAACCAGAAAATGTTGCTATTGGTAAACAAAAACAATTTCTAAAGCTAGGTCTTTTAAACATTAGATCACTCACACCTAAGGCAGTTATTGTAAATGAAATAGTCACAGATAATAGCATAGATGTACTTTGCCTTACTGAAACCTGGCTTAAACCAAATGATTATTTCGGTTTAAATGAGTCTACTCCAGCAGGATACTCCTATAAGCACGAGCCCCGTCTGAATGGTCGTGGCGGCGGTATTGCAACTATCTATAGAGATATTCTCAATGTTACTCAGAAAACAGGTTATAAGTTTATTTCATTTGAAGTACTTGTACTAAATGTTACGCTCTTAGATGATAGAAAAACATCCCTATTATCTTTAGCCTTGGCTACCGTATATAGACCACCAGGGCCTTACGCTGATTTCCTAAAAGAATTTGCAAATTTTCTCTCAGATCTATTGGTCAATGTCGATAAAATATTAATTGTTGGAGATTTTAACATACACGTAGATAATCAAAATGATACGTTAGGGGCTGCGTTTATAGACTTATTAAACTCCTTTGGGGTTAAGCAAAACGTTACCGGACCAACTCATCGTTTTAATCATACACTCGATTTAATTATATCACATGGAACCGATCCAACCGATATAGATATCATTCCGCAAAGTGATGATGTAACTGACCATTACATGGTAACTTGCATATTACGTACCCCGGTAATATATCATGCTGCGCCGCGTTATCGATTAGGCAGAACAATCCTTCCATCCACCATAGATAATTTTTCAAATTGCTTATCGGATCTGTCTCAGCTGCTGCCTGAACCTAAACAAACAGATGAACTTGAGGAATTAACCAGCACTATGAGCACCGTTCTCTCTGGAAAATGGGATATTGTTGCACCTATGAGACTAAAAAAGGTCAGAGAGAAAATTAAAGCACCATGGTACAACAATACTACTCGTGTTCTAAAGAGAGAAACCCGTAATTTAGAGCGTAAATGGAAACAAACTAATTTAGAGGTTTTTAGAATCGCTTGGAAAGACAGTACGTCACGCTATAAAAAGGCCCTAAAAGCGGCCAGGGCTGAGCATCTCCGCAAACTAATAGAAAACAACCATAACAATCCTAGGTTCTTATTTAACACCGTGGCTAGACTAACAAATAAACAAGCGTCACCTGAACAAAATATTTCGTTACAGTTTAGTAGTAATGATTTCATGAATTTTTTCACTGAGAAAATAGAAAACATCAGATCCACAATTGTAAACGTTCAATCTTCAATCGCGCCTTATAATTCAGCCTCGATTATCACCCCGCAAGAACAATTACAGTGCTTTACAACTATAGAACAAAAAGAGTTAAATAAATTTATCATTTCCTCTAAAACAACAACATGTTTATTAGATCCCATACCAACTAAACTATTGAAAGAAGTGTTACCTATAGTGGGAGAGTCCCTCCTCAATATTATTAACTCGTCTTTATCTTTAGGTCATGTTCCAAGAACATTTTAATTGGCAGTTATAAAACCTCTCATTAAGAAACCACAATTAGACCCAAATAACCTAGCAAATTATAGACCCATTTCAAATCTTCCTTTTATGTCCAAAATATTAGAAAAAGTTGTGTCTGCCCAACTGGGCTCTTTCTTGCAAGAAAATGACACCTATGAAAAGTTTCAGTCTGGGTTCAGGCCGCATCATAGCACTGAAACTGCGCTCGTTAAAATCACAAATGATTTACTCTTAGCTTCTGACCAAGGCTGTATCTCAATACTAGTTTTACTTGATCTTAGTGCTGCGTTCGATACTATAGATCACACAATACTCTTAGATCAGCTACAAAACTATACCGGTGTTCAAGGACAAGCATTAAGCTGGTTCAGATCATACCTATCTGACCGCTACCATTTTGTCTATTTAAACGGAGAAAAATCGATCATAACTCCAGTAAACTATGGAGTGCCGCAAGGATCTGTGTTAGGCCCTCTATTATTCTCAATATATATGCTGCCACTTGGAAATATTATAAGGAAACATGGAATTAGTTTCCATTGTTATGCTGATGACACTCAACTATATATTTCATCACGGCCGGATGAAAACGCTAAATTATCCAAATTGACAGAGTGTGTTAAAGATATAAAAGATTGGATGACGCACAATTTTCTTTTATTAAATCCAGATAAGACAGAGGTAATACTTATCGGTTCAAAAAACCGCCCACAAAACCTCTTACAATACAACTTTAACATAGTAGGGTGTCCTGTTACTTTATCCTCTACAGTAAAAGACCTGGGTGTTATATTAGATTGTAACTTGTCTTTTGAAAATCATATTTCATATGTTACAAAAACAGCCTTTTTTCACCTTAGAAATATTGCTAAATTACGTAACATGCTATCTGTTTCTGATGCAGAAAAGCTAGTTCATGCATTCATGACCTCGAGACTAGATTACTGTAATGCTTTATTAGCTGGTTGTCCTGCATCCTCAATAAACAAGCTACAGTTAGTCCAAAATGCCGCCGCTAGAGTTCTAACTAGATCAAGAAAGTTTGACCATATAACACCAATTTTATCATCACTACATTGGTTACCTATAAAGTTCCGTATTAATTACAAGGTATTGCTACTGACTTATAAAGCCCTAAACGGCTTAGCTCCAGTCTATTTAACGGATCTTCTATCGCCCTATAATCCATCGCGCTCTTTAAGATCACTAAATTCGAGGCTTCTGGTCATACCTAGGATATCCAGATCCACCAAAGGAGGGAGAGCATTTTCACATTTAGCACCAAAACTCTGGAATAGCCTTCCTGATACTGTTTGTTGCTCAGACTCGCTCTCCCAGTTTAAAACTAGATTAAAGACGCATCTCTTCAGCCAGGCATTCATATAATATTTTAATCTTACAGTTAAATCCGGTCTCTACTTCATAAACGCCAGAGGAGAACTGGCCCCCGACTGAGCCTGGGTTCTCCCAAGGTTTTTTTTTTCTCCATTAGGTCACCTGATGGAGTTTTTCGGTTCCTTGCCACTGTTGCCTTTGGCTTGCTCAGTTGGGGATGCTTAAATTGATTAATCGATTCACCAGTGCTATTGATCTGCATTACCAAACGTGGATGTTTTACACCAGAAACAAACACTGATGTACTATTTTATTTAATACTGTGAAGCTGCTTTGATACAATCTGTATTGTGAAAAGCGCTATATAAATAAAGTTGACTTGACTTGACTTGACATGTGCATCTCTCTCTAGTCTGTCTGTCTAACCCAGCTGGCCAGTGCATCTTTTGTTCTGTCTGTGTCTTGCTTGCTAATGCCAGCCACTTCCAGGGCTGTTCTGTGACTTTGTGCCTGACACAAAAAAAGGAAGAGTGAAATACAACTATTTATTATGTTTGATAAACGACAAAGGGCAACGGTGTTTGTTTATAAACTGCAGCTCGGAAAAGATAACCGTGTCGCACGTTAACATGCGCTCATATTCGCGTGCACGAAATGAAACGCGCTCTTTCCAGCAGAAACATCTATGGGGACCAGACCAGTACAATACGGGCGTGATGACACTCCTCAATATAGACGGACATACTTTTAAAACAAGACGATGATTATCTAGTCTCAAAGTCAGTTTAGTTACAACTCTGCAATAAAGCAAGATGGAAAGCAATGTATTGACATTAACTATTGATTTATAGGCTATATTACAGTAAATAATAACCATCAAGTATCAAGTTTTGCTTTTATCATTTAAAACACAGTGACATGCTACGGCAAGCCATTTTAGCTTGTATTCATTCACGGGATGCATTTTTGATATCAATAATTAAATTTTACTATTTAAAATGTGATTTCTTGATATTAAGAAAGTACTTTTTCTAGTAACAATGTCTATTTCTGATATCAAGGATTACATTTTCATTGTTACTAGTTAAAGGAGGGAGGACTGTAGTGGGAGCACTGGGGTGTCAGGTGTGACTGTGTGGAAATGGCAATTGGTTTACATGGCTCACGGGTCAGGTAGGACGGCCCTTTAACAGAATTTTGCTTAGGGCCCCAGGGAGGTCAGGATCGGCTCTGCTAGTATTAAAGCTTGACTTGTGTCTGTCTGAGGATTTTAAATGCTGTCATTGTGTGTTTCTGTAGGACGATTACTTCAGAACCTGGAACCCCAACAAAGCACAAGACCAAGGTAAGAACATTCAGCAGACACTTTTTGTGTTTCTTCTTCTTAACCATTTTCTCTGTTGCTTTTATCCATTTATACACCTGACCCTGGAGTCTCGCCTCTGTCTCTCTCTCCTTACTCTGCTTTCTTAATCTTTTTTTTTTTTACCTGTGGTATCTCTACACCCAGATTAATCATAAAAAAACTCTCCAATCCAGTGCTGGAATCTCCATTTCACTGTATCGATCCTCATCTCTGTTCCAGACATTAATCAATACAGAGAGCCAGAAACACACTCACATAGCTGAATGAAGACGTGTCTTAGATCTTTATAAAGCTAATTATAATTAATAAAACGTGTTGCATTTTTGAATTATAAAAAATATATAATTTTTTTCATTTGTAGTTTTTGCAATTGAGGGCGTCCCACAAGAAGGTTTTATCAGATTTAGCTCTTTTCTGTAGGCTAGAGACACATTTTCGCTCAAATTATAGCAAAGTAAACACGCGCACAAATACAGCAGTGATGCAAATCTAACACATTTGTTTTAGAAAGATTTTCCTGAATCATCAGGGAAATCAAAGATCTCAAATGAGCAGAACAATTAGTTTATTTAGTCATTTTAGCTGTCAGATTCTGAATATATTGAAAACTGCTGGTGTACTCTCATAAAGAAAACGTTTTTTTTCTACATGTAGCGATAATTGACATTGTTTTCATCTCATTTTAATGTATTCTGTCAAGCGTCAGTAGGTGCAATCATGAGTTTGAACGACGCAGAACCCTAGTAGCTGCAACCACGATATCCAAATTGTACAACAAGGTATATAACAGGATATCTGCATGTTTGAAGTAATGAAATATAAGAAATTTTGAGAAGTGAATTTAAAAGATTTTGCAACTAAGTAAAGGGTTTTTGGATTCCCTTAATCGAGGCGTTTTTAGGATTCACAGATGAACATCTGTAGAGAGTTTCCATATGAGACTGTGCTAGTGATGCCGTCACAAACACACACAATGTTTGTGTTCTGCAGGAAATCATTTGTCTAATGAGTCACATATTTATTATATCTGTTTCACTAGAATGACTGTACAGTACTAATATCAACCTGCCTCAATACAGCAATACAGTCTCTTTTGCTCACCAAGGCTGCATTTATTTGATCAAAAATTCAGTAAATATGTTAATATTGTGAGATATTATTACAATTTAAAATAAGAAGTTTTATATTTGATTATGTTGTAAAATGTTATTTATTTCAGTGATCAAAGCAAAATTTTCAGCATCATTACTCCATGAAAAAAAAAGAAAGAAAAAATGAAACCCACAAAACATTTTTGATGCATAGAAAGTTCAAATGAACTCCCTTAATTTGAAATAGAATTTTTTTGCAACATTATAAATGTCTTTATTGTCACTTTTGATCAATTTAATGTGTCCTTGATGAATACATATTCCAGTGAAAATTCCAGTGTACGATATTTAAGCATTTTCGGAATGCCAATTTCACTTTTCCGGTGAAAAAAATGTGTTGTTTTACTAATTGTCCAGTACAGCACATTTTTGCTGGTGTAGTAAATTATTTGGGTATTTCAGTAGATGATATGTCAAGGTTGTGGGTTAGACACATACTGAATAAAAAAATAAACCTTTGAATACTCAGCATCTGCCAAATGATATGAATAAATGTGTATATAAAAAAAAGATAAATTAGTCTGAAGAAAAAAAAATCCCAGAAGGACCTCTTGAGGTGAAGAAATCCTTCATGGATTCAGATGCTTGTGCTAAAACCGTAATAGAAGGTCACTTTCTTAAACAGGGTGTTAGATATTAATTTAGCATCCGCACTGCTGAGCACTCCTGTTAACGATTATGACGAACCGCCATGAATAACCAATCAAGATCAATTGTTTTTACAGAAACACCAATAGAGACCAGCAGACAGATGCATGCATGACCACACCATATGGAGAGTGAGAGAATAAGTGTGTGCGTGTGTGCGTTTACCATCTGCACAATTTTTATCCTGTGTGAATGACTCAATAATGACTTCAAGAACTGCTACAAACCATAATTTCTGTAACTAATGCTGCACCTCTCACTAGCAAACCTCTTCTGAGATGCTCGCCTCACTAATCTCGGTAAATAGCTCCGCTCCAAAACCTAGTGAGCTGTCTCGCTGACTACTGATATGAGTTACCTTCTTACGCACCCTGATAAATGACTGACAGCCACTTGTGCAGCAAGACACACCGCTCGTAGAACCATGAAAGGGAAAAAACACAAGACGGCAATAGAAATTCAGCTAAAAGAGCTGATTGCTTTTTTGACTGAGCCACTGTCTCTTTTTGTACTCTGAAATGAGCTGGACCAGCCTGACAAATGCTGGTTTTATTGCGATTTAAGCTGAAGAAACCAGTTTTAAGATACCACTGTTCTCTAAAAAGAAATTCAGGGGACCCATTACCACAACTTAAATACTTAAGTTTTTGATTTATAAATTTATTGATTTAACTTAACCTTGCAATTTTTTTATATATATATATATATATATATATATAATTTCAGTTGTCAGTGCTAATCATAACATCAACTTAATATTGTGTGTAATTTAAAAAAGAAGTTGTAATTCCCTGCATGCTTGCACAGTTTTAACAGGAGGGTAAATGTTGAAATTAAGTGTTATTGTTTGTGTTTAGTGAAAGGAAAGACCTGCTCTTGTTTAATGCTGTTATGTTTGACATTTAAAAGAGTTTTTGTTATGTTGAAGTTTTTGTGGTTACCATTTGCTCGTGGTTAGGATGCGTGTGAGTTTACGATCATTGATATCTTACTTGTTCATTAAGTTTACATGCTTAAAGTCACATTTAACATGTGCTAAGCTAGCTGTTGATTTTAACTGACATAGATTATATTAATTGGTTCCAGGGCCACAACTCAGTTGAATGGAACAACTTAATATTTTTGATTAGTCAACTTAGAAATGATAATTTATTAAGTTCTTCTAACTCAGTGTAGTTTGTTGGTCGAATTTCATTAGAAGTGGTCATAACTTAAAAAGACTGATGCAAACTGTTGCATTATGTTTTGTTGAGCCAAACTTCATTTATTTATTTAGTTAGTTTTAGCACGTGTGGTCAGATATTATTGGTGGTTTGTTATATGTTCAGTGTTTCCCCTAGGTTTACAGGTTTGGGGGGGGGGGGGTTGGTTGGTTTGTTTGGGGAAAATTGACACAGACACTATCTATCTATCTATCTATCTATCTATCTGTCACATAAATTGTCTGGGAGGGTAATGGTTTGTAAAAGTTAAAAAATGTTAACATAAGATATCTCTTTAAAAAAATAAATAAACATATTTAAATCTTTTTAAAATTGACTTTTGCAAAAACCTTTGTTAAATTTATAGAAGTATTTGTTAATATTAATGGACCAGAGCTTAAATAGTTTTATTTTTTAACTACCAACTAAAAAAAGATTTATAAATACTAACAAATATATTGGTCATTCATTTTTTCGTTAATGTTAGTTAATACATATATATGACAAACAAATTTTAAAAGGGCTTTTTTATGAGAAGTTTTTATTTCTATGATGCATTTATTGGAGAGAATAATCCTGTCAGACGCACCACTGCTGTGAACGCGCGTTCACGTAAACACAATTTAAACAATGTATTATTCAATGCATTACTTCTATATAATTATATATTAAATTGCTCAAGCAAGTGGTAAAATATTTAACCATGTACTTATATTAAAATCTTTTGTATTTAAATTTTAATACAATAAATCTTGCATGTCACAAAGAACTTGTTTTTCCACCTCCACGAATGAGACGAGTGTTGTTCATTATGTCGCCTTGTTGAGGTAAATTGTAGTTTTCCTTGCTTTAACTCAGTCTTAAAGTGAAAAAAGTAGTAATTAATTAAATACATGTATGGTGAGATTACTACATTTTATTTAATTAATCGCACTTATGGTGAAATTACTACATTTTCAGGTCAATCGGTGTTCATTTTGATCACGAAACATGCGCTGTCACTTTAATTCAGCGTTTGCAGCACAGCAGAAATAGACTCGATGCAGAAACGATCTCTGCACTGCTGTATACGCACCGCAACTGGAACGGATCGATCATCGACGGACTGCATCCGAGTGCAGTGTACGGGAAAAAATACTCACCGCAAACGAAATATATGTGAAACGGGCGTTAGACTTGGAGCAGGAGAGCTACTCCGGCTACTACTCGCAGTAGAGCGAGTGTTGCCATCTTCAGTTCAGCGACATATTTCCCGCCGCGCGCTCTCTGTCCGCTAGTGCTCAACTGTATGTGACGCAAGTGTTTGTTTGTGTGTGAGTGTGCGCACGTGCGCACTCATTGGGATAATTGTAAACGCGCAAACACAGACAGAAAAGACATGCCATCGTGGAAATAAGATAAATAACATATTACTTAAGGGCCATGTAGTTTTTCTTTTTTATAAAATAACAAATTGTAATCTGGCGCTATAAAGAAAATCAAATCAAATTTACTTGACCTCCAAGGGGGGGCGGGGGGAGCCGTTAGGAGGGCGGGGCGCCCCCCTTATATAATGGTGGGGGAAACACTGTGTTTGATATTTTGTGAGCTTAGAATTATAAGGTTCTATGTCCAATTTTTGGTCGAAATTAGCCTGGCTAACGTCAGACCTCTTTCTCATTGAGACGTGGTCTGGGAACCACATGTTCATTTTCTCGTATTTGAGGTGTGGTTTACGAATGCCCAGAGCCGTTTATTGGGCGCGATGAATGTCTATCAAATGCGCCTGTACGTAGCTCATAGCCAATCGTTTCAATTATACCAGATGACGTATGTAGAGCAACAGAAATTCGAAGAGGAAGAAGACGAAATAAAGCTACTTAGAACACTATCTAAGGCTGCATCGAAAGGTAACTTCGGGCCTGACGCCATGTTGGATCCATAGATATAAACAAACTGCTTCGGTGTGTCGCATAGACTTGTCATTGTCTTGCTGCTCCCTCCCCGTTCTGTGATTGGTTCCCTTTTTGAGGGGAAAATCTGGTCCATGGTGTCCAGGCTGCCTAGCAGCGTGAATAAAATAGCGCTGCACGCAAGGCAGCATGGGGAAACCCAGGCTAGGTCGAAATTGAGTTTTTGACATAATCTGATCCATTAGGTGTTTATTAATGCCTGTGTGGTGTTATTTTTGTAAAAAAAAAAAAATGTTAGTAGTTATTAATAAAATAAAAAGGTTCCATCTCTCCATTGCCAGCTGGCATGTAAAAACTGTAATGCTCAATATCTCAGAACTACCCTAAACAGAGATAGAACCTTGTAATTCTAAGCTCACGATTTGCAACGGTGTGGTGCAGGCAGAAAAAGACGAAGGGGAATCAAAAGTTCCAATGCAAAATTTTACTAACAATATAATTCTTACAGGTACAGACAGGCAGAAGGTTCACACACACTTAAGACAGAGATCGAACAATCAACAAGGTAACACAAGGGCTTAAATACATGGGGAAACAGCTCAGGGAAAGGAGACACAGCTGACAAGACTAATGAGGTAACAGGTGTGACAAATTAACTAATGAGGGTTACCGTGGAAACAAAGGAGTGGCAGGAAAACAGAACAAAGGTAGACGTGACTAATGAAAACAAGACTCAGACATAAACACAACGGTGACAGATATGTAATCTTGGCAAGGTTTTTTTTTTAGATTTCGTTCTCTCCTCTTTCACGCCATAATTTCCAAATGAGTTTGAAGTTAACAGGTTGCATAAACAGCGTACAAATACACAACGCATGCAAATACTGGGTGAAATAGTCAATTTTTAATTAAATTAAGGCAAGACACTACAGGTAAACAAGTTAAAAGTTTTAATTAAAAGATGCCACCTTACTTTGATTAATCACAGTACATTCAGGTAATTGCTTTGAATTACAAGTGTGAAATGCTATGTTTTAATATGCAAATTAGGAATTAAAATCTGCACACAGTTCTAGAACAGAAATATGAAAATTGGATAAAGCCAGGTTTGTTTTATTTTGTTGATGTATTTTAGTCATACTTGGTGTTTACAGAAAGGGTTTTGGGTTTCTCTTTTTATCACTCCTTAAATCAGAAAATCCTGTCAATAGGACAGAAAAAAATGACCATGTTTTTAGGATTAAAAGGAATAAAAGAAACATGAAGATGACAAACAAGAAGTGTTAAAAGGCAGCTTCTTTTACCCAGATTTCAGCAAGGCATGCAAAGGATGCAAATCTGGGAAATTGACATCTTGTCATCTTCATGTTGGGCCTAAAACGCTGCCTATGTAGACAGATCACTAGGTTTTGGAGCCGAATTGGGTAACACTTCATAATAACGTTAAGTTGTAAGTCATTTATAAGCAGGCATGAAAACTCCTCACCTTTCAGCTAAATCCGCCGTTTTAAAACCAAAATGGGTCTTGAGAAAATCTTTTCAATGAAAATCTCAAATGAAGATCGCGGAACTCCAGCTTACTTGTCTGTGTTTTCAGATCATCCGCTCTTCTTTGCGTATGGTTGCCAGATACTATTGAAAAGACCGGGTAGAAAACTTGCTCTTTTAACAGAAAAGCTCTGACTGGGGTTTAAATTATTGAAATCTGGCAACCGTAGGCATGAACGCTCGTAAAAACAGTCTGTAATTAGTCATTAACTAATCAATTGTAAATGACTTATAACTGAATCTACAAAACATACATAAAATAATGAACATATCACTAATTAATAATTTATGAATGCATAGTCATGTTTTGTAAATGATTAGTTAATCATTAACTAATCAATTGTAAATGACTTGTAACACAATTTACAAAACATACATAAAATGTTAGTACATCACTTGCTAATCATTTATGAATGTTTTGTAAATGATTAGCTCATCATTAACTAACCACTTATAAATGACTAACAACTGAACGTTATTATAAAGTGTTACCCTGAATTGTGATTAATGGCTGATGTGTGTTATTTTACAGATGTGTGTGTTACCTTACCTGACTCCAACTTGAGAATGGTATTGTTTCCACATTGATCTCCTAAATCACAGTTTATTGATTCACTTCTGCTGAATTTTCATTAGACAAGAGAGACAAACAATTTAGAGCTCCATCTCTCTCTCTCTTCCTTTGCACTTCTTACAAACACCACTCATGCAAACACGCCCGCACGGCGACACACACAACGGTAAACTCTCTCTTGACCGTGTAAGCAGTGTGGCTGAGCCGGACTAATTTAATTAGCCTCAGTCTGTAATTATTCACTTTAAAGAGAAACGAGGGTTATGATTTTGTCCATTACAGACATGACAAGAGATTTAAGGAGCTCAGAGAATATTGTGTGTGTGCAACATTGTCTTTGCCGTAATCTGTTATTGTGGCACTGCATGCGCTCTCAGTGAATTTAATTGCGTGTGCAGGCCTCATTACAGCCTCGTTATGGGGAAATTCTCTTTGAATGCTTCATTTGCATTTGTATGGTTTTGTTGTTGAGTCAGCATTTCAGCGCCAAACTGCAGTGGCAGCAAACACGGCCGCACAGGGACGGCAACACAACAATCTGCCCTTTAAACTGCCTACAATTTATGCACAGGGACAATACGGCTTTATCTGGAGCTGGAGACCGGATCCATTTAACTGGCAAAAAAACACTCTCCTGTAGGTTTAAAGAGAGGGAAAAGGAAAAGAAAGAGAGGAAGAGGAACTATATTTCTGGCCAACTCAAATATGAAACAGCCACTGAAAAATGTGGATGGAAAATCTTAATTTTGAATGCAACAAGGGTGTGTGTATGGATGATTTGAGCACATACGTTCTAATCTTCAAGCCTCAAAAATTGTCATGATTGTCCACATGGTTTAGGGATGCACAAAATATTTAAACAACAAGATTAATTGACACTGTTTTCTTTAATTTTCTTTTTTTATACTTTCTTTTTATTGATTTTTTTCAAGAAAATGTATTGTACAGCATTAGGGAAAACAGGAAAAAAAGAGGAAAGCAAAATAAAAGTCAATTCTTCCATATTGTATATTTCTTACAAGTCCCCCTGTAGTCAATAATTTTATCCCTTAAACCTGACCAAAATTACATATTTAAAAGTCGTTGTGCTTTAAAACAGCTTGAATGTAACTCTACACCGTTGCCTCATTTAGTATATGCGGTTCTATGAATATGCAAATGAGCCCCGCCTCCACTCACTCACTCACTCACTCACTCACTCACAGCAGCTCAGAGATCCACTCGTTGACGATCACACGTTGACCAGATTTTGTGACGTCAGAAACACCAGCGATTTCAAACTGCGTTTTTGAGTTTTGTTTTTCACTGCAGTTTTAAGGAGAAAATGCTCAGCAAAGGTGTTGACTTATGAATTTGTACATGGTTTATCTTAAAGCACATTAACAACACCACATAGACATATAAACAACATCAAAAACTCGATTTTCACCATAGGGGGACTTTAACTATTTATATCCATTCACCAAGTAAGGAGATGTCCTGCTGATACCATTGCCTACTCTTTGTATATGCTGAACTTAATATATTAACTAGATATACATCTCTTCTCAACACAGAGGGTGTAATGTTTCCAAGATAGAATGTTGTGAAATTTCTTGGTATTTTTTATTTGCTAAAAATCTTTTTGATCTCCATCAAAACCCAGAAATCAAATATATTTGGGCAACTCCAGAATACATGAAGATGGTCAACATCGACATGCCCACATATCCTCCAGCATAATTGTGGTGTGGATAATTGTTTACTTTTAATTTTGGGGTAATGAAAAAAGAAAATAAAAAACACTAGGTTTTCCCATGCAAACTCTTCCCATCTCTGTGAACAGATAATTGTATGTTGTAATGCCCTTTTTCATTTGGAATTTCTTCCCCTAAATCACTTTACCATTTTTGTTGGATTTTCCAATGTGTTTTTCCCATTCTCCATCATGGAAAATAAGAGATTATTCTGGGAATATACTTTGTATAGGAGTCAATTATCAACTCTACCAGTGTATTCAGTTCACGACTACCCATTTCTTAAACTCTTTCAAAATAGTCCTGTAATTTGTAACACTTAAAATCTATTTAGAATTGGAAATGAAGTGAATCGGACATGCACAGTGTTCTCAAACCAACTCTTAAGATGTTAAGGGATTCAGATTGCCTTAAAGCTTAAAGCCAAACACTTGCCTGAAATGAACCAAGTGTGAAAACAGTGTGCAAATCAGGAGAAAGAGAGAGAAAATAGGTAATGAGTATGACATTATAATTATGCCATTAAGAATGTATTTGGGATGTTTATTTCTTCATTATAAGCAGATAGATTGAGACAGAGATGAGACGGCAGAAGCGTCAGCCAGCAGTGATCCACTTTTCTCATCATTAGCACTGTGCCGTCTGGTCTGGTACAGGCCGTGTCTTGGCCTAAATTCACTATGCAGAGAGAATCCCACGTGGGACTGTCACACGAGCACAAAGATGTTATCTACATCAGACATGGCAGGAAAAATATGAACTGCAGAAAATCTATGTAAGGTTCATTGCATTTGCCATGTGACAATTCAACACAGGAATACTGTATTCTCAATATATTCTTCATCTCAGTCAGCATTCAGATCTGACCCTGTCTGGCGACTTCTCTTATCAAAGCAAACTGCTGTAGTGTGTGCAGAGTCCAGTGGAAAATGCAAGATAAAGAATTTTTATGGACTGTTTATGGTCAGTATATTTTCTCAATTCACAGAAAAGTTTGAAGTTTAAGTTTGAAACGGACTGTGCATCAGAGAGAGAAAGGAAATAGATTCGATTGGTCATTGGGTCTTTAATCTCTTGACCAGTCGGCTGGCACCAATTAGCCTTGCTGCATTCGTCCCCTCTCACTTTCTTGATTTCTTCGTTATGGTAAATAGAAAGTAAAGTAATTGGCCAAACATGTGCTTCGGGTTTGTTGCTAGCTGATGATCAATAACGGAGAAATTCTGATTGGCCTTTCTCTCAATCTTACCGTCCCGATTGGTCTCCGAGGGCCAATCATTGATTCTGATGCTCGACACATTGGCATGTGGTGTTGAAAGCAGAAATGTTCTTGAACACTTTTCAACTGTATTCCACTTGCTGTAATTAATTGGGTAGCGATAATTAACTGCTTTGTGAAATCGTGTTTAAGCTTTCTTTTGAGGTCAGATTTTGAAGAGGAAATACTGGCTTTCTTTTAGGGCTGGGGAAAAAATCGTTTTGATTTAAAAATCGAGTTGGAAGGTCAAATCGATTCATATTTTCAAAAAATCTATTTTTTTTATTTTTTCTCCCCCTCTTCTATATAGCGTACAATACATACATTTTGCATTCGCCAAATCTTCCTTCAGGGTTTCCGTAGAACGCTCCCTGCGGTGCAGCCCTCAATGCTTAACGACATCATGACAAAAAGACTAGCATGTTTAATTCTTTAACGGTCCTCCACGACGATGGCGCGCGAGTGAGTGAGTGAGGGTGAGTGTGTGTGAGTGTGTGTGTGTGTGTGTGTGTGTGTGCGCGCGCAAGTGAGTGAGTGAGTGAGTGAGTGTGTGTGTGTGTGTGTGTGTGTGTGTGTGTGTGTGTGTGTGTGTGTGTGTGTGTGTGTGTGTGTGTGTGTGTGTGTGTGTGTGTGTGTGTGTGTGTGTGTGTGTGTATATGTGTAGGCTATGTGAGTGAGCTTGTGTAGCCTATATGTGCGAGTGAATGAGTGTGAGATGGCTCGCGATGACTGGTCGTAAAACAACGTATAGTCTGACATGTTTCTTGTCCACGACATGACAAGATTTTTAGGAGTCAAAATCGTGTAATTTGACAGTGACTATCGTAACAGACAAACAAAATTTTGTTTATGTTGATGCACTTTAATTAAATACAATAAATATATATTTTTAAAATATATTTACAGTTCGCAGTTATTTTGTTTTAAATGGGGGGGGGGAATCGAATCGAATCGTAAATCGAGTTTTTTATTTAAAAAAAGCAGATTTTTTAGGGGAAAAAAATCGCCCAGCTCTACTTTCTTTCCCCAAAGAGGCCGCCATATCATAGAAAGAGAGAAACAGGTGCTATGATGTGAAGAGATGATAGAAGAGTTTGCATTCACATATGTGTTCATACTATATTATTGGCCTTGCGATTTCTCATTAGACAAATGTGCCTCTATCTACATTTTTGCAAAACTCATAAAACGTGCTAATGCATGCAAATCATTGCAGTTTCCAGCTGAAATTAACACTAGAGGCAGTAAAACAGCAACAGCTTGTATTCCTTTTCACACTAAATTATACAGGGGCAGATTATCGATTAATAAAAACTTATTTTTGCTCAGATACGTTGTGTTAATAGGCACAATGTGAAATCATTTAATTAAGGCACCAGTGTTAAAAAGGGTATTTAATATTTCAATAATAATCATCACGGTAAGCAGTTCATCCACTATTCTTCCATCTGTCTTTGTAGTTGGCAAAAAAAAAAAGTAGTAACATTGAACGTGGCTAATCAAGTCCAGTTGTGGAGCCAGAACCGGTGCTTTTAGTGGGCTGGTACGCACCAGTACACAGTACCGGCACTTCTATATTTTAATCTGTAACGTACCCTCACTTTTATTTTGCGCACCTGCCCTCACGTGTTGCCAGTACTCTGACCGCCTACACAGAAACACAAAATCAGGCTGTTCATTAATTGAATACAACACCTGTGCTGAGCAGGGGCGTAGCCATCATTTCAAAAAGTGAGGGGGACAGAATGTCAAGCGTTATACCAGGTTTTTTTTTTCAGACCTTTGTTGACAGGTTTTTGCTTAATTGGCTTAATATGCTATTTATGTTTTAAGCAATAAGAAAGAAAGAAGTTCTGTACTTTATATTTGTCACGGTGTGATGCAGGCAGAAGAAGACGAGGGAGAATGAAAAGTTCCAATGCAAACTTTTACTAACAATACAAACAGGCAGAAGGTACAGTTACACAAACACACACACTGATGAACCCTGATTAACAGAACACAGGTGACACAGATGATGATTAACTAAAAACAGGTGATAGAAATGAACTAAATGACAGTAACCATGGATATGAAGGAGTGGCGGCAAAAGAACAAAGGAAGACATGTGACTACTGAAAATACAAACGAACACTGACACGTGACAATATTGCACATGGTATTGTATATTGTACTATACTGTTTACATATTTCAAATAGTTTTTTGTGTACGTTGTTTTGTATGTGAATGGCACACAGTGATGGATACTTGCACATTCACACTCTACTTTATTCTAGTCCACATTTCAGGAAGGAAATAAAAAAGTCACTCAAACCACACAATTGCAAAGATGTATTGAACTCAATTGACAAACATGTCACAGTAAGGTCAGTTAGTGTCATTTCATTTATGCTTTTCTTTTTTAGGCTGGTTTGTTCAAAAGCAGCAGATTATTTATACAGAGTTAAAGCTAATATATATCTCAGCATTTTAAGCTACTTGAAACTGCCAAAAGTGTTTCTGCGACGTTGATTTTCATCTATGAATTGCTGAGCAATCATCTTCCTATCTATACTGTCCAGTTTGTCACCGTGGATGTGACACACAGCAACACTGTTTAGACGAGACTCTGCCATTGTGCTTCGGAGCCAGGTTTTTAATCTTTGAAGACAGCCGAAGCTTCTTTCAGCCTCTGCTGAAGAAACATGGCAAACAAGGAGCAACTTCACAACTGTTTCCACTTGGTCAAAGAGTTGGCGGACTTCTAGCAACATATCCCGAAGAGTGTTTGCAGCCTCAGTAGTTGACTGATAATTATACTTGGACTTGAACATTGCTAGTGGTGTAACCCTAAGCATGCAACTATCAAAGAACATGTATGCAATAAGGACATTGAGCTTCTAGTGGTCAGCTTAAGACCGTATTACCTACCTAGAGAGTTCACCGTGGTAGTGGCCATTGTTGTTTACATTCCTCCATCTGCCAAGGCGGAAGCCGCTTGTGACGTGGTACACACCACTGTTGCGAGACTTCAGGACAATTATCCAGATGCGTTTATTTTCTTGTCTGGAGATTTTAATCATGTCAGTCTCTCTAAGACTTTGCCCACTTTTAAACAGTTCGTTGAGTGCACAACGAGAGGTGATAAAACGCTGGATCTCTTGTATGCCAGTGTAAAAAATGCATATAAATGTACTGCACTGCCCCCTCTTGGGCGCTCAGACCATGACATGCTACACCTCACTCCTTTCTACACTCCAGCTGTCAAGAGGCTGCCTGTCACTACCAGAACATTGAAGTGCTGGTCTCCTGAAGCTGATGAAGCTCTGAAGTACTGTTTTGAGACAACAGATTGGGATGTGTTCCGTGAGGAATATGGGGATGACATTGATGGCCTAACAGAATGCATTACTCACTACATCAATTTCTGCTATGACGACATAATACCGTCAGTTGTGATTCGCTGTTTTCCTAATAACAAACCATGGATTAATAGCAGCTTGAAGGGCTTGTTGAATGAGAAGAGAAAAGCTTTCAAGGAAGGGGACAGGAACAAAATTAAGGAAATCCAAAAGTTACTGAAAGGCAGGATTAAGGAGGGAAAAGAAGCATATAGGCTGAAACTGGAACAACAGCTGCAGCAAGATGGAGTTAAGCAGGTATGGGATGGAATGAGGAAGATCACAGGCATGAAGCAGAAGAGCGGTTCGTTGCCTGATGGCGATCAGAGTCTGGCTGATGATCTAAACAGATTCTTCAACAGATATGACTGTCCCACACCATCCCAGCCTCCTCCATCTGGTGTATTGACCACAGCTGCCTCTTCTCCATCTCCCCCTCTTTTCCCCAACACTTCTGGGATATTATCTGCTCATAGTCCCCTCTTCACATCCCATGGCAGCCCACCAACGGCCCTGCCTATGGTTCTTCATCCAGCTCAGGTCAGGGCGATGCTGGGTGGTTTGAAGCCAAGGAAAGCAGTGGGGCCTGATAACATCAGCCCCAGATTATTGAAGACCTGCTCTGCAGAGCTATGTGGTATTTTAACACACCTGTTTAACCTGAGCCTGCGCTTACAGATGGTCCCAAGGTTGTGGAAAACATCTTGCCTGGTCCCTGTCCCAAAGAAGAAAAATCATCCCATCCATCATAATGACTACAGACCGGTAGCACTCACCTCACATGTCATGAAGACATTTGAGAGACTTGTCCTCTCTCACATTAGGACAAGTGTGTCAACTAAAATGGACCCCTTACAGTTTGCATATCAGTCTAACATCAGTGTAGATGATGCCCTCATCTATATGCTGCAGAGGGCTTATACACATCTGGATACCTCTGATGCATCTGTGCGGATCACTTTTTTTGACTTTTCAAGTGCCTTTAATACCATCCAGCCTCGTCTGTTAGGGGAGAAGATGGGAAAGATGAAGGTGGATCCATCATTGGTCTTGTGGATTTTGGATTATCTATCCCTGAGACCACAGTATGTGCGCCTACAGAACAGTGTCTCAAGTACCATTCTAAGCAGCACAGGAGCGCCACAAGGAACTGTGCTAGCTCCGTTCCTGTTTACCATCTATACGGCGGACTTCAAATACAATACTGATGGTTGCTTCCTGCAGAAATTCTCAGATGATACCTCAGTGGTCGGCCTCATCAATGGAGACGATGATGAGGAGTACAGAAGAACAATT
This sequence comes from Scardinius erythrophthalmus, assembly GCF_964197995.2. Classification (NCBI taxonomy): domain Eukaryota; kingdom Metazoa; phylum Chordata; class Actinopteri; order Cypriniformes; family Leuciscidae; genus Scardinius; species Scardinius erythrophthalmus. The sequence goes on along the minus strand of NC_138233.1, from coordinate 5,873,803 downwards.
GACAACTTTGTGCAATGGAGTGCGGACAATAACCTCCATCTCAATACCACAAAAACCAAGGAGATAGTGGTGGATTTTAGGAGGGGGAGGAGGAGAAGGATCCAGCCAACACCAGTCACCATCAGGGGCAATGAGGTGGAGCAGGTTGCCAATCACAGATACCTGGGTGTTCAGCTGGATAGTAAGCTGGACTGGACGAGTCATATGGAGGTGGTGTACCGTAAGGGGCAAAGCAGACTTTATTTTTTAAGGAGGCTGAGGACATTTGACATCTGCCAAACCTTGCTCTGCAGGGTCTATCACACAGTGGTGGCTAGTGCTCTGTTTTTCGCTGTGGCATGCTGGGGAGAGGGAGTTCACATAGCAGACAGAAACAGAGTTGACAAGCTCATCAAGAAGGCCAGCTCAGTGGTTGGGGCTGAACTTGAGACGGTCCAGCAGGTGGCAGGGACCAGAGCATTAAACAAACTAGGCTCAATACTGGACAACCCCGCACACCCTCTCCACTCCCTGAAGGTGGTTAACAGAAGCACCTTCAGTCAAAGACTGATTGCACCAGTATGCAAGACGGAGCGGTACAGGAAATCCTTTATACCAGCTGCTATAAGACTCTACAACGCACAAAAATAACCTTTGTCCTTTTATTTATTTTTATTTTTATTTATTTATTTATTTATGCATTTAATGCTATAGTAGCTTGTTATATATATATTTTTAACTTAATATGTCAGGATAAAACTGAACTAATATGTGGTGTTATGTTATGTCTGTCATGAAGCTGCTGTAGCACTGTAATTTCCTGTTAAAGGATCAATAAAGGACTTACTTACTTACTTACTTACTTACTAATTACACCCTCAGTGAAGCCCAGTGCAATTCTGGATATTGTTCTAACAGACCACCATCAGACTCTCCTGTTAACAGTACATTTTCAATAGAACTGATCATAAGCAGCCCCTCTTGCTCAAATCTTTCTTGAAACTGCATATTGACAACATCCAAGACCTTGAAAAATTCTGTCCTGAAGTAGTCTGCGATGAACGAAGTACATGTGTTGAACCCTGACCAGACAGGCGACCAGACATCCATGATTACACAAAACTGCAAGTTAGGAAGTGAATTGATTTTTTTGTGCAATTCCACGAATTATAGAATTACTGAATAGATTGAGGATTTCTTTTTTAATTTGTGGACAAGTATAATCGGTTCTAAGAGACAGCCATTTGCTTAGGCTGGGGTCATCTTCCAACTTGTATTTTAAAAGCTGATTAAAGTTCCCCTCATCATCATCATCATGGCCTCTAAAAGATAAACTTTGTCTTGCCAGAAACTGCACTGATTATCTTTAATTGGCATTTCCTTGCCTCCTCTTGCTGGGATGCCCTTACATTGGACAGCTGAATATCTATTGGTCTTGATTCATAGATGTGTGTTGTTATGGCTGTCTTGTGACATTCTGATCCAGCATGTAATGTAACCTCTCTCTGGCCTTCTTCCAGTTGCTGATAAAGGTGGTTTCTGTATTTTTGACAAGTTGTTTTGTTTTTAAAGGCCTTAGGGCAGTAGAAGCACAATGCTCCATCAATATCAGGCTCAAAATGGAGTCATGCAAAATCTCGGTACCACCGAGACAGAAATTTTAGAGTTTTGTCCCGAAGCACCTGACACACAATAGTCTTGGGATCTGGTTGGTGGGGTTTTAATACAGGAGCTGAAGACCCACCTCCTTCTACAACTGTCAACATGGCTGATGCCCACTCCTCTACCTATAAAAAAGTACAAATTAGTCTGATTAGTCTAAGTTAAAGGTATCAGAAATATTTCAACATAGACAGTGCTGCTAAATATTTTGTATTTTCCTTTCAGTTTACACATTCATACAATAAATGGTACACAAAAACAAAGGCTTTTTTGTCTCCAAATCTAAGCCAAATCCTAAGAGTCAATTTGAGCTATAACTGTAGTCATAACTGTCAAACAAAATGTATATGTGTTACTTTGTTTTGCCTATGTAAGGCAGTGTAGACATAAAACACATAATGAATGTGTAATGGAAAAAGACAAAACAATTTTCCACAATTAAGCCTCCTTGAAACTTTCTGCCTCATTCACTCTCAACTCTAAATTAACTTCTGGCTCTGTCTATTGACAATCAAGAAGTGATGAAAATATGCAGATACAGGGAATTGTGGCATACAGAAGAAATTAAGTACACTGCTGAAAAATAACCAATAAGTTGAATTCTTATCTGTCTGTCTGTCTGTCTGTGTGTCTGTATTACTAAACTAAATCTTTAAAATTGAAAACCTTCAAACTTCAAGTTTTTAAAACTTCTTCAAACTTTCTGGTTTGGCTTTTTCAAGACAACTTAAAGTTTGTCTACAAACCTTTTTTTATCTAATTGTAAAGTGTTACCGAATTATATATGGTAAAAATAATGTACACATGTTACAAAGTTGCCTGATTCAAGCAGATAGATAGTGGCTGTTAATGCATGAAAATCCAAATTCAGCATTAACAATCACCATCTTTATTCTAATTTGAAGGGCTTTGATAACATATCTGTGAAAATAAAAGACATTACGAATGAAAAAAGACTGAAAATAAGAGCACATTTGTGCGGGTAGTGAATATTTTCAATTTCCAACAAAACTTGTTAATTATTCAACAAGAGAAATAGGAAGAGTTATTCATCACTGTGCAACACAATTCGGATACCACATGACAACTTACAGAGCTTGACTTTTTTGTGAAAAAGAAGTGAAGAGTTTTTTGCCGTTTTGAACTCATCGCGATCTCTATGAAAATGATGGATACAGCACGGGTGACTGATTACCATGGAAACATGAAAGTCACGCATGTAGATAGACTATCTTGACTCTTTGAATTTAAAATCTAGATGTATACACATTGGCCCGTGAAAACCTCAACTTGTCGCGAACACACTTGCCCTATGAAAAAGTGCGGGGGACGAATATACATTTTATAAAAAGTGGGGGGGACGCGTCCCAGCATAATATACGCCCATGGTTCTGAGCTTTTATAAGCTAATCCACGCAATATGACTAAAGCCCAATTGTTAAATGTTGCATGGGTGGCATGCAAATCACCTTAGGCGTGTTAACCTGCACGCTCCAAAAGTGTGATAAGATTTGCTCGAGCTGTTCCTATCGCGTCGCTGATGATAAAATGTGCAACATTTGAACTCTCCGTTCCCCATTCTCAATTTGAATTCTATTCAGAATGTAGTAAAACGCTACGGAGAAAGTCAAACACAAAATCTAAAACAGCCACATAAACTAAAAAGACTGATGAAAAGAGGGAGAAACATCATGATGCACCAACATAAATTAGAAAGCTTGACAACTCATGACAATCTTTACTAGAATTTATTACGTTCTATTGTATTTATTGTGGTTAATTTTGACTAACTTGTTGTAGAATTTAAAATAGATAATCTGTTAAGGCAATATATTTTTCACTGTAGAATGTTGTAGCTATAGTTTTTAACTATATAGTTTTTTTGTTGTAGTTTTTAAATGTGTAGGTTTCACTAAGCATGGTAACGAGGAGCCATCAGTGGGTTTAATTATGTCCTTATTTTAACAAATACAATTTGTTAATTTAATTAATTTAAACAATTACAAGAACTATGTTCATTTTTCATAAGGCCAAGTACAAGTTAGAATCAAGAGCTTTAAAGTATGGACCTTCTTGACTTATTGACTAAACAATTGGTTTTCCCCGTCTGTAAAATGTGTTCTGCTAATAATGACAGGTACGGATATTAGGAGAAACCTAGCTTTCAGATATTCTAAGAGATGAAAGGAAATTAAGATTTTCATTTTAAGAAAATTTTAAGTAAAGATAGTTTGACTTCCCATGGCACTTTTTAGACAAGGGATTGTTAACAAGGCTATCACTTTATTGCAGTTATCAACCTTATATTAACCTGACGTGTGTTTAGTGAGCATTAATGTGGCTGTAATGTTGTTGTTTTTCTCAGGTCAGACTGCAGATGTTGTTTGGTTGGTGAATTTGATAAAAGCTCAGTGGTTTGATTGACTAGATGATTTCAGTGGGTCACAGCAGCAGTCCTGAACGTCTGCATTACTTTTTTGTATGTGTCTGTCTGTCTGAAGATGAGAGCATGCGTCCTGACAGGTTTTCATGAAAGCATCCATCATATCTGTTGATGTGACGTTTAACTTTTGAGTTAGTGATTGCTGTAATGAGGAATTCATATTCAAACACTGTCAACGTTGTTTTTGTTATTCTATCTGCACTGTTTTTTGCTTGACATAAACACTGTAGTGAACATATTTTGTGTTTAAATCATGTTGAAAAGATTGTATTTATGAGTTGAACGCACATGGAAACTAATTTTTCAAAAACCCTCCACCTTCCCCAGCTCCACCTGTATAGATCTGCTACAGGGGTTATTTCAATTATGTTATACAGTATGTGCAGCAGCAGAAGCAGCATGTCTTCTCTGAGAGTTTTCATGACAGAAATACTTTGTTTCTAAATGATGCTAAAGATTCAATTACAGATGAGTTCAGTGATTCAGTGAATCCACGTCCCGGGATTGATGCCGGGATCGATGCCGGGATAGGGACCTAGTAACATTGCCGGGATCAGTCCCGGAACGTGCCCTGTGTGAACAAAAGCCAGGACCAATGCCATAAAGGGTGTGTCGTAGTGATGACGCACGTGCCATCGCACGGATCTTTCTACAACCTATGCTACAGCAAATGGGGAACGAGCCACTCGGCAAACCCAGTGGCGCTACTGGGGAGTATGGACTCGTCTTCTTGTAGAAATGACGAAGAGTTATCAGCAGAACTGACATCTGACAGGAGTTATCACATCCTGACATCACTTGTCTTTACGGATGTGTGTGAACGCACTCACAGATTTTCGGAAAATCACTGGCAGTGTGAATACCATAATCAAACAATCCCGGGACAAATCCCGGGACACATTATACGTGTATTTTCCGGAGTCTCTGTGTGAAAGGGGCTATTTTCAAATATTTCCTGATGATGTGATGCAGAGGGTGTCTGTGTGTGTGTGTGTGTGTGTGTGTGTGTGTGTGTGTGTGTGTGTGTGTGTGTGTGTGTGTGTGTGTGTGTGTGTGTGTGTGTGTGTGTGCTTGCGCTGGTTGGTCAGTATGCGGTGGAATTGATTTTCTTGGTTCAGTGTATCAATTTGCAAAAGAGACACTTGAAAACAAGCAGCGTGCAAAGCAAACACTGAAAACAAACCGCAAAATCAATCAGGACAGCGAATCTGAGAGAGATGGACAGAATGAAATGAAGAAGAGCAGAAGTGTGTGTGTCCAGTGCTCAGATAAAAGCCGGTTGTTTTAGATTCACTGTCTTAACTCATGGAACCGTGACGCAACTCTCATACTTGTCCAGAGGAACATTTCATTTCTCAGACGTTGCTCTTTCATAGCTCACGAATCTTAATGGTGTTCTCTGTTATGCTTTATTTACATATTGTCCTTGTCTCAGATGCTTCTCATAGACATACATAAATGAGTCGGATTATGAATTTAGATAAAGGTTCTTCCCAACGCCTCAAAATTGTCTTTTTTAATTGATTTGAATTCCCAGCCCTACAGATCATTTAATTGAAATATCTGACTCATCATTGCAGACTTCTGTTATATTTATTTACTCGAAATGAAGTTTGAGATGCTGAGATCTGCTCTGAACATCTGTAGGAGACATATGTGAGATTATCGAGGTCTGGAGAAGCTTATGAGACAGATGAGACATGTGTAAAACTTTCTGTTTAACCTTGACTCTCTCTAGTAGAGACGATTGAGATTTTAAAGAGATGAGATCTCATTTGGGGTTTGTCTTTCCTCGGGGTGTACACAAACAGTTTATGATTTTAGCTGTCTCACTGTTTAAAAGACACATACACACACACGCTCCCTCAGGGGAAGATCTGAGAGCAAACATGCAGGAAATTGGTTTGAGGTTATATTTTGTTGGTGTTTCTGATAGTGGTCAGCTATTTGTTCTCTGTTTTACCTTCGTTTCACAAAGATGGACAGAGGGAATGGAGGGAAAGGATAAAAATGAAAGAAATGTACAATGGACACTATTCCCACAATGGATGGAACACACACACACACACACACACACACACACACACACACACACTGGGCTGTGAATTGATTTGGCGTTTTATTCCCCTGTGACACAGACAGAGACAGAGAGAGAGAAAGAGAGTCAGACAGCCACAAAATCTTTCTGTGTCATAAATAGAAAGAGATTCAGGCTGAATTCACTAAGCAGTTGCACCATTTTTGCACAAAGTAAAAAAATGTCTGTCTGTCTGTCTGTTGGACTGACTGACTGACTGATTGAAAATCCATCCATCTATCCGTCCAATGATAAACCACAGTTTATTATACTAGAGTCACTATAAAAGCCCAAACATGATAGCTGTGACATATGACCCTGTTCGACCCATGTCTCTCTCTTGTGTTTCACGCGGCTGCATAATTCTGGTTTCTCTCCTGGTTGCTACAGCAACAGTGAGTCTGACAGTAATTGGGCCACTGTGCTGGAGAGGTGAGGGAGGTGAACTTTAACCCCTGGGGGTCAGAGGCCACAGTCCCACCTGAAGTGGCTCTGCATTGCTGTGATTAGACACTTGACCCGCATTCCTCTGAGAGAGAATAAGGGGGATCTGAATAAAAACGAGTCGTCTGACCCCCCTCGTGTCCAACGGGCAGCCGTGGCGTCTGACAGCCTGTGCGGGGGGGTCAAACGACTGGAGTCAGTGAGAGGATGGACCTTGAGTTTTTCTGCCCATCCTGATGCTTGTAACAAGCATATCATTCATTTCTGAAGAAGCTCATAGAGTGTGCGTGTGTGTGACTGAATGAATGATGGCTTTTTAACCCTGTAAAGCCAGACATGTAATAGTGAGACAAATGCATATAAATATCAGTAGTTGCTCTATATCTTCCAATAATATTTTCCAATAATCTTAGTAAGTTTCTCAAAAGCCTGGAGGATCATATCTGATAGTCACATTTTAGTATGATTTAAAAAAAAGTGTCCATCTTGAAATATTACTAACAATAAACAATAAATAAAGTTATTCTTATGTTCACTTCATAAAAAAACAGTAAAGATTTTACCGCAAAAAGACACATGACCCATAACCTGAAGGGTGACATTTTTGGCAATTATATTAAAAGGCCTTTTACCTGCTAAAAAAAAAGTACAGTTTTGATCATGTTGATCATTTAGTGGCCTTATAAATTCATCTATCAATATAATACAGTATGCTTTAAAGGAATACAATCAACTTGAAATGTTGTTCACAACCCATTTTACTTTTATAATGTGACTTAAATCCTATAGTGAAATGTAAAATGTTGCACAGCGGTTGATTTTCTGGGATAGTGTGGTGAAAAATGTCTCTGTTTGACAGATGTTTGGAAAAGTCAACTGAGAAGGAAAGTCGTTTCATTCATTTTTTTTTTCCTTTGGAATAACGTGCACCAATGAATCATTCACAATTAGATCAGGATCATGTATTTGGAAAGGAAACGGGTCGATTTTTGATTTCACGTCAACTTTAACAGTCAAGGCCCGCTGTGCTAGGTCACGTACAAACAAATTCTCTCTCGTCAATAGTTTTCACACTCCGATTGTTTCGTCCAAACCAGAGTTCGATTTCATTTTCTCTTATCAAGCGTCTGCTGTAGCTAAGACTCCAATCTAGAAGAAACATTAGAATGCTGTTCACTTCACTTTTTATGTTTTTGTCAGATTTAGCCATTGTTTGTTATCACCACCAAAAACAAACAGACTCAACTGGCAAGAGAAAGCAATGAGAAATGCATTCTGTCATAGACACATTGCATGTCCCGTTTTCACAACAAATCAAGTCACCATTATTTCTATAGTGCATTATACAGTACAGACTGTTTCAAAGCAACTTCACAGTAATAACAGGACGATAACAGAATCAATGATGCAAACATCAAATATGAGACAGATTCAAATTCTGCTGTAAGGTAGCTCTAAAAAGACAATAGTGTCCTTATGCAGCTTGAGTCAGTAGATGGTGATGATTCAGCGATGTTGAAAAATTCATCAATTATTAAACAAATTTGATTTAGCTATAAAGCAGCTCTACAGAAGACAATAGTGTCCTTATTGAGCTCAATTCGGTTCAAGTTTTGTACTCATCCGATAGTGTCAGTGTAATCAAATCAACAATATTACTAAAACCAAATGGGCTCGGGTCTAATGTGAAGGGGCTGACCTGAGGAAGAGGAAGCTCAGTGAGTGAGTCTTTGTTTTCAGAGTAGAACTGAGACAAATCGTAATGCCACAGGCCAACACAGTTTCATCTGCGCTCCTCTGCAAATGAACAGCACCAGCTGAGCCAACATGAGCGCCAGGCTGTGTTTCCAGCATTTTAGGAAGCACTCCGTCATGTCTGAGCCAAAATGGCCGTCAGGCGGCGGTGAAAGCCAGCTGGGATGTACAGCCGCGATTGGGCCAATATGGCTGCAGGACAGGTATCAAAGTCTTCGGGGACAGACGGTGCTTTTTCAGCTTCGGATGGCTTGCGGCTGCAGATATGTCCTTTGTCAATGAAATGCTGGAAAGGAAACTGGGCTGTGGACGGCAGCTCGCCTCCGTCACCGCCCCAATTAGAGCTGACGTGCCGAGAGGAGAGAACAACGGATGAAAGAGACGAGTGTTTTTACCGCAGTAATTCCCACCGCAATTCATCACAAAGACAAGATCCCCATTCCTCCTCTTGTGAACAACGAGAAAGTGAAAACAGACGCTCTGAGCGGAGCTGCAGTGGCCCTAATATGTCGTTTTAGCTGAGACCGTCGCTGTGTGAAACTGCCCTCTGACAGCCGAGAGATTCGCCCTCACAGCCACAACAACAAAAGAGCAGTAATGACACGCTGAACAAAACCAAACAACTTCCATTTATCTGCCACATTAAGCAACAATGTTGCATAATTAGTTGCTTTTTTTTTTATTAGGAGCAACACAATGATGTAACATGCTACTTTTAATAATGTCAAATTTTCCCAAAACACTGGAAACACTTGGGTGAATGTCACACCACGCAAGTAATATTAATCAAAATCTCAAGCTGATTTTAGTTATTATTAGTTGTATCCCCTTATTTTTCAAATTGTTCCTATGCTTTATATGTTAGATTCTACATGTGTATTGACATAAATATATATGTATTATTATTTATTAATATATTTGTCTATTATTAATTATCTCATGAATTTACCATAAAATGATATTGAAAATGAATGCACACCCATTGTGGTAATGCATTATGCAGCCATATACGTATGCATGTATACATGTAAATAAATTAATAAATTAATTATCTGTGTTAGTTCACACATTCCTGTCAATCTGCACATTAGTTGCACAGTGACTCTTTCTGTAATTGACATAGTTAAAATAGTAGATGGCAACAAGTGATGATATGTGATTCATTCAACTGATTCATTCAAAAACACTAATGCATTCATGAACGAAACAAGTGAGTGGGTCATTGAATCATTCATTCAACTGATTTGTTCAAAAACACCTATTCATATAGGAATCAAAACAAGCGAGTGAGCCACTGAATCATCCACTGAAACGATTTGTTAAAAAACACTGATTCATTCAGAAATCCACTACTGTGTTGCAAGTGTACATCACACATTCGAGAACCAGTGAGGTTCATTCTCATGTTACGCGGCACGTTTGAGCTTCAGCAAGAACAGATGAGGTTTGTTGCGTCAAACAAGTACTATTGAGCTTCAGTTTCAGTTCGACAATCAATGTTTATATGTAAATAAAAGGCTAAATTAAGTCTGTTCATGATATAAAGCGATCGTGTGTCTTCAGAAAATCTGGACTAAACCGCTCAATTCATATGGATTAGTTTTTATGATCTCTTTATGAACGTTTTGAAGCGTCAAAGCGTCAGCTGTGTATCTGTCAATGGAGGGACAGAAAGCTCTCAGATGTCATTAAAAATATCTTCATTTGTGTTCTGAAGATGAACGAAAGTCTTACAGGTTTGAAACGACATGAGGGTGAGTAAATGATGACAGAATTTCCATTTTTGGGTGAACTAACCATTTTTTGCTCTTGTGGATTTGTATTTGGGACTATTATCTGTAACATAAGTTACTCAGTTAACCTTAATTTTTAGCGAACTGTTCGGCAATAATATATCACCTACAATCGTCGATCTGAATGTCAACACAGCTGTCTGATACTGTATGTGCGCTCAAATAAATGTCTCTCTCTTGTTTTCTTGTTTGTAGTTAAAATGACCAGCCTGTTGTGTTTGTGTTTCTCTTTGAGAGAGTGAGAGATGACAGGAGTGTGACAGGGCAGATAATCAGGAATAGTTCATCCACGTCTCTTGGGCAGTTGAGGGCGTTCCGGATTCTTCTGTAGTGTTTAGAGTCTCTTTGAGCACTGTCAGCAACACACACACACACACACACACAGTCCTCCACTAACCTCTCCTCTCTGCCTCTTTTCTCCTCTGTATCACTCTCTTATTATCCTGTCTGTGTTTCTAAACACCCTCCATACACTGTGCTTCACATACATGCGGACTACACCACAGTACGTGCTATAGACTGTTTTGTTTTATTTGACATTAAACTAATGATCATTTCTCTGCCGTTCACACAGAATGCGGTTTTTGTTTTCCACAGTGCTTTGTCTTTTTTTGTAAGCATGCTCTAGTCTAGAAAGATGTTGCTTGTGCTCGCGCCTCGGGTCTTTTGCAGCGTCATTTTTAGGCGCGGTTAAAAGTGAAACTTTTTAAAAAATACAGCTTGAGACCTTGTGCTTTTACACTGCCCTGCGTCTCATGCTTCAAGTGCAAAAAAACAAACATTAAATCGCATTATGTGGCTTAATCAATTAGGACAGTGATGCAACTTAGTACACACCTGATTGAGGATGCATATGCTACTACATACCGACAAGTAGATGAGCCCAGAATATATCAATGCAATGCTCAAAGTGCCAATTGGGGAAACACATAATGAATTCAACTTTGCTCGTTGTGTTCATATTCTGGTCTCATCTACTTGTCTGTATATAGTATGCATTTTATAAAATGTGCCAATTTTATAAACATGCATTATTAACGTTGCATATGAATCATGTTTCCAGTTGAGAATGTCTCCAATTGAGAACCCAACACAATACCAAAGTTGTTTATCATAAAGTAAACAAAAATGTCCTTATCATGGTGCATACAAATTGTTAAGGTCTCAGGACAGTTTATGGTAATATTATGAGATGTATTAATATTACCATGAAATGCAGACAAAATAATGAATATCACACAAAGCATAGCAAAACTGGCAATTTACTAAATACATAAACAGCAGTAGTGAGATTTACCAGCCACGCACTGGGACAAATGTTGTATTAGGCTGCTGAATATGAGAAATAATCAGCCAGTTGACGGCATAAACATATAAATGGGATTCAGTGCAATCAACAGCAGAGCCTATAATTCACAGCACAAAACACATAATCCAAATTAATCCTCATTGTGAACCGGTTTTAATGTCGACTGGGTTATGCCTTCCTTTTTCTCAAATTTGTTGGTTTTTGAGGATGAAGGTGTCACAACCTGTCCATGTTGACATTGTTTGACTTTGGCCTAGAGACAGATTCATATTTTTCATTGAGCTTTCCACAATTCATTCTGTTATTTTATACTGTGGACACATGACGAGTCTTTATATAATCCTCATCATTCTCTCACTTCTATGAGCTCATGTCAGGTGTAAATGTGTTCCTGCGGGAGCAGCTCAAATACACTGGCAGCTCATTTCAGTGCCACATCTGAGCATTAATTAATCAAACGTCTGCCCACGATTTTAATCTTTTAGTCTTTTTCTCACCATTAAATGTGACCCTTGGGGAGTGTAGGGTGTCAGACGTGTGACCCGTGATCCATCTAATTGAACGTTTCTTTCATCATTGGGCGGAAGAACATTTTAATTAAGCGTTACATTCTTTCCTTTGGTCTTTTATTTCTTTTTGCTTGTGTGTTTAGCTGTCTGTTTGAACATGTTTGGATTTTTCCAGTGTAATTCTGATCGATCACTATGGTAACCCTTTTCCCGCTCACTCAGGCATTGCTGTATGAAGTTGCGTCTGTAGCAGAAATCACAGCAAGGGTTTACTAAAGGCGAGCTTGATTTCTGCCTCAAACATCAGGATTTTGTTTCTTTTTTTAGCTGGATTACAGTGTTTTTAACCTTGAGAAAAACCCAGTAAACCGAGCCAAGATGACAAAGACGTTTAGCTCCAAATGCATGTGTGAGAAAGAGGAACAAACTCACACAGACTTTCAATAAAGCAAGAGACTGTGATCAAGGCCTGTTTGAAGGGTAAAATTGTGGTAAAATCACTTTTACACACCAAACATAAAAAAAAAAAAATAATAATTTTAACTTGATAGTTTAAATAAAAATGTTAAATAAATGTTAACTGGAATAAAATTTTATATATATATATATATATATATATATATATATATACAATTATATATATAATATGATTTCAAATGTGCCTCATCCAAGTTTTACAAATATTTTTAAACTTTAATTATAGTACCCCAACCTCTTGGCCTTTAACTTAGGCATTTAACTTTAACTTTAGTCTGTTTTGCGTTGCTTTGTGTATTTTTATGTGCATGCGTTTTACAGCCTTTAGGAAGTGTAAATTGCCTGTTTTGTTCTCTTTGAAGCTCTTTCCTTGGGCCTTTTTAAATCTTGTCTGCTTCTCCAAACATTATTTTAAAGCAGAAGAAACTCTTTAGTAGAGCAAACCCTTTAAATACTTCTATTCTGAAGCTGGCCAATAATCATAGTGCAGCTGATGAATATTCAGTAGTGTTGGGAGAAGGCGCAGTCCCATGGGGCACCGGAGCGAGAGGCGCACACTTTCCACCCGTCGCTCGTGTCCTGAAGGCATGTTCGTTAAAATCCCATCCCGCCAATCCCCTCTGCCGCCTGAACTTCCCCAGCGTTTATCAATTTAATACTTTAATTAAACGTGGAATTATACATATGTTCCTTGCACAAGGTTTCCACAGCTGTTAGCGCTGAATAATCTTTCAATGTCGAACGCTTTCTTCTGGGCTTTTCTCACTATAGAGCGACGGATAAACGGAGTCTCGTTGTCCCGCGGTGAGATCCGTGTGAATTAAAGAGCTGTAGGTGTGTTCTTACCTGTTTAACATGCATTAGTTTTGCTCTGCAGGTGAACTTCAGCTTTATACTTTTACATGAATTAAAGCGTCACATTCAAGCTAATTATTTACACAGAGAGAGAGAGGGGGTTATGCTTGTTAAAGAAGCACTGTGTTACTTTGAGGACCGAATTGTCTTGAGAAGTGTGCTAAATTTGAGGACATCCTCAAACGCATGAATGATTCATAAAGTGAATAATATTTGTTTTCAAGTTTTCGTTTAGGGTTTGAGCAGTTAGTCAGTAGTTATTACATTAAGTTTTACATAAAAAACAATAGAAGTCTATGATATGTCCTCATTTAATCTCTTTGTAAACTCATATATATGTGTGTGTGTGTGTGTGTGTGTGCGCGTGTGTGTGAAGACAGCTCCTGCTGTGCAGTGATAGATGGTTCTTCCTACATATAACCTCATTACACACACAAAAAATTCCTGATCTACTCTCTCTCTCTCTCTCTCACTCTCTCTCTCTCTTTCTTCATATCATCCTATCACAACTCACTATGCTTTATTATCTGCACATTTAGCTCAGCTGATTGGTGATTATCCCTTTTTTCTCTTGTCTTGACTTCTCTCTTCTGAGTCTGTTCTAGAAGATCATTGTGTGTGATAAGGTTGTAGTGAACACACACACACTGAGACACGTCTGTCATCTCCATATGGACACGTCTGACCTCAGCGTCACACATGGCTGACTGCAGCATGACCCTTTACTGAAGGAGACGCTTCTGCTCAACTCTTGACTGTTCAGCTTGTGTGAGGTGATGTGGGAAGGGCTTGATATTTTGAGGGAGTGGCTTGAGGTCGGAGGGAGTGGCTTTAGATCATTTGACAGACAGACGTCTATAGAAAGGCTGTGACAGCAGTGGTATTTGAAGTGTGTGCAGAGATTTTAGACAGTTTTTTTTTATTTTAGTGTGCAGGTTGAGTTTAGGCAACATTACTAAATGTATTATATGTCATTCTTTTACACTTTATGCTAGTTTTTTATGTTATTCTTTGTTATTTAAGTATCATTTTATACTGTACTTTAATTTAGTAATTTAGAGCTTTTTAAAAAAAAAAAAAAAAATTCATTTTCTGGTTTAATTTCCAAATTTCACACTTGGTTCGAATGCCTGTTCCGAACCCGAGTTCGATTGCTCTTAATCCCTCCTATTACATTATTTGGGTCAGAACCTCAGTGCGTTTGCATCATCAAATCAGCAGCTGTTTACCCTTGAGAAGGCGGTAAAATGTACGAGATATACATTCTCTCTGCTTGCAGTGTGTCTTTCACGCTTGCTTGGAAAGTGAGTGAGAACACACAAAAAACACAGTTTTATTGAATCATACGTCATCAATAGTGGTTCACTTATTTAGTACGATTGCGTGAACCGTACCCCAGACCACCCTTTTAATGTGGACTTGGGTACAGTTTGCAGGTGTGCACCTGGGTTTGGAAAACAGCGTTCAGATCATCCAAACAAATCAAACTCTGACGTCAATTGTACCCAGGTGCGCATCAAAAGCGCTAGACTGAAACCACCCTAAAATTCTTCAGAATAGCACATGATTGAACTGACGAATTAGGACTCATCACCTTTCAAATGAGGTCTTAAAATGACTGAAATCTATTTCTGAAGCCAGTAACACACACACACACACACACACACACACACACACACACATACACAACAGTGTTTTAGTTTCTGTTGAGCCTGTGTTGTGTAATTCACTGTCTCTAGGTGCCTTTTGCTCCAGTAGGGTCGTACATTATTAACACTCAGTGTTTGAGTTGACCTCACATTGTAAACTTTAGCAAATCGTTTATTCCCTCGTAACAGAAGCCCAAACATGCTCATATCCTCAAACTCTTACCTATGTGTATTTACAGTCATTGCTCTCTTTTTTTTTCTTTAGAAAAACACGCACTGATGGATCATTCATAATAAAGCCAGTAAACATGCATTAAGAAAGAATACAGAGTTAATTTTGATTTCATGGTGACTGAAAACACTGCCCTCTCTCTCTCCCTAGTGTGCCTTTGAATGAGTTGATTGACACTTGATGCCAAAGTGTGCAGATGGCACAGATGGTATTTAGTAGGCAGGTGCCCTAATGTAGAGGGCATTGACGGGATATGTGTGTGTTTTAGGCTCTGTCAAGGTTAGATATTTACATTCTCTCTATGGAAACAGGATCACAGCATGTTAATTAATCAGATTATGAGTGTGTGTGTGTGTGTGTGTGTGTGTGTGTGTGTGTGTGTGTGTGTGTGTGTGTGTGTGTGTGTGTGTGTGTGTGTTCATGTGTGTGTTCAGAAAACAAAGGTCTCATTCATCTAAATGTTTTTAGTTTATCTGGTGACATTCAGGATTCGGCTGTGAGCTGATTGGCCATTAGGCTGCACAGACTCGTCCTGATTGGATAATCACAGGTATCAATGCTGAATCCAGATCGTCTAATTTAGCCTCATTCAACCTTCAGCGCTAATTCCAGTATTTAAAATAGAGGCAGAAAGAGGAAGTGTTCGTTTTAAGATTACTCCGGTGATGTGATCATGGAAGTGAGATTTATCATTCAGACTAAAATTACAAAAACACAACAAATGAACTAAAATCAAATCAAAACAGCAAATAAGAATAAAAACTAATTCACAATAGAAAATGAATGTATATTGTTCGAAAGCAACATGTGCCTCTATCAACTGAGCCATAAATGCCATGTGTCTAATGACTCTGGAGCCAGAGGAAAATTATGATTGCTGAATTTGAAATGGCATCTTACTATTTCTTCCATAAAAAAGAAATTAGGATAATGCATGAGAAGTAAGAGTCATATGATATTCCAATCCAAATTCAGCTGATGTGCATGCACAAAATTGGATTAAAAATACAAAATGTCCTTGTTTATTTCCAAGGTGATGCAATTTGCAATGTGATTGAAACATTAATTGTGAAAAAATTCCTAATATTAGTAGGCAGTATGCAGTGTAAGTAGGCAGCATTTGCAGTAAGATAGTATTTCATTCTGAACAAAGCCCTCGTGTTGTACAGTTATTGATCGACGCAGCGCACGAGACACCCACATACACAGGGATCCGTGGCACACAAAGGGTTAAAGGTTGATTTGTGATGTGTATGAAAGCGTTTAAGGTCACATCTGGATAGATGAGTTCTACTGTTGCTGTGATACTAAAGTTCAAAGGTCAGACTTGATTGAGAACAAATGCAACTGCAGTTTACACAGAGAGAATCAATGCAGGCTGAGTTTAAATGACTTTAAACGCCTGAATTCGGGTCAAAGCAATAGTTCAGCCAAACAGGAAAATCTGTTAGCATTTTTCCACCCTGGATGAGTTTGTTTCTTGCGTGGAACAGAAGAGGAAGGTCTATTTGATTACGCTGTTTTTACTCATGCAGTGTTTGTAGATTGTCAAAAATCCATCATGAAGGAAAGAACTATAATGTTAAAGTATAATAGGTAAATACTACAGGAAAAGTTTAGAGTTTATAAGCACACACACACACACACACACCCACAGGCAGCTGTAAGACGATATACTGTATATGGAGCCAATGTTGCACATTTATAGGATTAATTTACTGGCTATCAAATCATGGCTGTTTATGAGCATATTTCTCTCTCTCTCTCTCTCCCTCTCTCTTTTAATTCAGCCCATAAAAATGATAAAACCTGTGGCCCTGAGGGGAGGCGGGTTTCCATAGCGATGTCACGAGAGACATATGATAGAGGAGGAATCACCCATCGAATAAACCAGCGCGGACGGCTTTTATTTTTCAGCTAAATGAATTCTTCATCACTCAGTCCTGTAGTAAAGCACACCAGACGGAGATAAATGTGGACAGTCGGGCGTAGACAAGAAAAGAGGAATGAAACTGCATGCTATTAGTGCTATTTCTACAATATGTAGTATATATACTTTGCACAGTATGCTAATGTTATGTATGCATGAAATACCGTTACATATTGATTGCATTTGACAAAATGTGCAGTATGCAACATGGTGCACATCCTGTTGAGAGACTTTATCCCACAATGCAACGTCAAGTCACCTTTAATTCTACAGTGCTTTATACAATACAGAATGTTTCAAAGCAGCTTCACATAATAGATAGGATAACAATAGAATCAGTACGCAAAGTTCATCAAATATGAGACAAATAGAAATTCTGCTTTAAAGCAGCTCCATTCAGTTCAGTTTTGATTCAGTTCAGTTCAATAACTCTGTAAAGTTCATCAAGAATGGTCAAGTCGAGCGATGAAATATTAATAATACCAATCACAAATTTGTTCTTATATGTCACTCATTTGATGTGTATGCCAAATTGTTACTTTTCTTACACAAATTTGTTTTAAAATGCAGAATAACGGTGAGTTGGAAATGCAAAATAATGGTATTTGAGGATGATTAACTGCCAACCACTGAATTAAACACGCAGTGTATGAACTGCTATTTGAAACGGATATCATTATTGCAATGCATAGTTGCACATGCTATTTTTAATAAACATTGCTCAGTATACAGTATATATTGTGCAGTATTTCATTTTAAACATGGCCGAAGAGTGTACATCGTGCGCTGTTTGTCGATTAGGATTGACTGCTTGGTTAAACAGGAACTGAATTTGTTCATTCAGGCCTGGAATTGAAAAGTGTGAAGAGGTAAATATCCCCCTTCCTCCCTCTCTCTCGCTCTCATCTCACATTTATCAGTCGGGATCTATCACACTTTCTTATTTTCATTCCCCCTTCGACACACACGTTCTTTCCCTGCAGTGAGGGTGTTTGGAGTTCATCTCTGAATATGAATGGCCTGTTTTTCGTTGTGATATAAAAAAAAATGACTGACCAAAATGAAAGAGTACACTGTAGTAACAAGAGAAATGCATCACTATGCTGTACATTTACTCACCCTACATGTCCGCTCACTTCACTAGATCAATACTCCTTTTTAATGCTATTTTGTATCGTGTGTGTGTGTGTCATGCGCTGGCTTGATTTGATAATCCAGACAAAGATGCTTGACGCAGATGAATGATGAAATAACATTTAATAAACACCAGGAACCATACATAAAACACCTGCATGAAACTTCAACACAAGACAAAGAACAGATGAAGACTGAGGGTACAAAAGATGACAATAGGCTAAATTTGTCACATTGTGAGTTGTGTTCCTTGTTCCTGTTTCATGTATGTCATTGTTCAAGTCATGTGATCCTGCCATGCGTTCCCTTGTCTGATGTGTCATGTTGTCATTGTTTCATTGTTCACAGGTGTCCCTTGTCTAGTCGTTAGTCTTGTGTATTTAAGCCCTCATGTTTGCCCTGTGTCTTTGTCTAGTATTGAATGTTTCTAGTTGTGAATGTTTCTTGTTCAGGTTTTTGTTCTTGTTTTGAGTTTCCAGTTTTCAGCCTTTGTTTTATGTTTGATAATTAAAGTTGCACTTGGGTTCGCTACATCTTGCCTCCAGTGGAATCAATCATAACAAAATTAAGGACAGGTGTTTTGGCGATTAGTTGACATCGAGATAAACCAGGATAACTATGGAAATTAATAAGACAGCAATGGAGACAAGGGAAACAGGAACTAAAGACATGGGAACTAAACACAGGCAATAGAAGACAAAAGAATATCAAAACAAAAGTCATTTCACACACATACATAGAGGAATCGTGACGATACGCAATTATATTTATTTTTAGGAAATTATATAGTTTTATTCAATTTTATACTTTTTTTATAAAGGAAATGTGCATGTGTATAACATAAAATGAAGATTTAAATGTATATAAATCCAAATAAAATATAAACGGTCCCTTCGTTTTCTTTGTGCGAATATATTTTATTATTTATTTTATTTTGAACGAGGTCAAATTCGATCAGGACGTGTTTCTGTGAGATTTACCTCATTAAACCTCCTGCTAACTGCACATACACACACTCAGTTATGCAAAAACTAAAACGTGAAAGCAAAATGTCCTTCAGACAGAATCCAATCACTGTATGCTGTGAAAGACATCACGCAATCTGTATGTGTGTGTGTGTCCGCTGCTAAAGCGTGTCCTCACTTCCCCTCCGACACGCTCCCAGCGCCTCATCTCTTGTTTCCTTCCATCTCTCATCGCCCTCACCGGCTGAATCCCATATGCAGGAAAATATCAAATCATTCCATCTGTCACAGGGTTGAGAGAGGCTTGAACTCCATCAATAAGGCATGTACATCTCTAAACACACAAACACACACACTCCCACCCTCACTAAATACTGAGAGTGGAAGACAGTGAGGAAGATGGAGGTATTAGGTATTACAGATCAAACTTGATGTGTGTAATTTCCATGCAGAGAAAGTGACTCCAAGAAGCATCATGAAAGTAGTTTATATGACTCTCTGTGTGCACTATATTCAAGTCTTCTGGAGTCATGCTCTCTGTGAGGAACAGACTGAACTTTAAATCATTAATCACTGTAAATCTCTCCCTTTTCTCATTTGCATATTCAAATATGCCACTGGAACAAGGTTGGACGTAAATTATGTCAAACATTGTTGGCTCTAACTGGCCTTTTGACTTAATGACCCCATTTTCAGTAAATAATATGTTAAATATTGGTCTGTTACTCACACAAAACTATCATATGACTTCAAAAGACCTGGAATAAAGTCACTGTCTGCTTTCATTGTATCACTGTATTATTGTGTTTTATTATTGTTTTGTATTATTGTTTAATTGTTTCGTTGTGACAATGTTCCATTGTTTCATTGTATTGTTGGATTTATCATTAACTACATTTGCATGGACACCTTTTGTTTTTTGAATGTCATTCCAATTGATAAATCTGAACGTAGTGTTTACATGAACGCTAAATAAAGTGATCGGGTTGATGTACATGTTTATATGTCTCAAGCTTCAAATTGGAACTGATCTTTTGAATA
Source organism: Scardinius erythrophthalmus (assembly GCF_964197995.2). NCBI lineage: Eukaryota > Metazoa > Chordata > Actinopteri > Cypriniformes > Leuciscidae > Scardinius > Scardinius erythrophthalmus. The sequence goes on along the minus strand of NC_138233.1, from coordinate 5,853,549 downwards.
TACAGAGTGTCCTGCTGTTGGCGCAGACTAACCATCCGTATCATTGTTTCATTGTGTCATCATATAGTGGTTTTGTCATTTCGATACATCGTTGTTTTGTTATATCAATGTTTTGCTGTATCACTGTAACATCTTTTTGTGAATGTGACCAGAGCGATACTTTTTGTATGGCTAGATTCAGATGACAATGACCCTGGGATTTGCACCCAAGGAAATGCAAAAGGAACACAGGTTCAGTGGTACAATGAAAGGACAGAGACATGCTGTCCAATAAAAAAATAAAAAAAATCAAGCCAGAATCATCATAATCATCATATACCCACCCATGTTCCCATAAAAGGATAACCAAATGAATGGGGAGATCCCACACTACTACATGAAGAAAGTCACACAGGTTTAACACAACATAAGGGAGAACTATCCTTTTAATTATGAGGTATTTATTCCGTTAGCAGGAGTGATTAGAGCTGTAAATCGACTCTGTGTGTGTGTGTGTGTGTGTGTGTGTGTGTGTGTGTGTGTGTGTGTGTGTGTGTGTGTGTGTGTGTGTGTGTGTGTGTGTGTGTGTGTGTGTTCTGTATTGAAGGCCAGTTGGCATGGCTGCGCTCCAGACGAACAGCAGGTTGGCATCAAACTTCCCCGATGAACACACACATAGACATGTGAAGGTCAGAGGGAGTGATGGAGTGTTTGACTTCTGTTAAACCCACCTGTGTGATTCAGTGTCACACACACACACACACACACACACACACACACACACACACACACACAAGCAGCAGCACTATACTGTATGTTTCTAATAGTTGTGTATGTCTGATAAAATTCAAATTGAATTTGCTCTGCAATAGATGGCTGAGAAACGTGTATATGTTTCCTGACTGAGATGAATGTCTCACGAGTTCTCGTAATGATCTCCACACACGCGCTATTCCTCCTCATCCTCCTACTTCCTGCTGGAGGAACTACATTACCTGTGCGAAAGAGGAAAAGATGGCAGAGTGCGAGACAGTGTTTCTTCTCGTCCTCCATTTGTCAGGAAGTGTTTACACTGAGCTATTGCTCAAAGTCAGCGCAGTGAGTGTGTGTGTGTGAGAGAGATGATAAAACATTTGCCAGAAGGCTGCTGCATTGTTTCTCCTGTGTGTTTGCCAGAGTAAAGCTCTCCTCTCCTCCATCAGATTCTCTCGCTTCCCTTCATGCCATCTGACTGAATCTACTCTGTTTTTCTTTCCTGGAGAGGAAAAACCGAAACAAAAGAACATGAATATAAAAGATGAGAGAGCGTGTGCGCGTGTGTGTGTGTTTGAGAGACATAAACACAGATCAGATTTCAGATGAGATAAAGGCTGGTTTAGGCCCAAAAAGATTTCGTTTTATTATATTAAATGAAGTCTTTCTCTGTCTTTCAGGGCTGGACAGCACTAAAGACCCCTGTCTGAAGGTTCACTGCCCTCCTCACAAAGTGTGTGTGAGCCACGACTTCCAGACGGCCATCTGCACCAATCACAAACCAGTACAGCACAGGTAAGACAGGTGTGGGTGCTGAGATGGAGGGAGGTATAATGGGACAGATTGTTTAATCAACTAGAAAATAAACATTTGTCAAGACAAATTTTGACTAGTTTAAAGGTTATTCAGTTTGGCAAGCGTTGCTAGGGCAAGGGTTTTAAATCTTTTAGATGCTACAAACCCCTAAATATTATCATCGTCATGTGAGGGACCTCATCCTAATATAAGGAAATATAAGGCAGCCACATACACTCACCTAAAGGATTATTAGGAACACCATACTAATACTGTGTTTGACCCCCTTTCGCCTTCAGAACTGCCTTAATTCTACATGGCATTGATTCAACAAGGTGCTGAAAGCATTCTTTAGAAATGTTGGCCCATATTGATAGGATAGCATCTTGCAGTTGATGGAGATTTGTGGGATGCACATCCAGGGCACGAAGCTCCCGTTCCACCACATCCCAAAGATGCTCTATTAGGTTGAGATCTGGCGACTGTGGGGGCCATTTTAGTACAGTGAACTCATTGTCATGTTCAAGAAACCAATATGAAATGATTCAAGCTTTGTGACATGATGCATTATCCTGCTGGAAGTAGCCATCAGAGGATGGGTACATGGTGGTCATAAAGGGATGGACATGGTCAGAAACAATGCTCAGGTAGGCCGTGGCATTTAAACGATGCCCAATTGGCACTAAGGAGCCTAAAGTGTGCCAAGAAAACATCCCCCACACCATTACACCACCACCACCAGCCTGCACAGTGGTAACAAGGCATGATGGATCCATGTTCTCATTCTGTTTACGCCAAATTCTGACTCTACCATCTGAATGTCTCAACAGAAATCGAGACTCATCAGACCAGGCAACATTTTTCCAGTCTTCAACTGTCCAATTTTGGACAGCTTGTGCAAATTGTAGCCTCTTTTTCCTATTTGTAGTGGAGATGAGTGGTACCCGGTGGGGTCTTCTGCTGTTGTAGCCCATCCACCTCAAGGTTGTGCGTGTTGTGGCTTCACAAATGCTTTGCTGCATACCTCGGTTGTAACGAGTGGTTATTTCAGTCAAAGTTGCTCTTCTATCAGCTTGAATCAGTCGGCCCATTCTCCTCTGACCTCTAGCATCAACAAGGCATTTTTGCCCACAGGACTGCCTCATACTGGATGTTTTTCCCTTTTCACACCATTCTTTGTAAACCCTAGAAATGGTTGTGCGTGAAAATCCCAGTAACTGAGCAGATTGTGAAATACTCAGACCGGCCCGTCTGGCACCAACAACCATGCCACGCTCAAAATTGCTTAAATCACCTTTCTTTCCCATTCTGACATTCAGTTTGGAGTTCAGGAGATTGTCTTGACCAGGACCACACCCCTAAATGCATTGAAGCAACTGCCATGTGATTGGTTGATTAGATAATTGCATTAATGAGAAATTGAACAGGTGTTCCTAATAATCCTTTAGGTTAGTGTATTTTCATGTATAAAGACCTAATTTAAACAGTGAAAAACTAAAATTATCAAAAAAATAAAAAATATTTTGTTTTGTATATATGTATTGTTTTCCTACTCACTATAGTACTGTACTGTTAGATGCATTATTTTTTATTTAAATGTATTTATTAGGGCTGTCAAATTTAGCGCGTTAATAACGCGTTAACGCAAAATCATATTAACGGCACTAATTTTTTTAACGGACGATTAACGCAGCGCGTATTTTCTATTTGACCCGTGGCCCAAAACCTAGTTGGAGAAATGCAGATACACAGTGTTGGCAACTTAACCACATTGCAGACCCCTTTAGCGATTTTTTTCCCTTCAACAAAGCGCCCAAACCTTATTTAGTTTCTGAGAATATACCGGTACCGCCGGTACTGCTCTCCCAGCACGCGCGCGCGCCTCTCTCTCTCTCTCTCTCTCTCTCTGCGTCTCACGCGGAGGAGCAGCGCTTTAATTCAGTTAAACACAGATATTATGTTGCTTCTCTAATTTTACAAATATAGCCGAAATCAGAGCACGGATATTGTCTTTAGCTTATGTGTATTTGATTTCACCAGACGACGGCTCGATTATCAGAATTTTTGTGCAGATTAACGTCTTGGAAGGGAGAGCTGGTTATGTTTATTTGGTCGCGTTTCAGTCACCATTTCAAATTCATCCCGTTGTTTGACAACAGAAACAGTAAAATATACGTTTTATTGAGAATGTATTGAGAATTTAGCTTCATCAAAATGGGCACAGAGAGAGACAAACTACAATGTAATAATAAATGCTAAATGTACATTTAGCATTTTCAGAAGAGCTGCCCTGTCATGCAAAAATCTAAACATGTTTGTGTTAGTAAATTGCTCAGTGCAAAGAAAGAGAAGTAATGGGAACCTGGTATTTCTTTTTTCTTTCTACATGTGTCTAATAGACATGTACAAGTTCTTTGAAAAACATCTATGACCTTTGAAACATGTCTCGTCTTCATGCTATATTGACTATGGTTTCAATAATAAACATACATTTGCATAAAGCATCTATATTTATCAATGCCCACGTTGATTAGAGTATTACAAACTTGAAAAGTATTAATTTAAGGTATATTTAGAACAAATAAAAAATGTGCGATTAAATGCGATTAATCGCGAGTTAACTCATGACAACCATGCGATTAATCGCGATTAAAAATTTTAATCGATTGACAGCCCTAGTATTTATTTATTTTAATATTTTTTTGCTAACACTTTACAAGATCCCGATAGTTACCATTACTTAATGCACTGACTAACATTTACTAACAACGAGCAATACATTTGTTACAATATTTATTAATCTTTGTTAATGCTACTGATGCAAGATACAACTTTTGATTTTAAAAATGTATTATAAAATTAACTAAGACTAATAAATACTTTAGAATTGTTAGCTCATGGTAACTAATGCATTTAACTAATGTTATCGAATGGAACCTTATTGTAAAGTGTTACCATTTTTTGTTATTATTTATTTTAATCAATTATTTATTTATTTATTTAAATCTTTTTTGTAATTTTTTTATATGTATATATACACACACAGTTTTTAGACTAATTTCCCCCTGGACCCTAGCTTGAAAACCCCTGCTGAACAGCTGTTTGGTGCAGTTGATGCATCTTTTACCCGAACATACTGACTAGTCAAACCTTGAACCCCTGGAAGCTCAAAGTGTTTCTCACTAATAGCCTAATTCTTGACCAATTATTCCATAACCATGATTACAAATGAGTTTTAAGCACTAGATAAATGAGCATGTGTCCATGTGTTTAATCTGCCTCTGAGGTATTTACACTCGGGATGCTGCTCCGCTTCTCCAGGGTCACATTTAACATTCTATTGGTGCCTGTTGTGAGTCGTTGTCATAGTGACAGCGGAACATTGATGGAATGTCATTCCGGCCTCTTGACTCTGCCCTCTTTATGTTTGGTCAAACAAATATTAATTGTGTAATGGCCATTAGAGCTGGTCCAAGAGTTTACGAAGCTAAATTACTAACGCCCTCTTACATATGCAAACACAAAGAGCATGCTGGCAAGGCAAATATCACATCTCCCTGAGAAATAACGACATGCTGATCCGATTAGAAAGCCAAGCGCACTGCGAGCGGGTGATAATGCTTTCCTTAGGAATTATCGCTGCATTGGTCAATCTATCATTAATGACCAGCACATGAGGTGTAGCTGCCGCTTCTGATCATTAATTTAAACCTTAAAACACTGCGGTACATAATGCATGAAGAGCTCTGCTAGATTATGCACAACAAAATAACACGTTAATAAATCATAAGTAGACCCACATGGAATCTGCACACTTTTTTTAGTGTTTCTACACTAATTGTTGAGGACAAAGTGTTAAAAGGAGCTGATATTGGTAGTGTTAAAGCATTATCAAATTAAGTGAAAAATAAAAAAACTCTGCAGTTTCCATACAGGCCTCGGCTCTGTTCTAATATCTAGTGTGCTCCCTTACAGTTTCTCCCATTCATAAGTAATAGGAGTGCACCTTCTTTGTATATCTATAGTCTTTGATTAACGGCACATATTGAGACGAGGAGATGAGTCTACTTCAACATGTTCTGATAACGTTATAACTCTAAACTTATTTTCTTAATATTTCTCTTGTGGTCCATATGTAGTGAAAAAAAATGAGAAGATACGTTTTTTTTTTTTTTTTCGTGTTAAACAATTTTTTTTTTGAGTAAGCTTTAAGGAGAAAGCTAATCTAACATCTTTTTTATCATCACATCGCCTCGGTTGTGCGGTGATGTGATTAATAATAAAAGTAGCCTAATAATAATAATTATTATTGAGCCCATGCTGGGCCTGACATGTAGCATTATGCGTAACACTGGTTTTAACCATTAGTGATGAGGTTTTAATTGAAGTATAATTATGAAGAAGTGACTCATGCTGGTTGTATGAATAGACTGTATTTCTGCATTAAGACTGATTTGAGAACAGATCCAACACAGCAGTGTAATTTCCACTTGCAAATATACTTCAATATAATGCAATGAAGTGTAAATTACAGATAATGTAATGCACAATAATGTGCTGTAATATACTCCATTATACTATATCTCACTCCATTATCCAGCAGTTCAGTACGTAGACTTTAAAAGCGTTGGCTGAAGATGAGCACTGCATAGTGACCAGAGACAAATTCTCCTCATGATCAGTCAATTATGTTTGTGAATTTGGCGGATGGGTTCAGAAGGACTGGGAGCGAGTTCAGCTTATTACACAGCTCCATGGAGGACACAACTGTGATTGGTCACCCACAGCATTCGGCCAATATTTTTGTATAATGATGCTAAACTGTAGACACTACATTGGCCATTGTCTCCTTTAAATGATTTCCTAAATAGCTGTGCTAGTTTAAAATCATATCAATCCATACTCTCTTTCTCCTCACGTAATAAAATCATTTCAACTCAAATCAATATTTCATGTCTGCTTATTTGGTTTGTAGGCAGTCGTGTAATAAGTAAGAAAATGTACAGTCAGCTGGTTATTAGCAGAACATAAACTCCTTCAAGGTGACATGAGACAACCCTGGTTATCCTTTACATATAATGAATCAAATAGAAAAGAAAGATTTTTAAAGAAGTGTAATATTTTTATGGTGGAAAGACGGTTTGACTGTAACAATACTAGAAGCATGTGGCAGGGGATCAACAACATCAGTTTAAAGGGAATAAAAACTCTGTGAAGACGGACGAGCTAAATAATTTCCACCCTCGGTTCGAAGGACATAACACCACCGTCAGAAGAAGTTCTCCCGGTTAGTTCTTTCACAGTCTCTTTAGTGGATGTAACCTGATCCTTCCATCCAGACAGCGTTTCGAGTCGCATACTCAAAGCATTCGAGCACCAGTTAGGGGATGTTTTTACAGACATTTTCAATCTCTTCCTCTTCTTATCTGTGGTGCCCACATGCTTTAAAATGACCTTCATCGTGCCTGTACCCAAACAAACTAAAATCACATGCTTAAATGACTGCCGCCCTATTGCTCTAACCCCTATTATTAGTAAATGCTTCAAAAGGCTGATCACTACACCTGCACTGTGCTGCCTGCCAAACTGGACACACTGCAGTTTGCATACCGTGGCAGTCGCTCTACTGATAATGTCATACATTACACACTGCTCTCTCTCACCTAGAAAAAAGGAGCACATATGTGAGAATGCTTTTGTAGACTACAGTTCAGCATTCAACATCATAGTTCCCTCCAAGCTTGACAGCAAACTCTAGGCTCTGGTTCTGAACAGTTCTCTGTGCAGCTGGATACTGAATTTTCTGTCAGGCAGATGCCAAGTAGTCAGAATGGGTAACAAGAGCTCCTCCCCAATGACCCTCAACACTCCCTCAATTAGACGGCCTACAAGGAGGAGGTGGACGGCTGGACGCCTGACTCATTGGTGCCAGGAAAACAACCTCTCCTTCAATGTCAAAAGGACCAAAGTCTTAGTAGTGGATTCCAGGAACATACAGGACATACCCCCATCACCATCAACAGCACACCAGTGAAGAGGTTCAGCCACTTAAAGAGCAAACGGACAGACATTGTGACAGACTGACCAGACAGACCAGGCTGTGTATGAGGAAAGTGTGGAGGATCATCAGTGACTCCAGCCACCCCAGCCTTGGACAGGCAGACGGTCCCGCACCAGCCGGCTAAGAGACCGTTTCTTCCCACAGGCCATTAGACTTCTCAACACTTAACTAATGGCCCATCAATACCAAAAGCCCCATAACCACCAGCACAGCACTTCTCTGGACTAGACACATCATACACTTCTAACACTTCTTTCTATACATCTTTACTGAAAAAAAAAAAGAAAACATATGCTATTATGTGTATACTTCATACTGTATTGTGTATATTTTGTATTATGTGTATAATTTGTATTTTTAAGGTGAAGCACTGCTAGTTGGGCGGAGTGATTTGCTCGCAGCACCTGGGAAGCCCCGTGGTGAGGAGCAGAGAGTTCGCTCAGAGTTGGAGTAAATCACTCCGCAGAAGTAGCAGTGCTTCGTCTTCTGAGAATATAGTTCCCAGTATATATACGGTTAGAAGATGGCTGTGTCTCATGTGACCTTGTTATTTATACACGCTGTGACTATACAAATCACAACATGTAAATAGGAAAATGTTGGCGTTATTTTGTCACTTATTGGGAGCATTATGCTAGCTGGAGCCATTTACCTACAGTCTTTGTGCTAAGCTAGGCTAGCGGTGGGTGCGTCAGACAGAGTTACGGCACGCACAGAGATGAAAAAGTTATGTATGGACTTATCTAACTCTGGGGGATACAGTGAATAAGCTAAAGTCTCAAAAAGTCGGCTTGTTCCTTTAAAGTGCTTCTGTCACCTGTGAGATACAGACAGTGATCATGTTTATTTATCTCCTTCAGAAGATCAGACTTCATGCTTTATTTGAGATATTGGCATTTTGACTGTGAACAGGAGTGACATTTTAGACATCTTTTGTCATGTCGTGATATGTGTGTGATATCTGATCAGCCTGTGCTGTGTAAGATTTGATCTCCTCATAAAATCCGATTATCCTCGGATTCGACCGCTAGCTGTTAGTAATGTCTGTCAAATCTCGAATCGGCTGTTGGCACAAGACTGCAGATAATCAAAGCTAACTTGGCATGCTAGTCAGGGCATGACACTTACTTTTTTCCCAAGGAGCACATGTGCACCTAGTATTTAGTAGCACAATACAAAATCTAAAGTGATACAAGGACACATTTAATAGAGGGATAAAATGAAACATTTAACAAAGGATTTAATTTACTAGAATGCAAAAAATACACTTTTTTAAATATTCCTTTTATATTTCTATTTGAAATGTTTTTATATATTTATTTTTTAATCTGTGTTTATGTAATTATTTATAGGCCCACTTACTGTATGAACTGTGTATATGTGTGCGTGTGTGTGTGTGTGTGTGTGTGTGTGTGTGTGTGTGTATATATATATACACACACACACACACACACACACACACACACACACACACACATATTAGATTGTGTAAACATATTCGTTTTTTTAGTTATAAACTGTAGATAAATATTTCATTTGACCGTGTATTAAATCATTAAATGTGTCGTACTGTATATAATTACAAAAAAAATAAATTAATTGATGAATTTTCATGGCATACATTACATAAATTATATAGAAATCCAAATCAGTTACTAAATAACACATTTTTCTATTGGAAACTCTTCTGAGGATTGAATCTGTGTTCTGATATCAAAATAAACAAATATATGCCTTCATTTGTGACACTTCCCACTCATTCTCTCTCTTCCTTTCTTTAGTGTTAAACCCAGGAACGGAAATCTTCCCCATAAGCGTTGGATGGGAGCTATGAATCATGGGAAATGTAGGCCATGTCCTGTAGTTCACTCCAACTCAGTGTGCGGCTCGGATGGACACACATACTCCTCAAAGGTGAGATATTCATAGAAGTAGTTCTCAAATATGTTTTTAAGAATATCCGTTTCATGATGACTTTCATGAAAAAAAAAAAATTGGAATACAAAATATTCTTAAATATATTTAAAGTTGGCATGAAATGGAAGTTGTGATAGTCTTTTCTTCCCTACTGTGACATGTATTTGAATGAATATCCATTTTGATTTCATAATGTCTTTAAGTTAGAAAATAAGAAGAAATTATTTTACTCTTAAGAATGTTTTATGAATCCAGCCCCAAGCGAGGTACGAGTTCAATCCGATCACAGGAATTTAACCTGAACACCATCAGACGCAGGATCACTGTGTCCCAATGAGGAAAGAGTCACCTTTAAATTCCAATATCAGCGCACAGCTCTCTCTCTCCTGGTGTAAATGATGCTGTGTTTGGTGATGGATGGTTAGGTGGATGAACTGTGTCCGCTGTTGATATTGGATTCTTGAGTCCTGCGCAATCTCCCCTCAAGAACAGATAGAGAAAAACCTGAACCTCCAGCCCAACCTGTGCCTCCCGTCTATGACCTCACTGCTTTAACCCCACCCACTCCATTTCCTTCCCTTCAGCCAGAATGAAATCAGATGTGAGAGATGGAGTGAGAGAGAGAGACTCAGTTTGAACAGATAGAGGAGAGGGTTTGGACAGATAGAGAAATGAACAGCACATGGACACGGCAAATATTTGGACTGCTCTTAATGGGCAGCTTCTGATATTTTCAGCTGGATAATCGGTAACACTATATAGATAAAGATTATTATAAATGAAAACATCCATGGACAAAAAAAAAATTGAATTCTTATAAGTAACAACAAACAAAAGAATAATAAAACAATCTGAAACTAAACTGAAATAAAACCAGCATACAAAATAAAATGAAATATTTATGCACCATTAAAACAAACTGAAACTGGACTGAAATAGAAAACCAGCATATAAAATAAAATAAACATTTTCAAGCTATGCTGTAATTACCCTGATGCAGACTTGTTTTTTTTTTTTTTTTTTTTTGCTGTATTTAACTACACCTAGACAGATATGATAGATAGCTAGATTTAGAAAACATTATATAGAGAAAGATTATAATCAACAAAAACATCCATGGACAGTAATTTTCATATTAAAAAAATAAATAAAAAAATGTATACATCACTGAAACAAACTGAAACTAGACAATTAGAAAACTAGCATATGAAATAAAATATAATGAAAATAATAAAATATAAAGAAATCAAGCTATATACCTTGCAGACTTTGGAGTGTGTTTATTTAACTACATCTAGATGAATGGACGAATGGATGGGCGGATATATAGTGTGTTGGTGGTGTTTCAGGAAGAGTAGATACACACAATCCACTGAAAACTCACATGTAGTCAATAAAATGATTTGTAAATGTTCTTTCGTTTTGTTTGCATGTATTATAAGCAGAGTATGTCAAAAACCAACGTTAAGATTTTTCGCTGACAGATGTGATTCATTTATTCTCTGAATGCATTTGTGTTCATCTGAATCACAGCATAGCCTCTTTACTGAACAAAAGACCTTTTCAGTGTTAAAATTAGATACAGGTCTTAAAGGAGTCATGAACTGAGAAATCCATTTGTCCTTGGGAGGTCAATATACTATAAGAGGTCATTGTACTATACAAAAAATAACTTCCTTGTTAGTCCAAAAACAACTTTTATTGAAACCAAACTCAGAAAACGTCTTGTTTCGGATTTTGTCACATTATTACAGAAAACTGTTATTTTAAATTGTAATCCTTTACTGTATTTTTTTTAATCAAATAAATGAGGCTTTGGTGAGCATTAGAGACTTCTTTCAAAATCAAAACGGTAGTGTAAAAGCTAACCACAAACAAACATACCCATTTATCAAATCTCACTGATCTGTTAAAGTGCTTCTGTCACCTGTGAGATACAGACAGTGATCATGTTTGTTTATCTCCTTCAGATGATCAGACTTCACGCTTTATATGAGATATTGACATTTTGACTGTGAATAGGAGTGACATTTTAGACGTCTTTTGTCATGTTGTGATATGTGTGTGATATCTGATCAGCCTGTGCTGTGTAAGATTTGATCTCCTCATAAAACCAAGCTCAGAAAACGTCTTGTTTCGGATTTTGTCACAGTATTACGTATTATTATAGTGCGAGGAAAGACCGCCTCTGCAGAAGAAGATCAACACCTACTTCTACATCATTGCCTCTTTAGCCCCGCCTACTGATTTTCCGAGACAGACGCAAACACAAGATTACTTGAGCAACAAAACTTTCAACATTCTTTTCTAAACAAGACACTATTGCTCTGTCGGTTACAGATCGTTTGATATGTACTGAGTGTACTGTAGTGCAGCCGTCAAACTGTATAGCTGTGATGGCTTTGCTTCGACATTTATCAGGTTAATGCGTTGATTTATTGGATATGTAAGAAAGCATGTTGAGAATGCTGCTTTTGTTATCGTTTTGATTAAGCCATTTGCTGTAATCCTGAATAAAAGCTTCAGAAAGCAACTGTTTTGTCATCAGTAAGACATTACAACACGTTTTATTATATTTAACACGGCAAATGACAATGCATACATTTTTCACTTTATCGAAAATGATGAACTATGAATAGCCTATGAGAACGACAGTGTGACAAACAATGTTATATTCATTCATAATTCCATTTACATGAAACACTGTTAGTCATCCTTTGTAAATTATAACTGTGGTAACTCGAAGTACTTACCGTAAACTTCATTTGCCACAACCAAGAATTATAAAGCATATGTAATACACATTGCTGGCAAATGTTTCAGCTATGTAACGAGATTTTTCAACATTAGAAGTTTTCAAAACAATTCCACACGTGTGATGGTGGGGATATGCAAAACTGTTACCCAATCATATCAGTAGGTGTTTTACTTACTAGTCTTGAATTCCCAGTCTTCACCTGTCTGTATTTAGTTCATTATCACTGTGTATATAAGTTCCTCCTTGCATTCAGCTCTTGGTCTGATATTGTCCGTGTGTAGCACGCTTCATATCTTTGTGTATTGCTTGAGTTTACTTTGTTTTAATAAATGCGCTTCAGTTTGAAGTGAAGACGTTACAGACCCTTTTGAACTGTCAGAAAAGTTCTCTCTTTATTCTCTGTCATTATGGAATTATAAATATCAGCACAGCAGCAAATGTCCTTAACACACAGATTGAGCTTAAATATGGAAGCAGATGCTGACAGATTTAACAGAAGAAATAATGACAAGAATATTCTATTCTAAAGCTCACATTTTTAGCATTTCATAAGGGGTCGCATGTCTCAATATTAATCAGCAGGACTGTCTGCTATTTGCTTAATTGAGTCTGCTTTGAAAAATTATTAAGTATTACACGTAATAAACCGTTTTAGTCTTTTAGTCTAATCATGACATCATCTTTAATTAAATCCCAAAGAACAGATTTTGCACTGCCTCTGTGCGATTAGATCTGATGAACACGATCACCCCACTTCAAAGGAACTAAAATCATGTCATCATTTTTCTGGAAACAGACTCATGAAAGATAAAGCTCAACGGTCGGGTTAAATGTGATAATGTCTCTAACTTCAATACTCAGAATCCTCTCTGTTCTTCCACAGTGTAAACTTGAATTCCAGGCCTGCAGCTCGAGTAAGAGCATCTCTGTGAAGTGCGAGGGTCCGTGTCCCTGCCTGCCAGGACCGGAAGTCATCAGATCACACACAGAGAAGAACGGTGAGTCATTTCCTGTTTGTTAGGATGCTGAAAGGACCCGTGAACTGTCTGAACAGAGATTAAATCTAGAGAAATGAAGACAAAATCTTATTACACACTGCACGTAGATCCAGCTTGTTTTAATTCATTCACTAGAAGTGACCAGCACTGTAATTTTACAGGTGATGTAATTGTTCTGACTGATGTCAATATATTCTGCATTTCTGCCTGGTTTCTATACATCAAGAGACTACCAAACCTTTGACTCATCAGAGCAGGCAATGTTTTTCCAATCTTCTATTGTCTAATGTCAGTGAGCCTGTGAATTGCTGTTGGTCTTCTGCTGCTGTAGCTCTTCTGCTTCAAGCTTCAACATGTTGTGTGTTCAGAGATCTCTTCTGCAGACTTCGGTTGTAGCGAGTGGTTTTTTGAGTCACTTTTGTTTTTATCAGCTGAACCAGTCTGGTCCTTCTCTTCTGACCTCTGGCTTCAACAAGACATTTTCTCCCACAGAACTGCCACTCACTGGATATTTTATCTTTTTTGGACCATTCTCTGTAAACCCTAGAGATTGTTGTCTGTGAAAATCCCTGTAGATCAGCAGTTTCTGAAACACTCAGACCAGCCCGTCTGGCACCAACAACCATGTCATGTTCAAAGTCACTTAAATCAACTTTCTTCCCCATTCTGATGCAGATCTTCTTGTCCATGTCTACATGCTTAAATGCATTGAGTTGCTGCAATGTGATTGGCTGATACGCATTAACAAGCAGTTGAACAGGTGTACCTAATAAAGTGTCCAGCGAGTGTTTATAAATATATTTTACTCTGAAGACTTTTAAGTGCAAATGCATTTTAGGACTGAATGATTTGGGTGTTCATACTTGGGTTTACTCTTTAAAATAACCATCTCAAGCCAAAACGTTTTAAAATCAGTTTTTAAGAATCTTTCTGCTTGAGTTTTTCATAGGCCACATTCACATTGTTTTCCAAAAATCTAATTTTAATTTAATTTGAAACGAGCTGTGCTTGTGGTTTGGATTGGGTTTGTGAAAGTAGAAAGTAGTATTTGGTGTGCTTTTGCTGTTTTAGAATACAGAAAAATAAACGTATTTGAGTTGGACACTGCAAAATATTTTTGCTGCCTGTCTGAACAAACCGAAAGAGACACATTAAAAAGCCTAGAGAAAGAAAAACACTCAGACGCAAGAAGTTTTTTTATTATGTGTGTGTGTGTGTGTGTGTGTGTGTGTGTGTGTGTGTGTGTTTGTTTGTTTGTCCTGAGGGAAAAGTGAATAGTGAATTTAGTGTTTTGGGAACAACCCTGGACATCATGGGAACAAGGTTTTGGAGGAATTGAAACACAAAGAGAGAGCGATGGAGGCATGATGGATGAGTAAATGTGACGTTCAGATGTATTATTACCCACAGGAAAGAACATGTCAAATGAAATATTTTTAACATCTAAGGTTTTTCACATAAAATGAAGAAAACATTTGGAAAATGTTTCTCCTAAAAGAGACCAAATAAGTCACTAGTTGTCAGAAGTCAGGAACCTCAATATGAACTCATTTCTCATCAGATCATCTGAAGTGCTCCTCATTCATTTGATCACTCTATACTCATACTGATGACTTGTTTGATTTTCTATTTTAATGATCTCGATATTGATTGTTAAATCCCAAGATCGATCTTTTAGTGTAAGCACGATAACCGATTATCTCTTCCACTTTACTACAGTTACATCATGAAATAAACATGAATGTATGTTGAAAGAGACCATACAAGCAGTGGACCAATCACAACACACTGCTCCAGCCAACCAATCAGAGCACATTGCACTTATCGGAAGGAGGGGCTTCATAGAGACAGGAACTAAAACAAAGTGTTACTGACAGACTGGGAAGAGAGGAGCTGCAACAATTGAGAATATGTAAAAAAGCATGAAAACCTATTCTAGTAGAGCCCAAAAACAAAATCAAGGCATAATTGGTTCTCTTTAATGTATATTTGAATGAATGTGAAAAAAGTCTTATTACAGCCACTGTGTAAATGTTTATATTTTGAGTAGAAACATAATTAAAGGGGTGATGAACTGAGAAATCAAATTCCAGCACTGCCTTTTTACCCCCCGCCCATCGATTCTCGCATTACATGAAACTCATTATAATATGCAAAACTGTTATCCAATCATAGCAGTGGGCGTTTACTTCCAAGTCTTCAATGCGGCACGCCCATAAAAACCGAGTGTTTCAGGAGCTAAGCTCAAAACCAGGGTAGAAAATAGCCTATTACATATTCATTTTGATGTTTTTGAATGTAAAAACCAAGCGAAAGTCACAAGTTGACCTCAGACAACTATATAAAAAAATGAAAAAAGCCAGTTCATGACCCCTTTAAATATAAAGAAATCCTTATGTGCAGTTTAAATTTTAATTATCAGTTTTTGAGTGTTATAGATCTAAAAAATAAATAGCAATACATAAGTTTTTATTTGAGAGGTTTTTTTTTCTTAAGAAAAATTGACATACAAATGAATCGACATCAAATCAAGATTGGAATCGAATTGAATCAAGAGCTTGTGAATCGGAATCAGACTGAATCTGTATTACTTACATGATGTGTTTTCTTGATGTGTTTTGATACATCAGGCGGTTATTTTAAGGGTTTGGTGTGCGTGTGTGCGTGTGCGTGTGTGTGTGTGTTAGATTTAGATTCATAACCTCTAGTCTGTTTGCACTTATTTCCCAAAGGCTTCCCCAGCAGAACAGTATCTCTGTCAGTTTTGCTGCGATATCTGAGCAGAGATGAAGGTTCGTTGTGATAGGAACGTTATGATGTCTGTATTTGTATGACTTCAGATCACTGACATGATCTTTAATTGGAAAAGTGCTGCATACATCAGGAAGCAATTACCACAGAAAGAGAGAGACTGAAAAAAAATGTCATTTGAAAGTCCATTTTTCTCTCATTTCCTCCCGTCTTTATCGTCTCACGGCCTCTTCTCTTTCTCTTTATTTGACCTGTTCATCTTGTTTTGTCATTTTATCTCTGACTTTCATCTTGCTCTCTTTTATGTGTCTCTGTTCTGTATTCAAATGTAGCAGTTATTCCACGGCGTCAGGGCCCAGTGTTCGTATTGAGGAAATCTCTTTCTTCTCAGCGTCTGTCCATTATCTGTTCTTCTGTTTTCAGCCGTGTGATTCTCAGTGGAGCTACAGTGTAGTGAGTGACAGAGGGCAGGACTAGGGGCCTAGATACAGATAACACAAAATCCAGTTTATAATAAATTGAATTTACTGTAGGCGAAAGCACAGAATTATTATTATTTATTTGTTTTATTTATGTAGGGCGGTACATTTAATCAAATTGTGAATTGGACTAATGTCTGTGAATATTAAACAATAAAAGGACTGTTATTAAAATAATTAATTTAAAGAAATTATGACAACAATACATTAGGCTATAGAATGTACTATTCAAAGTAATATTATACAATTATTAAAACTTTATATTTTAAGGAACATCACACAAATCTTTTAATTTTGACTTATTTTGTGCAGCACTTTGTTTGCCTCAAAATAAATGACATTTTTACATTTTCATTTGATTACATTTTAAAAGATGAATTAAATTGTAAATGTTTTATGCCTTCATATTATTGCGACCGTTTTTGATCATATATTTGTATTAAATCATGAATCCAGAAAAAACAACACAGAATTTGGGAACAAAATGAAACGTTTCATAGGACACTATTATTGTGATTTTTTTTTTTTAAATAAAGTATTAAATGGTTAACGTTTCGTGAATTCAGTTGTCATGTGTAGATGAACATGCACGAATCGAAGATAAATAAAGAGTCCTTTAAGAAGCGAGGAGAACACGCAGGAATATCAGAATCACATCTACACATTAACATAAAGAAAACCCGACAAAGAAACTGAGGAAAGTAAGGGTACATAAAGCAGGGAGTTAATGAGTAGGACAGAAACAGGTGTGTGGGAAATTATTAATAGCCAGGGAAACTAACTAGGGATCTAATGGTCCGTGTCCACTGGCGCGAAGCAGAGCGAGCGTTTTCAGTTCATTCTCATGGAAATTGAGCTTCACGCTCGTGTGATGCATTGTGGGATTGACAGCGAACCGGAGAAAGTGCTGAGAACAGCCGAGAGCATCAAAAGGTTGGGAAGTTCAGGTAGTGACGTTTGTCTTGAGCATTTAAAAATGTGCAGATTTTGCTGGAGTTAATGCACAAATTTTACGCTTTGCAGTTGTTATATATATGTGACCCTGGACCACAAAACCAGTCACATGGGTTTTTGAAACTGAGATTTATACATGACATGGAAGCTGAATACATAAGCTTTCCATTGATGTATGGTTTGTTAGGATATGACAATATTTGGCCGAGATCCAACTATTTGAAAATCTGGAATCTGAGGGTGCAAAAAAATTAAAACATTGAGAAAACCTCCCATTTATGTTGGCGATTGTGCTGCATTCACTCACAAAAATAACTGTTTTATATATACGGTAGGAAATTTACAAAATATCTTCATGGAACATGATCTTTACTTAATATCCTAATCATTTTTGGCATAAAAGAAAAATCGATCATTTTGACCCATACAATGTATCGTTGGCTATTGCCACAAATGTACCCGTGTGACTCGTGACTCGAGGTTTTGTGATCCAGGGTCACATATGTTAAATATTGCAGTTTGGATGCTTTCACTGTGATTATACTGACTGGGTTTACAAAAGTTTATAAAACTGACAGGATATCTTTACTTGGGGCATTTGGAAACAAAGCTTGCCTTTTCCAAATGTAATCGCGTGCATATCTGATGATTATATTGCCTGATAAAAAAAATACAAAAAACATACATTAAACACACTCGCTACAGACACACCCAAAAGCAGAAGCGTTTTAGCGTCGTCAGCGGCACTGAGCGGAGGGAAACGGGAACCGAGCAAACAGAATGAAAACTAAACTAAAACAGGACATGACAGAGCATAACCATTACATCAATTGATTAGCTTGATATGCTTTTTAAACAGTAAAATTTTATTAATTAAAATGGAACCCAGAAAAACTGAAAACAATGAGTTTGGGAAAAGAACACAATGGATTTCATAGGGCCCTAAAACATTTTTTTTCTTAAAAGTTATTGTTAAAATGTTTTATGACTGTAATTAACTAGACTTGCTAATGCTTAAAATGTAGCTTAACTATTAAAACAGAATCCAGAAAAATTCAAACTAAAAAGAAAAATTGTAATGGAAAAAATGTAACAGATTTATCGCGTTCCTACAGGAGATTTACATTTTTAGCCGAGACTGTTATCCGAAGCGACTTGATGCGAACCCATGATCTCAACCAGCTGAACCAAAGAAATTCCTGGAGAGACTGGAAAAGAGAGACAAAGAGGTGGAGATGATTACAGATGGAGCCGGAGGGGGTGGAGATGGGCGATGGGTTTGTCAGGATGAAAGGAAGGATGGAGACGGAGAGAGAAACGACCTGGAGAGAAACACAAGAGATTTTTCACTCACAGCAGGAGAGAAAAGTGAAAAATAGAGAGATCATCTGAGAGAAAATACTGTAGAGAGGTGTGTGTGTGTGTGTGTGTGTGTGTGTGTGTGTGTGTGTGTGTGTGTGTGTGTGTGTGTGTGTGTGTGTGTGTGTGTGTGTGTGTGTAAACAACACTCGCTCATTATGTTTTGAAAAATCGTTTTTCACGTTTTACTCTGCAATATAATACAACACTCACACGCTCATCTTTCTTCATTGGGCCTTAGAGGAAAAATAGCAATATGAGTCTTTCAGTGGAAAATTACATCCACTGAAATCTCTGCGTCAGTGATCCTTGTGTTTCTAGGTCATTCTGTTATGCAGAATATCTTCATTTTCCCATCATATGTTGGATTAAATAGATGTAAATCACATTTGTTATTTGCTTTTATGATAAAATTACGATTAACTGAACACAAGGTATCATGTCCCATATTATTAATCTAAATGAATTTTTTCCAACAAAACGTGTTTTCTTTAGAATATTGTTTTAATTGCTAATTGGTTTTTCATAGTCTTGTTAAATCCCTAACCAAAGCCAGTTGTTTAATGACATCATACAGGAAGTGACATATTTTCTGCTGGGAGGTCAGCAGCGCAGACTTTAGTTTCCCTACTATTGTTTGAATGATCAAGTTATATTTAATGTTACAGCTTATTTCAGGAAAGGTCTGTTATATATTTTATACAGCATGCATGTGGATGTTTATTCTATATAGGTAATAGATATAAACAATGTGCATACATTACATGTACATGTATATTGGATATTATAGGATCTTGGACTTCAAGCCTTATATACACTACCATTCAGAAGACTGGGGTCAGTAAGATGCTTTAATGGTGATAGATTTTTTTTTTTTTTTCAGGATTCTTTGATGAATAGAAAGCTCAAATAAATGGCATTTATTTGAAATAGAAAACTTTTGTGACATTCTTAGGGCCCTATTTTAATGATCTAAGCTCATGGTCTAAAGCACACGGCGCAAGTTCACTTAGGGCGTGTCCGAATCCACTTTTGCTAGTTTAACGATGGGAAAAATGGTCTAAAAGGGTTGTCCCTATTCTCATAATGAGTAATGGGTGTATTTTGGGATTTACGTGCATTAAACCAATCAGAGTCTCATCTCCCATTCCCTTTTAAATGCCAGTTGCGCTCGCGCCATGGCGGATTCGCTATTTACATGACGGAATTTGATAGTGGAAAGACCGAACGTGTCTCCAGAGCGCAAACGGATCTGCTCATGCGCGAGGTTAAAGTCTACAGGACAAGCCGGATTCCACCATATCTTTATGCACACAATAATAATCTTTTACATTGTAATCTTTTATTTTAAATATTTGGCATGTTTGTGTGCTACTGTGTGTTTAATAAGCAGTGTGTGTACGTTGTGGACCCGACTATAGGCACACATTACTAACACACTCATTAAATAACATAAATTATTGCGCCATTGATTTTAGCCTGAACACACCTGGTTTTCAGACCAGCACGCCCATGGGTGCAAATGCATTTGCTATTTAAACAACGTGGCGCATGACGTAAAAATGATAACTGCGTCGGACTGAAACTAGCATAAAACACTTGCGTCGCGCTTGGCGCTGCATTGCGCTGGGTGTAAGATAGGACCCTTAATGTCTTCACTGTCAATTTTGATCAATTTAATCCATGCTTGCTGAACAAAAGTATTAATTTAAAACAAAATGTTGCTGTGACCCTAAACTGAGAATGAATATATATATATTCCCCTTTTTTTTTTTTTTTTTTTATGGAGATTCCATTTATTATCAAATTTATTAATTTGTATTTATAATAAACAATAATTTATGAACAAACTTGAAAATGAATGGCTTCAAAAACTCATCAAACAAACACAGATGTGAACGGGCTCTTCACAACCCTGCAGAACATTCAGAAAATCCTCTAATTCCTCCCGAATCTCAGGTGCACCTGTCGAGCATTAATATGATGGTTTTAATACATCAAAATAAATGTCACTGGAGTGTTTGACTCTCTCACACTCGTAAACACTTCATTTTAAAGGTCAGACATATCAATAGCTCTCTCTTGCAGGCTTACGTGATCAAAACATTAGGAGATGATAAATACGGTATTCAGTGCTGTTTGTTGTTTTCATTCAACTACGTCTGCATTCGTTTAGTTCTGACAGAACTTGTGTGCTTCTAAAGTTTGTCAGGGTTTTTTTGCACCAAATCAGTTGTAATTGAGGCCATTTTCCATCCTCTATCTGACTCATGCCACTGTACCTTTAAGACTTCTTTGTTGCAAAATGAGCAATGGTAGTTAATGAGTTCATTATTGTGATGTCATCGTGATATGAAGGGTAGGGTGAAGGGTAACTTTTCTTAAACTGGTGTTGGCATTTAAAATAATAAAGAAAAGTGTTCCAAGGTACCTGACAGAGTATTATGTACTTGTGAGAGATGTGCATACTCATTCTACAAGGAGAAGCACTGATATATGTCCTTGTAGATTAAGAGTTTATTGGGAAAGAATTATTTTTTTTATATACTAGTTCTATAGCCTTTTTGTATAAAGCAGATAAAAGTTAAAAGTGTTTTTAGAAAGGAAGTTAAAGAATGGCTTTTTTATCATTTCTTTAAAGGTGATGTAGTGTGAGATGCTGAACTTGACGGTGATTTCTCTTCATAAATTGTATGTTCTTCCATTTTGGAAACAAGGACTACAATGGAAATAAGCCTTTGGCTTTATTGTGTATATTATCTTTGAACGTTTTTGAAATGTTGTATGAACTATAAAAAATTGTCTAAAAATCTTGTCTAATAAAGCAATCGATCAAATATCTGATTTCCGCTGTTCACAATACAATCTCATTTGTTAACATTAGTTAATGCATTAGCAAAAATGATCTAACTTAGTCATTTAGTTTCAATATATGTTCTAGGTGGACTGAAGAGGACTGAGTGTCTCTGCATACTGAAAGCGACACTGACTCTGTTTTCATGTTTGATACTGTAAAGCTGCTATTGTATAAAGTGCTATAAATAAACGTGACATGACTTGACTGGATAACTGATTTCACCCTTCGGCTGGAGTTTGATTGACAGGCGATCTGGCCAATCATAACACCGAAACAAACCAGACAGGAGAGTTTAACGATTAACGTCGCTGGACTTGAACTTGAAAAATTGTGTTTACAAGTGTATTGATGTCTTTCTGGGGTTGAAACAACATTCCTTCTGATGTTCATTCAAGTTTATTTTGTAAGTAGGAAGAGATGATTAATTAATGTGCCGCATGAACTGAGGCGCTACAGCGATCTGTCAGGACCCACACAACAGTATTTATTATCTTTGGGTATTTTATCTATATTTGCGAAGGGTCAGTTGGGGAGCTTGTGCAAACATACTGTATGCACATCACAATGATCAGATGCTTTCTTTTCTGCTGTATTCTTACTGTTGTCTTTTTTGTTGTGTTTGTTTTTTTATTGAGGAGAAAACGTGCAGCACATATTTACATATTTATCTAAACGCCGCCCTCAGTAGTGTGGACGGCATCCGGATGTTCACTAATAGTAGTCGCGTTTCCATTACCCTTCAAATTGCGCAAATTGAAATTGCGAATTGAAAATACGCCCAATGGAAACACGTCAATTTCGCAAAGACTCCCATTTATCGCAAAAAAAGTTGTTACGCTCGCATGAGGTGGTTTTTCAGGCAACTCGAAAAAGAAATATTTCGTAAAACTGCAATGGAAACAGTTTTTGCGCATTTACAGGTCACCTGACGTAGATGACGCGGTGTGTTTGGACAGAATACGAGACAGAGCTCTTTATTAAATTCATATAAGACAAAAGAATTACAGGAATACTGGATTCTAAACCTCAAATAAATGCCACAATCAATACCTCGAAGCAGAAATGAGGGAGAAACACCCAGAAACACCTCATATGTGCCGCTCACAGTATAAGGGTCTTTCCTCACCATTAATGCTTGGATAACACACAAATACGTTTACAAAAACCTTCCATTAATAATAATAATGGCCAGTGCGGTGGCTGTGATCTATATAAACCTACCAACGTCAAGTCAAGTCAAGTCAAGTCAAGTTTATTTATATAGCGCTTTTCACAACACAGGCTGTATCAAAGCAGCTTCACAGCAATAAATTAGAACAATACATCAATGTTTGTTTCTAGTGGAACGTCCACGTTTGGTAATGCTGATCAATGGTATCATTGATTGATTAATTAAATTAAATATCCCCAACTGAGCAAGCCAAAGGCAACAGTGGCAAGGAACCGAAAAACTCCATCAGGTGACCTAATGGAGAAAAAAAAACCTTGGGAGAACCCGGGCTCAGTCGGGGGCCAGTTCTCCTCTGGCGTTTATATGCTAGAGGTCGGATTTAACTGTAAGATTAAAAATATTATATGAATGCCTGGCTGAAGAGATGCGTCTTTAATCTAGTTTTAAACTGGGAGAGCGAGTCTGAGCAACGAACAGTATCCGGAAGACTATTCCAGAGTTTTGGTGCTAAATGTGAAAATGCTTTCCCTCCTTTGGTGGATCTGGATATCCTAGGTATGACCAAAAGCCTCGAATTTAGTGATCTTAAAGAGCGCGATGGATTATAGGGCGATAGAAGATCCGTTAAATAAACTGGAGCTAAGCCGTTTAGGGCTTTATAAGTCAGTAGCAATACCTTGTAATTAATACGGGACTTTATAGGTAACCAATGTAGTGATGATAAAATCGGTGTTATATGATCATATTTTCTTGATCTAGTTAGAACTCTAGCGGCGGCATTTTGGACTAACTGTAGCTTGTTTATTGAGGATGCAGGACAACCGGCTAATAACGCATTACAGTAATCTAGTCTCGAAGTCATGAATGCAACGTCCGATGCCATTATGTCTGGAATGACTTATCGCGAGAGGAAAAAATGACGTTTTAGTCGCATAACATTGGTTAATGGAAACGCCGTCATTTCGCAATCATTTTATAGCAATATTTAGAAAAAATCACAAAAGTTTTGCGCAATTCTATAATGGAAACACGCCAAGTGTATTGTGGCAAATGTATTTCAAACTTATTTTTACCCCTGGGCGAAGAGAGAAAAAAGTTCTTCGCCGAGAGTATTTTGGGGCTTTTTTGTTTGGGGCCTGGATCCAGAAGGTAAAAATGGTCTGTTAAAGTAACGGCGCAATGATCTCCTCAACAGGAGTCATTCAAGTCTGGAGCATAATGCAATTTAATACTAGTACTAATACAAGATGGTGTGAAATCGGTGCACGTTTGTTTCACAGACTTCAGTAGTTTACTTTTAGTGGAGCAGACCACCTGAGATCCTTCACTTTTGCATTGATAGTTTGCATTAATGAATGTATGTGTGTTGAAGGTGACTCTTCAGTGCCTAACAGAAGTGTTGTGCCTTCGGACGTCCTACTTTATACTCCATAATTCAATGGGACCAACACACACACATATACACAGCTTGCACAGTACCTTGTGTGTGTGTGTGTGTGTGTGTGTGTGTGTGTGTGTGTGTGTGTGTGTGTGTGTGTGTGTGTGTGTGTGTGTGTGTGTGTGTGTGTGTGTGTGTGTGTGTGTGTGTGTGTGTGTGTGTGTGTGTGTGTGTGTGTGTGTGTGTGTGTGTGTGTGTGTGTGTGTGAAAACCTGAATTTGCATTGTTGCCAGACTTTATGAATCATCAGAAAAGCCACGGTGTTCTTCTGTTCTCCGTGAAATCTCACACTCGTTGTTAGCGGGAGGCCCTGAGGAATACTGTGTACTTTGATTAAAAGAAGTAAAAGAGACTCAAAGTTCAACACAGAGAAACTGAATAGGAACAAAAGGAAAGCACAGCTAATTAATTAATGATCTTCGTTATCAGCGTTTCCCTCTGTTAGTCCAGCTCGTAGCGATACATGAAGGACGATAAGAAAAGTAAGAGCTGTTTTATTCGCTCACACACACACTCTCTTTTTCTGTCTTTGACTGCAAACCAATTCATATTCAGACTCTCTTAGATTAAACGCTTTTCACGATGCACATTGTTTAAAAGCAGCTTTACAGAAAATCATGATGTTAAAGTAAGTTCGCAGATTTTCAGCCCGCTCTGTATGGTTACAATGTCAGTAGTGTATGTAAATGATGTTTACTCTTTCTCTGTGTTTCCTGGGTCAGAAATTCCAGTAAAATCCACTGGATGACGCAAAATGCTTTTGACAGCTCCAGGGCTTTTGTGAAAACTACAGATCATACTTCCGCATTTTTGTATCCTCGACCACAGGCAGTCGGATCAACAGAGGGTTATTAACAGAACAGTTATTGTAAGAGTAGGTTTGTCTCTGAAACGTGTATCATATTTTGTCTACTCTTTAAACAGCATAATGGTGAAAAATGAAAACCATGGCAATAGCTTTCATACGTGTATGCGATGACGTTTTGCTGTGGGGAGTTGGGTGGAACTGACCGTTTGGCATAAAACACTGTGTTGATGGTCATCCAGTTTAAAATGTTGACTATAAACACAAAGGTTTTTCAGATTGTCCATCGCGGTGTTCTCTCCATATTTACAACTCGCTGCCTACATATAAACCTATACGCTTAGTATAAACAATCAAGCAGTTGAGATTTGTGATTTAATATGCAACACCCTATGTGAGTATTCAGTATGTATGCAGATAAAGTTGGACATGTGTATCCAACTTTATATAAAGAGCTGGGGGATAATATAGTCACACTTTGCAGTGAAATAAAAAATCAGGCAGTGAAGATTTGTTATATAGTATGTATTGCTTTAAATGAGTGCACTGAATGTATGTGGAAAAAGTTTGATGTAATATATATCCAACTTTATATAGAAGTCTTGTGACAATAAAGTAAAAATTTGTGTGATGATATAAACAAAGACGCAGCTGAGATTAGCTATATAGTACTATATGTTGCTTTATGTGAGTATACTGTGGTAGACAGGTAAAGTGGGGTGTTCTATATCCAATTTTTAATATATCACTGGGCAGTAAAATAGAGTGTGTGTGTGTGTGTGTGTGTGTGTGTGTGTGTGTGTGTGTGTGTGTGTGTGTGTGTGTGTGTGTGTGTGTGTGTGTGTGTGTGTGTGTGTGTGTGTGTGTGTGTGTGTGTGTGTGTGTGTGTGTGTGTGTGTGTGTGTTATTTTTATTCTGTTCAGATCATCAACCCCTTATTTCCAAGTAGGAATTGAATAAATCATGAGTTGTTCTTCTACATATCTTGATGTCAATCGTTCAGCTGATGAAATATTAAGAATATGTATTTCTAAAGAGTTTGCAGTTGTGTGTATGGGTTTGCTTGGTAGTTAAGCTATACAGGAACAAGAAATAATTGTCTTCCAAACATCTTAATATTATATTAATTGCGCATAATAAATTGAAATATAAGCTTATAGGAAGGAAAGCCAAGTCAACTCACCTTTATTTATATAGCACTTTTTACAGGACAGATTGTATCAAAGCAGCTTCACAGTGATATCATGAAAATAACGCAACAAAGTTTGTTTCTAGAAGAAAATTGTGTCATCGTCCACCTGAAGTAAGGCAGATCAATAATATTGTTGAATATTAAATGTCCACAACTAAGCAAGCCAAAAGCCAAGGCAACAGTGGCAAGGAACCAAAACTCCATCAGGTGACAGAATGGAGAAAAAAACTTTGGGAGAGGGAAAGCTTGGTAATGAATGCACTGGGGCTTTTGGGAGACTGCATGGATTTCTTGGCTCATGAAAATCGATTCATTTTCTAAAGTACAGAAATCACATTCTGAGTTTAAAGACGTTTTAGCTCAGGAATAGTTTAAGTTTAAAAGAGTTTGAGTTGGTTGGATGTTTGTAGTCATGTGTTGGTGCTTGTTTGCGGTTGAGCTTCTCTGTTTGATCCACTTGTCTTTTCCAACCTACTGATCTGTGTTCCACCGTGAAACACCCATAATCCTTCACTCTGGCAAAAGATGAATCGATGAAGATCTCCGTTTTTCTCGAGTTCTTCGCTCTCTGAACCATTCCTGTTCCTCCACTGGCCACCCACCAGCTGCGAGCAGCACGAGCACACAGTCCTCTACACGTTCACACACTCCTCCTGCTCCTGTTTCAGAGTCTGGATGAGTTCCTGAGCCTCGAGAAAGAGAAAGAGCTTTTTTGAATCATTGACAACACCCACTCAACATATGCTTCTACCCAGGATGCACACGCACATACTCGCGCTCTTGATTTGCATTTACAGAAACTGCTCGGTTAAAGAGATTAATTCTTTTTAACCAGATTCCCAGTTTCATTTTAATTAAGCAGAGCTCCAGGCACAGAAACGCAAACATGCCAGAATGATGGACCTCCATCAGGAATTAAATCTCTGCAGCGGTATGTCAAAGCCTTCCGATAAGAGCAAATTAACTCTGCCATCTGTCTGCAGGAGAACCAAAGTTTGGGGAACTGAAGACCGTATCTATGGAGGGACTTTCAAAATGTAGTATGAAACTCAGTATAGTAATTTATATTGTCTGATTACCACAATACACACAAGAGAAAAGTGAGGATGTCAGCAAAACAGTGTCACCAGTAAAACAATACTATTATAACTCAGAGAAAATAATGCAAGTTTCCATGCAGTAAAAAAAAAAAAAAAGTCATTATACCATAAAAAAATGGACTTTTTTAGGCTTCTATGTATATTCGGCATCAGTTTTTTCAAAGAAATGTATACCTTATTCAGCAAAGATGCATTAAAGGTGCAGTGTGTGATTTTTAGCGGCATCTAGTGGTGAGGTTGCGGATTGCAACCAACAAAAGTTACGGTGGCCGACAGGAAAAGGTGTCGTCTTCTGAGACAGCGGAGAGTAGCCAGTTAAGCAATGAGGTTTCTAAATTAAGAAATGATGATTACTTTATTATTCAGAAAAACGATATGTTATTGCGAATATGATTGTTAGCCTACTTGATCATCATTGTGTCAGTGTTTAATTCGCTGACTTTAGCTAGCTTTTTTGCACGAAGAACAACACACTGACAAAATGCGCTCTGTAGTAGTTTGTCCGTTTAGGGCCACTGTAGAATCATGTCGGCGTAAAATGGATATTTCAATGTAAGGGGACCCGCGGTGTGTGTGTGTAGATAGAAATGGCTCATTCTAAGGCAATAAAAACATAACGGTTCATTATGCAAGGTCTTTACACACCACTGAAAACATAGTTATGTATACTATATTGCATTTCTGTCTACAGATCCTCCTAAATATTACACAATGCACATTTAAATTGATCAAAAGAGAGTAAAGAGATTTATAATGTAATCAAATATGGGTTTTTTTTTTTTTCAAATAAATGCTGTACTTTTGAACTTTCTGTTTATAAAATGAATCTTGAAAAAAGTAGATTACAGTTTCCACAAAAATATGAAGCAGCACAACTGTTTTCAACATTGAAAATAAATGTTTCTTGAGCAGCAAATCAGCATATTAGTATGCTTTCTGAAAATTCAGCTTTGCATCACAGGAATTAATTAGATCTTAAAATATATTACATTAAAACATTTATTTTACATTGTAATAATATTTCACAATATTACTATTTTACTGCATTTTTGATCAAATGATTGCAGCCTTGGTGAGCATAAGAGACTTCTTTCAAAACATTGAAAAATCTTATGGACCCCAAACTTTTTATTTACTTACTTAGTTACTTATTTATTTATTCTGATTGCGTAATGATGTTTCAAGTATTCACGCCTGATCAGACAGTTATATACAAATATACAACAGATCAAACAGATTTGACTATTAAATGTTCTAAATTATAAATTCCTTTTATTCTTTTTGGCTATATTGTAGTTGTAGTTTTTTTTTTTTTTTTGGTTTAATGTTAAGTGTAAGAGTGTGGGCCAGACAGTCTTTAAACTAATTTAACAGTTTTAAATATTTTTGTTCATTTTAGTTCATGTAGTATTTTGTCACAACCTGAAAACGGCACAAATAAGTTTTATGTGTTTATGCAGCTTCTTACAACATCTGCACTGGAAGTGAGTGCGAGAGAGAGAGACTTTGACTGTAATTACAGTAGGATATCCGAATCTTGGGTGAAACTACTGAGAACGTTTTACAGAGACATTCCCTATGAGGCATTTAACATCTTTCTGCATTCCACACCTTTTCCATTAAGAGACAATATTTGCACTCTTTAATTGATTTTCCAGTGCATTTTTTACATTTTTTCCCGTCTGCTTTCCCATCATGAACTACTCTATGACCCATTGCCTGGACTCATTTTTGTTTGATTACTTCCACCTGTGTGTCATTACCCTTGTTAACTCGGTCTGTTTAAGCCCTGTTTATTAAGTCATTCTCTGCAAAGTCTTGTATGTGTCACACTGCATTTCTTAGCACTTTCTCGTCGCCTGTGTTTTGACCTTGACCTTCTGCCTGATTTCTGTTTCCCTGTGTTTCTACCCTGTTGCTTGTTTTGGAGAAAATTGCATTCTTGCTCATATTCTCAACATTAAAAACAAGAACTCACACAGGGTATATTTTAGTTTCGAAGAGAGTTTGAGTCTCAAATTGATCTCAATGCTGTGTGCTAAATCCCCACTTTTACAAAGGTGCATTGTTGAGAACAGCAGTAATGTAGCGTGATTTTCTAAGAATAATAATAATTCATTACATTTATATAGCGCTTTTCTCTGTACTCAAAGCGTTTTACATTGAAGGGGGGGGGGTCTCCTCAACCTCCACCAATGTGCAGCACCACCTGGATGATGATGCGACGGCAGCCATATTGCGCCAGACCACCCAACACACACCAGCTTATTGGTGGAGAGGAGAGAGTGATGAAGCCAATTAGTACATATATATATATCGTGTGTGGATACAGTCCGTTTTTACCGCAAAAGATGATGTAATTTGATTAGATGTCATGTATTTGACCTTTTACGGCATTTTGCCTGTTAGAAATACATGCTCTTTTTTAATGTCATTTTAAGGTAGGGTAGAATTAAATGAACAGCAAAACTCAGTATTTGTTCGCACATCCACTTCTGTCACCTCTTACTCTGTGTGGTGTGTGTGTGTGTGTGTGTGTGCACGCTTATAACGCCATATGGGGACATGATTGCATTCAGATGAGTAGCAGCAGGAATTTAACCCTGGATGCCCTTTGACCTTTAAGATCATCTACCTGTGTTGCGTAACCTGTGTTTTGCACCTGTTACCTTAACAACAGTACAGTGACAAAAAGATGCAGCCATGGAAACCGTTGCCTCTGCCATCTGTCAAATTATTTTCAGCAATACAAGCTTTTGTTCGAGTCGTCTGCTGGGTGAGTTTGACCATCAGCTGAACAAGAGTACAGAGACTGTGAAAGTAAACAGTGACCAGAGACTTTAAAAAAGGACAAAAACACACCAAAATGTACTTTAAACTACATAGACATATTGAAAAGAATTAATACAACAACAAACAAAAAAATCAAAACTTTAAAATTAAAATTAAAACAGAAAATTATTAAATAAATCTATTATATATGACAAAGTCCTCCATAAATCTATCTTTATAATAACAAAAACTATAATAGTACACATCAATGATAGTATAATAGCATAATTTTTCTCTCAAGTATCAGTTTTGTTCAGTTCAAAACATGGTCTACAAACTTGGTCTGTTGAGATGCAACAACTTATGTCAACTACTGACGTCAAACCTGTCAGTATGTATTAACTGAACATGCGCATTCAGATGAGATTTTAAGAGAATTTCAGTCTGTTCTTCACACAAAACTGTCAGAAGCACCTCAGTTAAATTGCACGCTGTTATTATACGTTGCTTTTTTGATCATCCCTCGTCACTGTATGTTTTCATTGCATGGTACAGATCAGTGTGTTGCATAAAGAAAGTCAAACCGGTTTGGAACAACATGTGGGTGAGTACATTTCTTTTTAGTTTTGGATGGACTATTCATCTAATGCAATTTAGTTTTAAGGTTGCTTTCTCTCCCTTTTGTATTGATTTTCTCAGAGCATGAAGGATAGAAATGATGTTGAATAAAGGCACAGAACATGTGAACTCTTCAGGGTTGAGTCGTCGAGATCTCTAATTATAAGTTTTAAAGCATCTCATCCTCTCTCTCTCTCTGGGTTTATGCAAATGTTTAGTCTGTGATCTGTTGGCCTGTTTTTTCCTAATTAAACAAGACTAAATCATGTTAATTTAGCCTCTTTAGAGAGCAGAAGTCTCAGTATGCTTTTAAAACTTTTTTAAAGGCACAATATGTAGGATTTTTGCATTAAAATATACAAGAACCACTAGCACCAGGGTTGCCAACTTTTGAGTTTAGCTCGGAGTGAGACTTCTCCAACGGTGGGGGGTGGGGGGGTGGGGGGGGTATTCCAACCCAAATTTTTTTGGGGTATTTTTATTTAAAGGAATTAATTATAAAAGCGATTTAAGGGAATAAAGAAAAAAAAGCTTATTGTATTAGTGAAATAATTGTAACTATTTGCAAATAATATTTTATTTTTTATTATGCATGCATTCTCTCTAAATGAATCAAAGAAATTATAGCATATTTTCAATTCAAAAAGGCTAAATTTTACTAAATAAATAAAAAAAAGTTGAGTAATTCGCGTCACCGGATACTGTCGGTAGTTGAACATTTCTATTGTAAAACAGTCAAATATTAAATGTTTTCCACTTACATTTTGCCAGGCATTCGTTCACTTCTTTAATCATTCTGACATTGAAGAGCTAGACCGCTGAACTTTTAGTCATCCTAACACCAAACAGAGCGGTGCGTAATGGAGCGCATCAGAACAGCATCAAGAATATCAAATACATTGCAGTGAATCTTTTATTTGCATCTTAAGTTTATAGGCAATAATAATGACAGGTTTGCGAAAGTGTAGAACTCGGTGAGCTCGCGCAAAACACATCTTCAGGACAGCGACTCATTTAAACGCCTCTGATTGGCCAATGCGTTCAACAGACATGTCAGTGATTGGCTACAATGCTCAATGCTGCCGTACGCCGTGTGTGCGCTACGGTTTCTGTCTCGCATGCGTGCTCGCTCTAGATTCCGGGAGATTTTAACTAATTTGCGCCATAAATAGTGGTCCATCCAGTAGTTAAGAGCCTGAATTGTTTATAGTAATTCTGAAATTTAGTGCACACGAGTGAAAAAAAAATACAGCACAGAAGAATGTCTAATTTAGCGTGAGATTTCTTTGTTAAGTGTGAGAGCGTGAGATTGAGGCTGAATGCGTGACTGTCACGCCAGATGCGTGAGAGTTGGCAACCCTGTAGCACAGTGGTTGAGAAATTTGCAATTTAAACCAGTGTAATGTCTCTTCTCATTGTGTCACCTGTCAACGGCATCATGTCAGCGTTATCCTCGGTTTTTGCTTTTTCTTTTGTTGAAATCATGTCTACACAGCGGGTCTCGTGAAGAAATGCGGAAGTATAGAAGTTGTTTCTCACAGTCGTCATGGACCACAATTATTCGTTATCGCTTTCATCAGGGTCTGTCGCCAAAGATAACTCCAAGAAACGTAAACATACAAATGACCCAAGCCGAGTTTTGAACGAGAGGAGAAATAAAACTAGGCTCAATATCGATGTGGCATTTCCTAAAACTGGTGAACAAGTCTGGTGTACAAGTCTATGGCAGTGTAAGTAAATACATACATAAATAGTAAGTCATCCTTTTTTTGCAAATGTACTTTTAGTATGATTGTTTAGTACACCTAAAACTGCGCTGCATTTTACCCCACCATTTAATTCAACAAATAAAGTGACACGTATGAGTAGTAATTTAGCATTAAACATTATGTTACTTGCGGCTAATTCATTGGAATGACATAAAATCATGTGATCAAACGTAGCGGTTATAAAACTTTATTTCATTACCTCATCCATGAACATGATTTCCATCGGCAGCGGAGGTGAAGACGACAACTCCCATCATTACCCGCTCCTTCACAGCATCATCAAGCTACACCTTTCTTATTGTTTTGAATATGCGACCTCTTGCGGTGGAAATTACAATTGTTTACTTTAACACCTCCAGATTTACTCATCTGAAAGCTCTTATTAAACATGATTCACTAGTGGTGGGCGATACTGCAAATTTCGGTATCGATCCGATACCAAGTAAATACAGGGCCAGTATCGCCGATATCGATACCGATACCGATACTTTTTCATTTTAAAAGCATGCACTTGAACTTGAATGCACTTTCCTGTGCTAGAGCAGTGTGTCATGATTTATGAGGTGAATGCATCATTAATATGCTAAATCTGAATACGTTTTCATGACTACTAAATATTTTGTGATTTGTGCTCTCAACTCACCTGTAATTAGTCAGTGACTTTTACAAAACTATCCTAATTATAGTACTAGCCTACTAGTATACTAGCCTACTGTTCAAAAGTTTGGGGTCTGTAAGATTTTAAATTCTCTTCTGCATTTATTTGATCAAAAATACAGTAAAAACTGGAATATTACAATTTAACATAGGTTTTCTATGTCATAGTAAACTGTAATTCATTCATGTGATCCAAACTGAATTTTCGGCATCATTACTCCAGTCATGATGATAATTCATTTTAATATGCTGATTTGCTGCTCAGGAAACATTTCTTATTATTATCAATGTTGAAAACAGTTTCATATTTTTGTGGAAACCATGATACATTTTATGCAGAATTATTTGATGAACAAAGTTGAAAGAATAGCATTTATATGAAGTAGTTTTTTTTTTTAACAGTGTAAAACCCTTGACTCTCACTTTTGATCAATTTAATGCATCAATCCTTGTTGAATAAAAATATTAATTTCATTAAAAAAATCTTACTGGCGTCAACATTTTGAACCGTTATGTACACTTTTGGTTTGTTTATTGCGAAATAACTCCCGATTGTTTCTCTGTCATCTAAGCAAGGCTTCGTTTCCCAAACGCACTGGGTCTGTGAGCTAAGCGAAGCACCAGCATCCAACGCTCTCTGTGATTGATTGGTTTCGTTTTGTATCCAGATGACTAGGAGAAAAGTTCTATCCTACACAATTATCCGCTTACATTCGCTTATTTTTCAACTTAGAGGCTTATTTTATGCACTGAATTGCGTGATAAATTTATAAAAAATGACTGGTAAAAAAACACACATTTGGATCGATATTTTTATGTGAGGATCGATCCTTTTCGATACTACGTCAGTATTGATATATCGATACTTCAGGATCGATCCGCCCACCTCTATGATTCACTGCTGACACTGAAAGCACGTTGATCTAATTTAACCGCATAGTGATAATATCATACGATAACATTACATTACAGTGTGTGTGTGTGTGTGTGTGTGTGTGTGTGTGTGTGTGTGTGTGTGTGTGTGTGTGTGTGTGTGTGGATTAAAATAAATATATTTTTGAAACACTTAAATGCAAGATCAGTTCAGTGACAGACTAGCACCTCGTTCCAAACCTGTTAGGACTCATTTCTTGCTTGAAAAACAAATGGAGATGTATGCTGTTGAGCTCTAAAACGACAGAAAGCTCCATAAAAGGATCATACTCCAAGAGACTATTGCGGGAGGAACAAATACATGTCATTATAAGTGAAAATCACATAAGCAAACTAAGATTTCCAGCAAATACACTGCACAAATGATTTTTTGCGATTTTGCAAATAAAACAAAGATTTTTGTAGTGCATTTTACAAGAAAATAATATTCAAGTCTTCTTTTTTTTTTTAGCATGATGAAATTAATGCGTTGCCATTTCTTTGGAATTATTTGTGAAATTAGTTATTATTACTGAGTGAAAATTGTTTCATAGCTTTTTTTTTTAAGTAAATCCTACTCCAATATTTTTCAGTTTAGTCAGTTTAATTTGGGTCTGTTCCTCACAAAGTCATATGAACTACTGTTGTGACACTTTTATGATTTTTTTTTATGTTTTTTGGCTTAACAGCTTTGGTCACCATGCACTTTCATTGTATGGTGTGTGAACAGTGACATTTTTTCATTAATGTGTGATCTATTCCTTTGATTAAATGTGATGATCTATCTCGCGCGCTCTATATGTGGCATCAGTACATCTGATGTCATTACTGCTGAGACAGCGGCAGAAGCGTTTCTGTGTGTAATCTTGTCCCCCTGCTGTTAATCATTCTGAGAGACGATTTTCTGTAGGGAATTACTAATATCTACGTTTGTCTGAATTAAATGCGTTCATCATCTCGTCCGGAGCAGAGTGTGTGTGAAAGGCGACTGCTGCTGTTAGCGTTTATCTTTAAAGGCGGGCGCTGGAGACGGAGGAACGACTGTCCCGCATGAGAGTCAGCAGTTATCGTTCACACCGTATGTACAGATGTCCTCGCGAACAATCGGAACGACGGCTGAGTCCTTTAATTACAGCCACGAAAACCCACCTGTCAATCAAACAGAGGACTAGAAACATCTCCAGGTTTTCTCTTTAACACCCTGGAAAGACTGACATCTGACATCAAAAATCTATTTTTTTTAATAATGGAACAGTTATTAAACCTTTAGACAAATTCAAAGTAAAAAAAAAACAAAGTTTGCATTTGTCTTTGTTGAGTGTCATATTTGAAACATCAAGCTTGCATGGCTCATATAGTCTTATAAAGTGAGAATGTGGTGGATTTTTTTTTTCTTCAAGGCCAAAACAGCAAAAATATGCAATTTTGCAGCTGTTGATATTTAAATGAGCAAAATAAGATGAAATTCTGATAGCTTGTAATGTAAATCAGTGAGATCTTTATCACAGTATAACAGACTACTTACATTTTATGCATATAAAAATCAGCTCTGTAGGTTTAAAACATATAATGCAATACAATACAATGATGATTGAGAGATGAACAAATAAACCTTCCTTAAAAAAACCTGATGGATCATATTCAATACTCACATTTTAACATGCTTTTTTCAGCAAATACACTTAATACATAAAATGTTACACCATGCATAAAAATTATGTATGGATAATCAAGTAAACCAAAGTTGCTTCAGTCCAGTAAGTGTTCAAGTGTTCTTGAAATATTACTAACAATACATCAGTCAGTAAAGATTTTTACAGCAAAAAGACACGTAAACCACGACCTGAAGCAGGGCGTTTTTACTATTAAACTAAAAGGCCTTTCCTAAAGGTATAAACCATCACTTAACCAGTACAACAGGATAATCAATAAAGTTTTGATCATGTTGATCATTTAGACGCCTTAGAAATGTAGGCTTTATTGTTAAGCTGCTTGATTAACTGAGTTTTTACATTGTGCTATAGATATGGAAATCAGTGTAACTTTAAATGTCAAACACAGTCTGATTTCTCCCTCATTAGTCTCTATAAAGAACTAGTTAATGCAGTGATTTAGAGTCTCCACTGTAGTTTCTCTCACCAGTCCAGTGATCGCGAGCGCTTTCCCGACATTACAGTTGAGAGAACATGCTGTTTAACCGCAGCAGCATGCGTTGAGTTACTGTGGTAACAAACCTCAGAAAGGTGCTGATAGAGTCAAATATTGAACATTTAAAGAGATGTTATTCTGTTGTTAAGTAACTTTCATTTTAAATTTAGTTTGTTATCATTAAACTGTTGCTCTAGTATGACAGTAGTTGATCTGAAAGACAATCTGACCATAGAAGAAGATGAATTGCGTGTTTGTGTTTCCCGTCTCTTGCTCACACACACACACACACACACACACACACACACACACACACACACACACACACACACACTTACTTCAATTTCTAGATCTGAATTTCTTTTTCTCTGCTCTCCGATCTGGGTATTTATCTGAGGAACAAGGACAGCCAGTGTGTGTGTGTGTGTGTGTGTGTGTGTGTGTGTGTGTGTGTGTGTGTGTGTGTGTGTGTGTGTGTGTGTGTGTGTGTGTGTGTGTGTGTGTGTGTTATCAGTTTCTATCAGTCAGGTGGCTTATTCTGAAAAGCCATTTCCCTCCTGACACTCGCCAATTTTGAATTTGCAGGTTTGCGCTGATGTTAGTGAAAATAGAAGTGACATGTTTCTGTCACAAAACTATAACAATACAATTCAGCTGAATTAATGCACTTTAATCAACACATACTTCAGTTTGACTCCTGCTGACTTCCACTTTCATGCTGAAGTTGAACATGCACTTGTTCTGTGTAAGTAGTCGATATGGTAATATTTGAAGATGATTTCACAGAGGTCCTTTTCGTAATGGCACATTGATGTGTGTGTGTGTGTGTGTGTGTGTGTGTGTGTGTGTGTGTGTGTGTGTGTGTGTGTGTGTGTGTGTGTGTGTGTGTGTGTGTGTGTGTGTGTGTGTGTGTGTGTGTGTGTGTGTGTGTGTGTGTGTGTGTGTGTGTGTTTTTATGATGCTTTACTGTGCCATCGAACCCTTTACTGAACTTCCCTCTCATTCATTTCCAAACTGCTTGTCCTACACAGGGTCATGGGAATTGTATTTTATTTTATTTTAAACCACTTGTCCCATGTAGGGTTGTGGTGATTTTATTTATTTATTTATTTATTATTTATCATTTATTTTACAAACAGCTTGTCCTATGTAGGGTCATGGGAATGCTGGATATATTATATTATATTATATTATATTATATTATATTATATTATATTATATTATATTATATTATATTATATTATATTATATTATATTATATTATTCATTCATTACATATGTTTTCTAAGTGACTTGTCTCATGTAGGTTCGTGGAGATGCTGGAGCATTTATTATTTTGTTATTTTATTTATAATGTGGAGTCGTGTGGATGCTGGAGCCTTTATTTTTATTTTATTTTATTTCATTTTATACACTTTATATTTAGACTTTTATATTTTAAACATATATAAAACTTAGCAAACACATTATATACTTCAGTTTGCACATTGTTTGAAGATCTATGGAAGAGTGGTGAAATATAATACAGCAAATTATTCAGAGAAAAAAATCTACATATTTAATGATTATCTGAAATAGCTGTTAGTTGCGGCCTACATTTATGCCACACTTGATTTTCTTCTCAGAGGTTTCTTAGATTTATTGCAGCGGCTGTGTCACCAGTTTCAAAGAGTCTGTCAACTGGCTTTATTAATGTTTTTCCCAGTCCACCGTATTTACTGGACACAGAGAGAGAGACACATGCTGAAGGTAATCTCCATAATCCTCCCTACTGGCAGTGTGTGTTTCTGTTTCTGCTGCTTTATGAATAGTGTAAACCAGAGTTATGATTGCAATACAGAACACAAACACACACACACACACACACACACACACACACACACAGAGAGATGTGATGTATCATAGCACAGATATATCTGCCTTCCTCCAGTAGAATAGAGGAATTACACTGCTGTGTTATCTGCTTCTTGCTAGAGAAGTGTGATTCACACAACTACCAAAATAATCCAACACTTTCAGATAGAGACACATGCAGGATTATATAGGGGATATTGTGTGTGTGTGTGTGTGTGTGTGTGTGTG
Organism: Scardinius erythrophthalmus; assembly: GCF_964197995.2. NCBI lineage: Eukaryota > Metazoa > Chordata > Actinopteri > Cypriniformes > Leuciscidae > Scardinius > Scardinius erythrophthalmus. The sequence goes on along the minus strand of NC_138233.1, from coordinate 5,815,224 downwards.
TGTGTGTGTGTGTGTGTGTGTGTGTGTGTGTGTGTGTGTGTGTGTGTGTGTGTGTGTGTGTGTGTGTGTGTGTGTGTGAGAGAGAGTGTTATAGTGCTGTAAGATTGAATATAGACCAAAAACAAGACTTTGCAACAAAAACTAAATCGCTTGCATTGCTGTCAATAGAGCTGTCTCTTCAGCTTAAGATGAAAGGTGCCCTGTTAAATAAAAGCATTTACATGGATTTATTTTTGTGCATTTTTATGTTTAAAAAGAAAACCTCCTTGCATCTTGTGATGTTTCTGGCTTACTAACCATCTTTTATTTCCAACCATATACATATACACACAAATATATATATATGTTATACACAGTTAAAAGGGGTTTGCGGTTCTGAAATATCTCACACAAAGTCATATTTTGTACCAATGCAGTTGAAAATAAAAGTGGGAAGTGAGGTAGGGCCTTTAAATTTTTTTTATGTTTTCCAATACAAATATCTAAACATTCTTAAATAAAGATATTTTTACTTGAGAGGCAAAATAACTTAAGAACTGCTGTTTTTTTTTCTTGTCTCAAACATAAACTTGCAAAATTTTGGTATATTTTTCAGAAAGTAAGACTTAATATCTTAAATCATTTTGCTTCTCAAGTAAATGTCTCTTGATTTAAGAATGTTTTGATATGTTTAATGGCTAAACAAGATTTTTTTATATGAATATTCAATTCATATCAAATTGAATATTCATGATATTCATGATATTTGATATTCATATTCAAGATATGAATAAGGCTAAACAACCATTTAAATGGCAATTATTTCACAGGCATACGAGGGAGTCACATGACTATATTACAGTGTGGCAAATAATTGAGGAAACAACATAATTTTATTCATGTTGCTCATTTAGAGCCGTTCTCTGAAACAAGCCTCAATTATGGCAAAAACTCACATTCTCATCACGATAAAAGTGTAAAATTACAGCCCTACGGCAATGTTCAATTCCCCCTTGTAAATTCAGAAATGTCGATTCAGATGAGAATTAATTTAACATGCCCCCGATGTTTGTCAAAACCACTAGATTGTTCAGCCTGGAAGTTTCTCCTGCAGTCTTTGGAGAAAATCACTGACATTTCTGTTTCAGACGGCAATAAAATCACATTCTAGCGGATGTAATTGCTGAAATTACCTTAAACCCTCACACAAAAAAACAATACCATTTGAATAAAGCTCTTGATTTTATTCTGGCGAGGTTTCTCTTCTGTTTCAATCACACATACACTTCTTAAAAAATAACAATCATAAATGACATCTCTTTCATATCTCAACTATTTCTCCGTGATAGTGATGAGATTTCAATATGAACTCAAACATTTGTCATCGACAGATCTGAGCTGTTCCATTTTATGACTGTATGTCACAACTAGTGAGTCGATCGTTTCTATCGAAACATCTTTATGCTCATATGAAACAGGCCAGTGAACTCCATTAAGTCTCCTGAGTCATAAAAGAGAAGCATCTGAGCAATAAAAAAAAGTTCTCTCTCCGTTTAGTCGCTCTGTACAGGGACTATAAATGTTTCTTTGTAAATACATTTATAAATAAAGCGAAAGGAAATGAATATTGTTTAAAGAGCTGGATGTAATCAGCGTTCCTCAGTTCAGTGTCAGACAGATAAATATATCATCAGAACACAGACATGCTCATTTAAACCGTGTGCTTGTGTTTGTTTAGGCTGCAGCGACGCTGATTTGAGAAGTTTAGCATCCAGACTCAAAGACTGGTTCGGGGTTTTGCACACGGATGCCAACAGAGACCTGAAGACCACCACGAGCGACACCGCACAAGGACGTAAGTGAGCCTCTGTGTGTCTGAATATGATAAAACATTTATTCAGTTGAAGCTCAGAGTCACAACTAGAGCTTTATAACCAATTATTTGCATGTTTATGTACCCGATATCTGATATGCAGAAGTTATTGCGATAGTTATTGTTTTACTTCTGTTTTGGTACAATGATAACAACAGCACTTAACTGAGCAAGCTCTTTTGTCCTCCTTGTATACAAAGCAAAACAACATAAAGTGAAAAAATAAAGTGCACTGTCACTAAAGTGTCTTTTTTAAATGAAAGCTTTGATCAGGTAAGTAAACAGGTAACAAATAAAGCACGGGAAAATACTAAAAAATAATAATTAAATAATAATACGTTCTAAACTGCATACATTTTTTTATTTTATTTAAAAAAGCATTGCTACTTTAGTGTAGCTTAGTAGGGGAGCGCGGGGCACAACCTAACGCGGGGCTCGTTGTAACACACTTGTTTTAAATACTTCCACACATGCTAGCATGACGAAACTTGGTGCATTTACTAGTTGCCATATCAACACTATATAGAGAAAAAATTGCGCCAAAATTAATTTGTTTTTGGGAGATATCCATAGACATTTATTAAACCATAGCAAAAGTAAATTTCTTAAAGTTAATTTTTCATCTCTATTTTTTGTGTTTATTTAAAATTAGACAAATCTGACATTATTTTAATCTCCAAGATGTTATTTAACAGTTGAGATAGTTCTTTAATGCTTTGCTAACTAGCAGAAGACACTAGAAGGGTTTAAATCCCAGTTGTGCAGACGGGTTGTGCAGATGTTGTAACACTGCGTTACAATGTGCCCCTATTAGAAATATGCTATTATATTCTATACTTTTATTAATTTTATTGAGAAAACGTGAGAAAAAGGTGAATAAAGACTGAGAGTCAATGTTCAGAAATTACTAATTATTTATTTGTTTTGAACTATGTTGTATAGCTGTGTTTTCCTGTGTTCGTAGTCAAAACTCAAAAATGAGTTTATATTTAATTATTAAAAATTGCCATTATTTTATATGAAAAAGTTTTTTAATTGTATTTTATTTAGAAAATATTTTAGTTTGTCTTGTATATTTTTTTATTAGATCAGATAACAATTTAAGCTGTCATATGGTCATGTTACAATGTGCCCCACACATGTTACAATGTACCCCACCTATGGGGCATGTTGTCACATTTCACTTCCATTCTTTCGGGGTATATCCAGAAAAAAGTATATACTGTATTAATAAAACAAAACCACATAATTGTACTAGACATGTGGGAAATTAATGTGGGAAAAAATAAATACTCTGAACCATAAGCAGATTTACACAAACTGAGAAAGTCAAAAAGCGTTACTTTGTGCCCCGCTCTCCCCTACTCTTTCGTCTTTGGATTTTTTAACAACAGCGGCGACACTCATATTAATAATGTTGACAAAAAACTATTGCGAAATGACGGCGTTTCCATAACTGATGCTATGTGACTAAAACTTCATTTTCTCTCTCGCGATAAGTAAAATCATTCCAAAAACCATGGTAACGGACATTGGTAGGTTTATGTACTATATCCCAGCCACTGCACTGGCCATTATTATTAATGGAAGGAGATGCATGTGTGTTATCCAATCATTAATGGTAAGGAAAGACCCTTATTATACTGTGAGCGGCACATATGAGGTGTTTCTGGGTGTTTTTCACTCATTTCTGGTTCGAGGTCTTGATTGTGGCATTTATTTGAGGTTTAGAATACAGTATTCCTGTAATTCTTTTGTCTTATATGAATTTAATAAAGAGCTCTGTCTCGTATTCTGTCCAAACACACCGCGTCATCTACGTCAGGTGACCTGTAAATGCGCAAAAACTGTTTCCATTGCAGTTTTGCAAAATATTTCTTTTTCGAATTGCCTGAAAAACCACCTCATGCGAGCGTAACAACTTTTTTGTGATAAATGGGAGTTTTTGCGAAATTGACGTGTTTCCATTGGGCGTATTTTCAATTCGCAATTTCAATTTGAAGGGTAATGGAAACGCAGCTAATGTCAGGAAGAAGAAAAAACAAGAAAAAAAAACAATACATATCAAATACATCATTGCAATTACCGAATCCATCTCAACTGGCTTGTTATCAGAATTATTAATGTCTCAGTCTAGTAGATATATACCTTAAAATACCTGCTGACAAAGCACTGTTTTTATCTATGCATTTACTTAGAACTTTTTTTAGAACTGACTGAATTAAAAGGATTATTTATCATAATTATAATTTATTTTAATTGTTTATTGGATTTAACTAATATGTCCGTCCACCACCAGTATGAACCTGACCGTCTCTCTCTCTCCTATAAGGTTTCGACACAAGCATTTTACCCATCTGTAAAGATTCTCTCGGGTGGATGTTCAACAAGCTGGACATGAACTACGACCTCCTCCTCGACCAATCAGAGCTCAGCGCCATTTACCTCGACAAATACGAGCTGTGCATGCGGCCGCTGTTCAACTCCTGCGACTCCTTTAAAGACGGAAAGCTGTCCAACAACGAGTGGTGTTACTGTTTCCAGAAACCCGACGGTGAGTCTGCAAAAAAAATGATAGCCTATGAGCCTATTGGGGTTAGAAGATGATCTTCAGATATACTGAACCCAGAATATTTCATAATTTCCGTCACAGAAACTGTTTTAAATGTGTGTTTCTTCAGGCATGCCATGTCAGAATGAGATGAACAGAATTCATTCTCAAAGCCGAAGGAAGACACTGATAGGTGGGTGGAATTGATGAACTGGTGTTAGCTCCTCCCCCCTGACCAATCAGACACGTGATTGTGTTCATCGTTGCTGTATTCATCTCGTCTGTGTGATTCTCTCTGTCTGTAGGGACGTATGTACCGCGCTGTACTGAAGACGGTTATTTTAAGGCCACTCAGTGTCATGGCAGCACCAGTCAGTGCTGGTGTGTCGACAAATACGGCAACGAGATTGCAGGATCCCGCAGACAGGGCAACCCTACCTGTGGTACACACACTCTCACTCTCACACACACACATACAAGAACACACACAGCCTACATACACCAGTGTCATTTTAATATAATCTACTTTATATATTTATATACTATTATTTAACATAATATTTTAAATGAGCTTTTATTTTTATATTTTCAGTTTTAATTTTAGTCATTTTTATGCTCTTTTTTTTAATGCTCATATATACTTCAACTTAAACCTATTTCAATTAGTTGCTAAAACAAGTTCTTTGAGTAGATTTTTCATCTAATATTTATATTTTATTTTAGGTTTATTTCCATTACCAAAAACTAATTTTAAAAGTTTGTTTTGTGTTAGGTGCTTTTGTTACATATATTATATATAAACTATAATTGTGATGAGGTTCAGTGTTTGGAAGGAAGAAGACGGGGTCGGTGTAACTGTGACTCGTACGTTTTATCGTAAAACAATCAAAACAAAAGTCGTGCACACAGCGCATTCACCGTAGCCGCGCTACAGCTCAAAACACTTTCACAATAATAGTCTTTCCACTGGATCAGCTCAGACTCTTTTCACTTGCTGACGGCGTACGAGTCCTCAGTCCTTCTCTCTCTCCTCTCTCACTCCACAGCGGCTTATATCCAGTCTCATCACGCCAATTACTGCAACAAGACACAGGTGTTCGTCATTTGCACTTGACCTACTTTCCGCTCGTCTCCTTTCTCTCTCGTTACAGACCTCGCGGAACCACGCCCCATTCGCCACAATAATATAGAAGTTTAAGCTGATGTTTTTCATCTAATATAAAAAAAATATATATTTCAGCTTTATTTCGATTACAGAAAGCAATTTAAGTTTAAGTTGTAGTAATTTTGTTATGTGCTTTTGTAAAAAAAAAATGTTTTATTAAATATTTCTATTTAGCTTTGATTTAATTTTTATTTAATCATTTTAGTAGGGCTGTACTCAACCAAAGAAAATCTTGGTTGACTGAAGTCCTGAAATTTTCGACTAAAAATCGACTAAAATCGACAAAAAATTACGTTAGAAAAAAAAACGTTAAATTAATTAGATGCGCACTTTGCGCAGGACTTGGTAGCCTTGTTGTCCGCCTAAATGAATTATAAATAAACATAAACAACTAGTAGGCTATTTGCAGTATATTAAATCTTTTTTGACCTAATTATTTTGCACTGAAATGAGTCTGACACTCGAGTTTGTCAGCTCTGACAGCGCTGCATCACGTGCACCTGCGCAATATCATAGATAGCTTATGATTTCCGAAAATAGTACTATGTTGTCCACTAGTGATATCATCACAAGAACTGTTGAGGAATATGCAACATAATTTAGACAATTATTTTTTGTCAAATGTTATAATAATAAGTTATAACTGTCAGACACTATCATTTCACCATGCCATGTCCTCGCACCGAGCGAGGCTGAACATGAGCTCAGCTTCGCAGCTGAGACACGAATAGACTATTAACTTAAAGCTTTTACTCTTAATAAACACAAAAGGCACGTCCACTTTAATAAAAAAAAGAATATTTATTAAACAAACCAGATCAAGAGCAGAAACGAAATAAAGTGCATAACTGAAAAATAAAGCATCCTAGGCTCAAAACTAACACCAGCACAGCGCAATTGCGCATTAGGCTCCAAATAAAAAATAAAAAAGTTAGGTTATCACACTAAAACATTGAAATATGCAAATTCTGACATGTTCATATAGCCCAAGTTACTCAAAACAGACAGGGCAAGCTAACGCAGACAAGTGAGCTTACCACTTTTAGATGATATGTCATGTTTGTCGTCGAGCTGTGGAAAACTGTTGCTTGCAAACTTTGCATTCGACCTTTTTCATGTTATCAATTTTAACAAAATGCTGCCACACTGTCGATTTCTTTGTTGTTGACATGTTAGAAGAGGACTGACTATTAAACGCTCTCACAATTAAATAAATAATATTCAGCATCAAACCTTCTAGTTATCGCTCGACGCTCTCTCTTGGGTTGGGCTAATCCAAAAAAGGTGAAAACAAGGGGGGTGTTTTGAAGACAGACTGTTTCAGTGAAACAAGGGTACTCTGAAAACACCCCCATTAGCAGTTAGTGCTTTATTCCACCTGATGAAATGAGCGCGCCTCAGCGCGGCAAAACTGATGAAATAAACGCGGCAGAAAATCGACCAATCAGAATTTTGGTCGAACCAGGACGTATCGACCAAATAATCGACTAATCGACTAGGACAGTACAGCCCTACATTTTAGTACTTAAACTTAGTCAACTTAAACTTATTTCATTGAAAACGATTTTTAAAAGTCTTAGTTTTAGTTAACAGTAACAGCACTGATATATACACAGACTTTGATTCCTAATGTGTGTGTGTGTGTGTGTGTGTGTGGTTCTGACATCTAAAGCTCCATTATTCAACAGTGTTTCCTGAGATCTCTTTCAAAATGTATAAAACATCATATTTTATATATAATAAATGATCTTCCTCAGAACACACACACTATCTATCTGCCTGACACCTTCCCTTTCATCTGCCTGTGTGTGTGTGTGTGTAGAGGAGGATCAGGAGACATCTGGAGATTTCGGCAGCGGTGGTGCCGTGATTCTACTGGACGATCAGGAGGAGTCTCCGCAGCGTGGGCGGGGTCGACAGAAAGAGAGGCGGGGTCGACTCCACCCCCGCGGGGCGATCGAGGATGACGAAGACGGAGAGGATGACGAGATTGGCTACGTCTGGTAGCTCCGCCCACCCATCTTTTGTTAATTAACCAGGGACCCATGTTAAAATGCACAGTTCTGAAGCCATTCCAGCTCCGCCCCTCGGACACGCCCCCTTCTTCCCGCCCCGCTCTCATTCTGGATCTGAACTTGTCCTCCTCATTCTCTCTTTCTTTAGCCGCCTCGTCATGTTCTGTCCTCTGTTTTCCCTCGTTCAAACACTCCTCTTGTATTCTAGATGCCTCTTTGCGGCTCTAGACGCTAGACGTGCATGATGAGATTGTTAAGCATTTCGGGGATTCTTAACGGTTCTACATAAGAGCTTTTAAAAGGGTTCGTTCTCAGTGGTGGTATGCATGAACGCCACTGTAGAATGCATGAAACGACGGCTGACACCTTTGAGGGTGAGGATCAGGTGGGCTTAAGACAAACGCGCACTACAAGACTGAAGCTCATCATGCTTTCATGTTCTAAATCTGCCAGAAGAGGCTGCAGATCGTCAATAATGGTCTCTTTGTGTGAGACACTTTGCAACTAGGCAGAGATGCTATGATAAATTTAAAACTAGTTAAAATCAAAGAGCAACAGCAATGAGCTAATGAGATTGCGAGAGAGTGTAAAAGTAGGGTGAGACTTTTGTTGAAAATGATGACACTTTTTCCAAAACACTGGCTCATGCATATTTCTGGTTTCTTTTTCTTCTTTTTTTCTGTTAAAATGTGCAGATCTGTGCAAAAATGACCCAAGCCCTTCCATTACGTGGTTTGTGTGAATTACCTTCCTCTTGTGTGAACTATTTTGTGAGCGAATGAAAGAGAGTTTGGCTGAGTATAGTGTCACTAAAACAACACACAACACAAGAAACTGTGGGTGTAAATGTGCGTAGGATGATGAGCTTCAGTCATGTTGTGTGTATTTGACTTTATGCTGCTTTCACGTCATTTCACAATTACTGTAATTAGAAGTATGTAATATTTATATTTCAGCTTATTCAGATAATTTCCATTTACTCGAGATGCAGAACGACATGAGATATTAAGTCTTGATTTCTGAGAAATTGATCAAAATTAAGTGAGTTCATGGGGTCAGAAAAATGTTCATTTGAATGGACTTCAAGTTTATTTTTCTGACCCTATTGACAGATTTTAGTTTTCATGTTTTGAGCATAAACTTCTTGAACTTTCCAAAATCAGGCATACATTTTTCAGAAAACAAGACTTTAATATTTCATGTCATGTTGCATTTGAAGTAAATGTATCTTGATTTAAGATGTTTAGATATTTGTACTGGAAAACAAGACAAAAATACTGAGGAAGAACAGCACTTTTTGTGTGTATTGACTGTTGTGGCGTCCTGTAAAAACAACCATAACAGCAGCAGCTTCAACGCTTCAGTGATTAACTAGTTATTTGGCTGCCTGTTTGATATGATTTCATTTGATTACAGCCATTGTCGTCTGGAGCGTTTTCTTTGTTCTTCAATATTTTGCAAAATAATATAAACATGAATTAATGCATTTACCATCATTGATGCCATAGTATTAAATAACATGCGTCCAAGGATGTGAACAGAATCTGGTAATTGCAGTAATTCTGACTCGATGTGAATGCAGCAGTGAGCACGTCGGCCGTGAGCCTGATATCATCATTTGTTAGTTGTTTTCAGCTGATGAATTAGATTCAAAGTCCTTCATTCTGTTTTTTAAGGACTATTTAAGTGGATTGTGACCTTTGCGTCGACTCTCTTTGCGATGCGTTCACTGAAGCTTGAGAGTTTTGGCTTGACAGAATTCAGAAGCGATCTAACGGCTCGTCAGCCTGACCTTTTTAAAACCATTACTGAACGCTTCCTCTCACTGAAAAACAGAAGGCGAATGAAAAAGCTGTCTGAGTGACGGCTGCTGCGAGATGGATTTGCTGTCGTTAGCACATCCGTGAGTTTTGAAAGAGTTCTGGGCCCTGGAGTCACATCCGTCTCCAATCGTTCATCTCGTTCTGCATTCGCCATTTGATCAAATCTTAAATAGTTTGATCCGACCCAGTATTTCAAGCTTAAACAGTTTTATAAGCACACGTGCGGTTCATACGGCTGGTGGAAACCGAATCATGGGTGATTTTCCGCTTCTGATTTGCATATAGTTCTGAATTTCCAAGTTTTTCGGCACTCTCACCACTTGCACAGGACCGCTGTCAATCCCACAATCCCCTGCTCGGCTCCTATAGAGAATGAACTGGAGACGGCCGCTCTTAGACCTTATCGGATGATCCACGAGGCTCAAACACAAACACTGCAGAGGAGTTTAGTGCTGATATCAGATCACAGCAGCTTAGTTCTGTTCCTCTGGCTCTACACACACTCGTTTCTCATCTCTCCGGCACGTCTTTTCTCACTCACGTCAGCGGCGTTTTGGAGCGCGAGTTCTGGAGGTTCTCCGCAGAAGGAGATGTCTCGCTCAGTGATCATAGGCGGCGCTCCGGATGGATTATATGAAGCGTTTTACGCCCAGAGGGGAAGTCTCTGGGTGCCCCTGAGGGATTATGGGTAACAGAGGAACGAACTGATGGGCTTTTGGCTTCCTAACACCTTTTTTTCTTTATTCTTTATTTCCTGTTTTCCTTTTTCATTCCCTACGGAAATTATTATTTATCTCAGAGTGAAAGACGCATTTGATTTCAGTGGAACATATAATCGGACAAAAAACATCAACTCACCCTTATGTTGTTCCAAACCTGTATGATTTGTGTTTTGCCTTCTGTAAAAAGCAAAAGGAGGTTTTCAAAGAATGTTTTTTTTTTCCCATTATAGTTAAAAAAACAACAACAAAAAATCACATAAAAGCATCTTAAAAATAAAGGTTCTTTATTGGCATCGAGGGAACCTTTCCGTTACACAAAAGGCTTTCTAGTGGGAAAAGGTTCTAGAGAATGTTCTTCACACTAACACAGTCTACGTCAGACACAAGCGGTGCGACACACGACAAGAACAAACAGAACCCATTATGATCAGTGATGCTGTCTACACTGGATGCGGTGTGAAGCGACACGACAGATTCCCGAAAGTAAACTGATTCCCCGTTCTATTTTTGACATACTTTAAGCACTCGTCTGGCACGGAGAACAAATGGATTTGCATCGGTCGCTTTGTCGCATCCGGTGTAGAGTAGACAACCTCAAGCTGTCTGGTGTAGACTCGGTGCAAGAAAAATGGTTATTTTAAGAACTGTACGTTTTTTTGCCATTGCATTTCAATGGTGTTGCTGTGAAAACAATCTTTTAAAACCTTTATTTTGAAGTAACAGCAGTCCATGCGACTCATGCACTAGATTTCATGGACGCCCCACATTTAAGAAATGCATCTTATTGCCCTTTATCAAAAATATGAAAACATTAAATATGACACCAAACAAAATGTGATTGGAGAGATTTGAGAAGACAGAAAGTCATGCACGTGTGGAACAACATGACGGTTTTTCCTTTGAATCACCTGAAATAGGGCTGCATGATTTTGGGGGGGGGGAAAATCTAATTGCTATATAAAACTGTGATTTAAAAAAACTCCAGGTTTGCTGTGCTTGTTTGTAGGGCTGCACAATTTGGCCAGAATTTTGTCATTTTATATCGATGTCTAGAAAACAATATTAATAATGACAATTTTTTTTGTTTTTATTAAAAGTTTAGAGCCCTTAAAAGCCCGGTTTATAACCCCTTCTCATTATAATTTTGGGAAGATGCTTAGCATGTTTTCTAATAAATGCATGTTAAAAGTGACCCGAAGTCATATATGTATTTAATTAAATCACAGCCTTTGTGATTTAATACTTGTACTAAGCCATATCGCGATTTCGGTTTTATTTCAATCAATCGTGCAGCCCTATCCTGCAATATGAGCATCAGGCTACAAGAAACCCATCTTTCTTCCATTCTAAATCTCTCTCTTTCTTTCTCTCTCTCTCTGTCTATCAATCAATCACTTTCTCATGATGAGCTGAGAGCGTCTCACACACACACACACACACACCGTATCTGATCTCTGCAGAACTGCATCATGGACTTCTGATGATAACAATGACCTTTGAGGTGACCTCTCCCCTCCTCTAGTGCTGCTGTGTGTCTGATGCCTGGCCTGCAACTGTAAACTTCCCCAATCCTGTCCCGTCCCGCCTCTGCCTGCTTCGCTCCTGTACAAAGGTGCAATAAAAGCTTCGTCACGATGTTTTCACTTATTTTACCGCACACACACACACACACACACACACACACACACACACAGGTGACCCGAGCGCTCACACCTGCAGCTACAGATGAAACAGTCGATGGCCATATTTGCAAGAGTTTCCTTTGTTAATTCTCTATATTTTTTACTCTGTAAAGACAATAATTAATGTGTAAAAAAAAGAAGAAAAACGCTGAATGTTCAACTGGAGATGTAATTAATGACGTCATGTGGCTTCGTCCATTTGCCTTGCCTGAGTCTGGATGTGTATAAACCCTCCTGTGGTCCTGAGTTCAGTGTACAGACCTCCTCTCGCTATTTGTCTGTCTCTCTATCCGTCTGTCTCTCTTTCCACCCAAACAGTGCCGGTGTTCGCACCAAACTCGCCGTTCAATCTGGCCCAGTATGGGTATTTCAACAGTTAAAATCGATCAAATGTAATGACAGTCACGCAAAATTACTGAAATGAAATGAATACCTAAACTATTAAAAATAAAGGTTCTTTATTGGAATTGATAATTCCATAGAAACCTTTAACATCCATCCTAGACAGCAACATAGTGTCGGCACAGAACCACGTGTACCGGATGTGGGCCGGATCTGGGCCGACACTACGTTGCTGTCTGGGATGAAATCTTCTCATCCCACAAAAGGTTCTTTATAGTGGAAAACGGTTCTTTAGATTTTAAAAATGGTTTAAGAACTGTTCACTGAAAGGCTCTTTGGGGAACCAGAATTTTTTCTTCTATTGCATCGCTTTCGGAAACTTTATTTTTAAGAGTGTTTTTCAAAATTGTTCTCAGAAATCATTGAGCCACTTCAGAGTTCAAGAATTTACTGCCCAGGTGGACATTATTATTGGTCTGTGATCTCAAACGCTCAAATATCAGCTGATTACTCATTAGTTAATCACTAGTTCTGGATCAGAACTGAAAAGTGACCCATGCTGGTTTTGATTCAGTAATATCAGATGTTTAGCAGAGTCTCCAGCTGAACACTGGCACCGTTTCAGTGGTTTCTCTCTGTTTTCCTGTTTTCCCGTCATTTTCCCCTCCTGATCGAGAGTCCCAATTGGAATGTTCTTTTTCTGGGCTGATTTGTTTACTCTGTTCATTTTGGTTTGTTTGACTTTTTCTTTTCTCTCTCTCTCTCTCTCTCTCTCTCTCTCTCTCTCTCTCTCTCTCTCTCTCTCTCTCTCTCTCTCTCTCTCTCTCTCTCTCTCTCTCTCTCTCTCTCTCTTTATTTTTTATTTTTAACTGTAAAATGGTTCCTTGAGAAAATGTTTGTCTGAATAAAACTGGAGTTTGTCCTCGTCCAGTTCTTCTCCAGATGCGAGAGTCTTTTCTTGTGACGTGTGTAGGAAACTGGTGGCTGTGAATCAACTTAAGGTTTGAGAACTGGTTCTTATTAAAAAAAATTATAGAATTGAACAGTTTTTATGGCGTTCGGTTCCATTAGCTGTTCTTGAACATCTGAAACGGTATCATTTAAATCCATCAACATGCGCGTTTTACTTTGATTTGATTATTTAAAATCAAAAGGAAAGTGTTACAGAAGCTCTTTTCTTCCATATTGTGACACATCAAAATGTAATGGATTATCGATAAAAAGAAAAAATGTGGGGCGGGACTTGGTTCTGCACTGTAAAAAATTATATGATCAATAAGTTATAACAACATATGTTTTTACGTTGCTTCAACTCATCAAAATAAGTTAAGCAATTTATTTTCTTTTTTATAAGTTACACAAGATTCAACTCAAGTCCGTTAAATGCAATTTAAGTTGAAATGACTTAAACATCCAAGTTGATTGTACTTAAAAATTTAAAGGCATCAACTTTTTTAACATTGTGTGCATTGGTTGTTGATTGGATGTTGAGAAGTGGGCGTGGATCTCAAAAATGGAGGTGGATCTAAATGTGAATTTACAGTAGATTGTGATAAAGGGTTGGTTTATGCGAACTAAATGATTCTTTTTCTTCTTCGAAAGTTAAGTAATTTTGTTCAAATATCACTTTTTTTTTTACGCATATACAGATTAATCGCACATAATAAGATCTTTAACATGCATTTAGAAAATGGACAGGGTGAATTTTCATTTTATGCCGAATTCTTCCTCCGGTTTGGATACATTTGGACGTTATCTGCAGAACAGATTAAAAATTATGACTCTCATCTAGAAAAATGTAATCCCTCCACTGCAACCTTAATATAATCAATGATCTCCATGTAGTGATGTATTGATTGTTGTCTGAAACACTATTTCCCATGGATACACCCTCAGAACGGCTCGTTCAAGAGCCACACGCATCCGTCAAAGCTAATGATCTCCAGCCGACACGGCCCACTTTCTTCCTTTGTCTTCATTTGATAAGCTTTATTCAACCATTGATTTCATAAGACCCGATTTATACGCTTTAATTCATTAGGCCGGCAGGAAAATCCATTATTTTGTCAGTCACTCTTCCTTTGCGTCTCTGTGTCGCCCACTCGTTCTCTCTCTCTCTCTCTCTCTCTCTCTCTCTCTCTCTCTCTCTCTCTCTCTCTCTCTCTCCCCCTCGTCTCACTCCATTTAGGATGTGCTAACCGATATGGTTTCAGTGGGCTCCTAGAGCATTCCTCTTCTTCCAAAATTTTTTATTGAAGTGGGATCTCCTCTCTCTCGGCTCCTCACCTCTGATAAAAGCAATTTCGAGCTGACGGCGGCCATGGAGTTTATTTACAGACGGTAACGTGGGAATTTGCACCATCTGGACTCCTCAACATACCTGCATTCAACATGTCAATTTGTCTTCTTTCAGACTTCGTCAGAAAACAAAAGAGCTGTTTCAGAGGTCTCCAGAGGGATTGTGGGTAGTCGCAGCATATGCCAGAACGTGCGTTCCCTCCTCGAGCGAGACAGCGATCAGCATTATTTCCCTTTATTATGGGTCAGTATGACAGGGATTCAGATTTGCTGAATTGAATTAAAAAGTAAAATTAGGTTTTTAAGTTTCTTCCCGTCTCGTGTGTATGGAAGCCCATAAAAAAAAACATGCTTTGGTAAATACTCATTTTGAAATAAAAAGTCGTCCATGACAAAAATATATATATATATTTGCATCATAATTATGACTTTTTATCTCATAATTCCAAATTAATCCAAAATTTTAACGTTTTGATGTCATAATTGACTTTTCTCATAATTTCAATTTTTGTAATCTAAATTTTTACTTCAATCTTACAATTTAAAGTTTTGTCATAATGACTTTTTATTAGTCACTCATAATTATGACTTTTATGTCAGTTCTCCCTTGGTATTTCAGAATTTCAAGTTATCTCATAATTTTAACTTTCCATTATAATTGACTTTTTATTTATCATAATTTTGACTATTTCATAACTTCAACTTTTAATGTCATAATTTTTTACATTTTATCTAATAATTTTGACTTTTAAATTATTTCTACTTCAATCTCATAATTTTTTTTTGTCATAATGACTATCTCATAATTTAAACTTTTTGTCATATTGTGACTTATCTCATAATTGTCTCATAACTTTTGATCTAAATATTCATATAGTACTCCACATTATCGTATAATGACTTTTTATATATAATTATGATATTTTATGTCATAGATATGATTTACCAAAGCATGATTTTCAGACTTCCCTGCATATGAGAAGAGCCCTGAACTCTCGAGTCTCCATGATAATCAGGTCTCTTGATATGGCAGAACTTTAATACTCAGTGTTTGAAGTTTCTGAAAAATCCCTAGTCATAACCATGTGCTCATGTTTGCCTTGGTTTATATCACTAACTAGCACAAGCTCATTCATATTGAAAGGTGGATTGTGAGTAGATAAATCCAGAGGTGATGAAGTCGACAGGTCTTTCTCGTTCAGATCGGGTTCACTAGCCACTAGAGGACGTGCTGCTTTTCCCGTTCTGCCATATTAAAGTAAAAAAACAGCCTCACTCAGCCTGTCAGTCAAGCCAAAAAGGCACTGAACTCCTGCTTTTCCTCGTGTTTGACCTTCGCTGCTTGAATCGCACACACACACACACACACACACACACACACACGGCTGGATTAGGAGCGCTGCGCCCGCAGCAGTGTCAGGGAAAACCCAGCCTACATGTACTGGCCTGGATCTCGACTCTCTGTAAAACTCCTATTTATATTTATGACACTGACACTCTTAAATTCTTCATTAATCCACTTAATAATTTAGAGCTGAATCATAAAGCAGCTCTCGTCAGATGTGACAGGAATTATCTCATGGAGATTATAACATTCACACACATGTAGAATCAATGACAAATGTGACCCTGGATCTTAAAACCAGTCACATGTCGCACGGGTATATTTGTGGCAATAGCCAACAATACATTGTACGGGTCAAAATTATAGATTTTTCTTTTATGCCAAAAATCATTAAGATCATGATCCATGAAGATATTTTGTAAATTTCCTACCGTAAATATATAAAACATTTATTTTTGTGAGTGAATGCAGCACAATCGCCAACATAAATGAACAACTGTAAAGGAGATTTTCTCAATGATTTTTTTTGCACCCTCAGATTCCAGATTTACAAATAGTTCCAAATATTGTCCTATCATAACAAACCATACATCAATGGAAAGCTTATTTATTCAGCTTTCAGATGATGTATAAATATCAATTTAAAAAAATTGACCCATGTGACTGGTTTTGTGGTCCAGGGTCACAAATAAGGATGTCTGAGGTGATAAACTTTTAAAACGAACATCCATTCCTTTTTTCTTGTTGGTTTCATTCGGTTTTGAAATGGTTTTATCCTACTTTCAAAATACAGAATTTCATTTAATGTCTCTTAAAATACTGTATGTAAAAATCTACACCTTTTCCAGTAGGCCTATTAGTTAACTACATTAGTTAACATTAACTAGCAATGAAAAATACTTCTAAAGCATTTAATACTGTAATACTCTTTGTTAGTTAATGTGAGCTAGTATGCTATTCCGAATTCAGATTTTGATATACCAGACAAACTTTTTTATATATAGTATTAGGCCTATAATAAACGTTTTTAAACAACTGCATCATTGCTTGTTTTTTATCATTTTATAAATTGTAATAATAAAATATTTACAATCTCAGGATGTTTACACCACCTAGATATTTTTTTCCCTTAAAGCCTCTCAAAAGTATTACAATCATTGAGAATTCTTTAATTAAAAGCATCTCCATAATAAGGATTTATTCACACTATTATCTGCTTGAACAGCATTTTTTATGTAAAATTAAAAAAAAAATCCAAGGCACTCGAGTTCTAAAATGTAAAAAGCTTTTAATAAATTGGACTTATATCATTGACTAACCGAACTAACATTAGTTTTAAAGGTGCAGTAAGCGATTTCTGAGAAACACTTTTGAAATCAGCCCAAACAAACACGCCTCTCCCTTCATTGCTCCGCGCATGAACATGAAGTACATGAACGTGCAACACAAGAGAGGATGTCTCAAAATAATGCTTCAGTGACACTCTCTCTCAAAACTGTCCTGAATTTCTAATATTAACTAATCCTAAAGCTCTTGCCTGATAACCCTTCTTTTTCAGTGATATTCCTGTGACCTTTTCTCTTTAGTAATGTCTCTCAGCCATCTCTCTTTCTACAGTCTTCAAATCTCCCTCTTGCTCACTCACTCACTCTCTCTCCTCCCCCATCATAAGTGGACACGCCCCCTACTGCTGATTGGATCCCTCTTTCTCCTCCCCATCATGAGTGACACGCCCCCTACTGTTGATTGGATCACTCTTTATCCTCCCCCATCGTGAGTTACACGCCCCCTAATGTTGATTGGATCACTCTTTATCCTCCCCCATCATGAGTGACACGCCCCCTACTGTTGATTGGATCACTCTTTCTCCTCCCTCATCATGAGTGACATGCCCCCTACTGCTGATTGGATCACTCTTTCTCCTCCCCCATCATGAGTGACACGCCCCCTACTGTAGATTGGATCACTCTTTCTCCTCCCTCATCATGAGTGACATGCCCCCTACTGTTGATTGGATCACTCTTTATCCTCCCCCATCGTGAGTGACACGCCCCCTACTGCTGATTGGATCACTCTTTCTCCTCCCCCATCATGAGTGACACGCCCCCTACTGTTGATTGGATCACTCTTTCTCCTCCCCCATCATGAGTGACACGCCCCCTACTGTTGATTGGATCACTCTTTCTCCTCCCCCATCATGAGTGACACGCCCCCTACTGCTGATTGGATCACTCTTTCTCCTCCCCCATCATGAGTGACATGCCCCCTACTGCTGATTGGATCACTCTTTCTCCCCCCCCATCATGAGTGACACGCCCCCTACTGCTGATTGGATCACTCTTTCTCCTCCCCCATCATGAGTGACACGCCCCCTACTGTTGATTGGATCACTCTTTCTCCTCCCCCATCATGAGTGACACGCCCCCTACTGCTGATTGGATCACTCTTTCTCCTCCCCCATCATGAGTGACACGCCCCCTACTGCTGATTGGATCACTCTTTCTCCCCCCCCATCATGAGTGACACGCCCCCTACTGCTGATTGGATCACTCTTTCTCCTCCCCCATCATGAGTGACACGCCCCCTACTGCTGATTGGATCACTCTTTCTCCTCCCCCATCATGAGTGACACGCCCCCTACTGCTGATTGGATCACTCTCCTCCCCATCATGAGTGGACACGCCCCCCTACTGCTGATTGGCTACAAGTGTGTTGTGCTGCCCGGTCCGATACACTTCCATTCTCACAAATCACTTACTGCACCTTTAATGATCCAAGCCCAATTTATTAAAGTGTTTTTACATTTCGCAACATGATTGCCTTTGACGTTTTTTATTTTTAGCTCAAAAGTTACCTCTTATATTCCCACTGAGCAATATATTTTATAGGGCTGCTGGTTGTGCTTCTGATTCCAGGTCTGATTGTAAACACACTTCAATCCAGATCAGTCCAGACCAAATCCTCTCTGGAGTTAATGCACCGCAAACACGTGTTACATGACAGACATATTCAGCAGCTGATCCTGTGGAAGTCTATCATTTCATGCTGGTCTGTCACTGAACTGGAAGCTGATGTGTTCGGGGTGAGGTGAGTTTTCATCAAATTTCCTCAAAGACGTGATTCACTGAGTGTAAGAAACGTGTTTGAGTTCCCGAAGGGATTATATCATTCTGAAGGCATCGTGAACTCAAGCCTGAAAACCGAACGGATGTCGTCTCTCACCCTTGAAATAACCCCGACACACACATCCACCTGAACAACAGATAACATCCTCTGAGAGCAAATCAACTGGTGTGTGTGGAGCGAAACGCTCTGCCTGTCCCTGTCACTCACAATTAATGATGGCTCTTCATCAATAAAGAAAAGGAAAAGAATTGAACATGCAACCTAATGAAGAAATTCAGCATACTACTGCTAGAAATGTTTTGCTGTTGTACAATTATTTTTGAAATACTATTTTTGAAACCACTAGGCAGTATATACTAATATTTAGGTATGAATGTATGGGCTGCAAATAAAATGTCCATCCATTTGGATTACACAGTTTTAGGAAAGCCCGTTTCTGCCACATTCATGCTTTGGTAAATCTTAATTATGACATATACTTTAGTCATAATTATGACATAAAAAAGTTGAAATCATGACATACCAAGAACCATTTTGTATGGTATAAGAAGGTGAAATTATAACAACAACAAAAAAGTCATAAAAAATCTAATATTCTTAATGTGATGAAAGATTTCTGTAATATTAACTGAATGTTACACAATAACCAGCGTTATATAGTATTCATTTTGAAAATATGATAGTTAAAAACAAACTATAAAATTATTTTATTGAGTGCAGAAATCTTAACCTTTTCATTTATGCTTGACTAACAAAGAAGTTTTTTTTTATTTTTTTTTATCTTAAATCTGTGTAATCCAAATGGATGAAAAATTTAAATGCAATTCAAATACATAAATCTTAAATTTAGATCAAAATATTTTTAGTGTATTGTGAGAGCAGATGGCTGTGGATGGAGACTAGAGCAGACTGGACCAGTGACAGGTGTGTGTGTGTGTGTGTGTGTGTGTGTGTGTGTGTGTGTAAAACCCTACAAAGATGGCAATATCTGAAATCCTTGTCCTTGTGGGGACACTTGTTTGCCTGGGAATCCAGACCCAAATCCGAAAGATTTCCGAAATCCGAAAATTCAAATTGTGCTCTCACGAGAACTCCAGGGTTGATTTTTTGGTCTCCATGAGGAAAACAGTTTTTAAATCATACTAAGTGTTTTATTTTATATATATATATATATATATATATATATATATAAATGCGGAACGTTTTCTGTGATAGGTAGGTTTAGCGTTAGGGTTAGTGTAAGGTGAGAATATATACAGTTTGTACAGTATAAAAATAATTATGTCTATGGAAAATGCCCAAAAAAACATGAAAACCCTACAAATATTATACTGCTAATATTTGTCAGTTCTTGTCACACACTCATATGCAACTACAACTAATGTTAAGCTTGAATCATAACACTCAGTCTAACCTTTAAACCTGACCTTTGACATCTGACCTTAAGGTCAACAAGAAATCAAAAACGTATTTTGTTTATATTCTTACATCATGTTCCTGGTCTGATTTTAAATTATATTATTATGAAGTAATTGAGTTGAATAATGGCGCTATTGTCTTCCGTAGAGCTGCTTTACAGCAGAACATTAACATAAATGTTCCTGTTTATTAATATTAAGCTGCTTTGAAACGAGGTGTATTGCATAAAGCGTTACAGAAATATTCGACTTGACCTTCGACCTTAACCCTGAACAGTAACCATGAAAGCGCAGAGTATGCGTGTGCTAAAATTCAGAGTGTTTCCCTGCATGAATGATGGGAGATCACGTCTGATGAATCAGTCTCAGAGGAGAGGCGCGCCTCTGTTGACACACAATGGCATCAGTTCCTCAGCAGATATTAGTCTTCATCTGATCTCGTCATGTTGACGTGTGACGATCTGAAGCAGCATCTGCAACAGAGGCCAGATGTCTATCAAACACGGACATGACTCCCATTGTTTTCCCATTGACATGAGTATAGGAGGTCATGTGTGTTTAGGACACATTTGCATTCTTGAATCCTGCCCATTACCCAGCGTCCTCTCTGCCAGGAGATCCTGGCAGGGCCTGAAAGCGTTGTCATATCCCCCGCAATGAATTCCTCTCCGAGTCATCTGGTACCAAGCTTTTCCATTTGGAACAAATCTGTTGGCCGGAGTTTCTGCCTTGGCCGTCTTACGGCCCAAAAGACCTCTAAAAGCATCGCATAACATCTAATGAAATGATGGAGGAAGAGCAAACCGGATTAATCCGGCTCCTGCTTGAATCATTCTAAAGCCCCTTTCACACAGAGATTCCGGAAAATACATGGATAATGTCGTTTGATTTTGGTTCATTCACACTGCCAGTGATTTTCCGGAATCTGTGAGTGCGTTCACACACATCCGTAAAGACAAGTGATGTCAGGATGTGATAACTCCTGTCAGATGTCAGTTCTGCTGATAACTCTTCGTCATTTCTACACGAAGACGAGTCCATACTCCTCAGTAGCGCCACTGGGTTTGCCGAGTGGCTCGTTCCCCATTTGCTGTAGCATAGGTTGTAGAAAGATCCGTGCGATGGCACGTGCGTCATCACTACGACACACCCTTTATGGCATTGGTCCTGGCTTTTGTTCACACAGGGCACGTCCCGGGACTGATCCCGGCAATGTTACTAGGCCCCTATCCCGGCATCGATCCCGGAACATGTTTGCATTCACACTGTTTTACGGCAATTTCCCAGGATCAACGCGCTGTGTGAAAGGGGCTTAAGAGAGATTTGGAGAAACTGCATTGATGATTGTGCTGGTCTCTAATACTTCCTGGACCGGGCGCATAAAGTTAGTCATTTAAGTTTTCTTTAAGACTGTTCATAACTTTTTTAAGTCAGTTACATAAAAACATAGATTGGTCTAATTTGATACAGAAAAGTAAGACTGATTACACCAAATAACTGCTAATTGCTGATACTAATTTGTAAGACACAGTCTTAACATAATGGCTATGTTTATACAACTGGCAGTGAGTTTATCCAGCAAACAGGCTTCTTAATTCGGCTGTTTAGTTTGGGATTCGTCCCATGACAGCTGCATGTGTCGATTCAAAACCGCTGAAAATGATGCAACAGAGAAACAGCAGCTTGATATTTGATATATAAATCAGTGGCGATATATATATATATATATATATATATATATATATAATCATATATAATATATATATGAAGAGTTCAGATGCAAAAGCCTCTAAGTGCCATCTGAAATTTTCTTCTGGAATGATAATTTTTATCAAGCTTGTATATTTAAGTTCAGTAATTTCACTTAAATGACAATTAATAGGTAATTTGCATTGCCATTTAAGTGAAATTATTGAACTTAAATATACGAGCTTGATAAAAATGATCATTCTAGAAGAAAATTTCAGATGGCACTTAGAGGCTTTTGCATCTGAACTCTTCATTTATCAATCAATCAACTTTTTATTCAAGACACAGAGGTCCATAGAGACAACACAGTACAGATATAAACATAAATACAAAACAATACAAAACATTTAAGAATGATGCAGATGAGGCTTCATTAAAACATATACAGGCTTCGGGTCCAATGTTTCCAAAAGCAAGATGTGTACCTTGTGTCACTCTTAGAAACATCAACTATGGACACAATGATCATATTCTTAGACCCTGTCAGTCTGCACATGAATCTATACATACAATTTCTTAAAACAGCATTAAAAGTGGGCACATTGTTAGACACAAACATTTCACTGGCACTACTCCACCTAGGAATTTTAAGCACAATTCTCAGTGCATCATTATAAGCCACTTGAAGTTTTTTCATTTTCGACTCACTAAAATTACACCACAGGTGGGCAGTATACAGTATATATATATATATATATATATATATATATATATATCAGTGGCATGCAGTGCTTTTTTTACAAAGTCCTCACATTTTGTAGAAAAATTTTTAAATGTAAATTGATGTCCCTGTTACACTAAACGTTGCCACATATTCCTGATTAAAATAAACATTACGCCTACCTAAAAAAGAGAGAACAAATATAATTATATTTTGTGTATTTATTTTACACTATGTAATAATGTTCTATTTATTAATACCGAGTATAAATCTAATCAAGTTAGCGTTTTGTGCATTTTAACATTTATTCCAAAATAATAACTAAAGGCAGTAACAATTTAAACTATATATTTTATATTCATCAGTCATCGAGCTCGGTAAACGCGGATCACTCACTAAAACCCACACAGTCATCATGTTTTCAGGACGTTTCAAGCTTGATTTTGACGTGATACAAAGGTGAGTTACTTACTTTTTAATTAGTCTTCCCATTAACACCATCATTTTCTTCATTCAGACCAGTTCGTGAACGCGCATGAAGGTGGGACTTATTGCACGAACCAATCATAACCGATCATCCAATCATAACCGATCATATCCATCCATAACCGATCATATCCAATCATAACCAATCATATCCAATCATAACCGATCATATCCAACCATAACCGATCATATCCAATCATAACCAATCATATCCAATCATAACCAATCATAACCGATCATATCCAACCATAACCGATCATATCCAATCATAACCGATCATATCCAATCATAACCGATCATATCCAATCATAACCGATCATATCCAACCATAACCGATCATATCCAATCCAATCATAACCGATCATATCCAACCATAACCGATCATATCCAATCATAACCAATCATATCCAATCATAACCGATCATATCCAATCATAACCAATCATATCCAACCATAACCGATCATATCCAATCATAACCGATCATATCCAACCATAACCGATCATATCCAATCATAACCAATCATATCCAACCATAACGATCATCCAATCATAACCGATCACAATTTCACCATAACCGATCATATCCAATCATAACCGATCATGTCCAATCATATCCAATCATAACCGATCATATCCAATCATAACCGATCATATCAAACCATAACCGATCATATCCAATAATAACCGATGATAACCGATCATATCCAATCATAACCAATCATATCCAATCATAACCGATCATATCCAATCATAACCGATCATATCAAACCATAACTGATCATATCCAATCATAATCGATCATATCCAATCATAACCAATCATATCCAATCATAACTGATCATCCAATCATAACGAACCAGGGGAGGCACGAGAGACGCGGCGTCCCGCTGTATAACTTTACCTGCGGGTATCGCTGTAAGACAGTGTTTCTTTACAAAAACGAGTGATTAAAGGAGAACTCCGGTCAATTTTAACATTGAGCTCATTTTTTTGTACATTTGGAGTGCTGTCAATACAGAGAACAACGACAAAAATCGGTGTTGCCTACACCGTGTTATCCTCTTTTTAAAATTTGCACCCTGTTGACTTCAATAGGGCAAGTACTAAACCTGCTTTTAGCCTCCTAACATCCTTGATGTGTCATTACAAGTGCACAGCCATGTGAGTGATTCCTTCTGAGTGAACACGAGTGGATCTGACTGCAGTAGATGTAAAAGATATGTATAAAAATGATGTTATTTAAGCCAGCGCAAATACCTGTTTTTACATCCTGTTTTCGGTCTAAGCCCAAAGTAGTCGATTGCCGAGTTCACGCGCATAGGTTTAGTACCTATGATCACACGCGTGAACTCGACAATCGACTACTTTTCGACTACAATCGTCACATTTCGTTGTTTTATTTTGTAATATCGATTGTTTCTCATCCATTTCTTTATAGGAGACACTGCCTCCCTTGCCTCCTCGGAGGAAACGCCAAGTAAATCTAATCTCCTGCTGTAATCTCTTAGAATAGTGAAGTTCGCACCACTAGCTGTCGTTTGCCTATAACGTTAACGACAGAAGAACGATATCGTTGAAATCACTTTCAGAACTGTAGATGAATGACACTGACAGCAAATCAAAATCCACTTGAACTTAACACGCTCGAGCATTGAAAGCGCATCTATAATAAACAGAACATTATCGTCCATTGGTGTGAACGCTAATATAGTTTGTTCTTTGTGTGAATGGGCCTTTACTGTAGGCTATACGTTAAAAAAATAACATGGATATTTTAATTTATAGATAGAAGCGCATGCAAGTGCACAATCAGCAAAGCCCAGGCCCCCTGTGACCCCGTGTCCTTCTGTTTGCTAAATCAGTTTCAGTCTATTTCCAGAATAAACACATTGGCATTTAAATCGACATGACGTTAAAACATGATTTGGGTTTTTATGGTGTAGTAATTCCTGTGCCGATGTGCCGGTGGAGCTCGGGCTGCAGTGAGTGTAATGACCGTCTGCCTCCTCTGATAACTGCAGTAAACGCTGACCTGACTCAAGCAAACTATCCCAAAATAACCCGAGCATCAGCGGGTGATGAGCGGCGCTGAGAGTATCCTCCTTAAATCACTGTTATCACAGCTGGGATTTTCTTGGCCTGCAAGAGCTAAACAGGCCCAGACACTTGAGAGTGTGTGTAAACCTAAACCAGCAAAAACACTGAGTATACACATACAGAATGTACTTTAAATTGGAGTGTGAATTGTGGTGACTATACAGAATGATTTGCGATTTTATATCGTATATGTTCAAAGGTGTTTGGTTTACAAGGCTAGATGGAAAAACAGTTTATTTGTGAGTTATGATTGAACCGTGACAATATGCAATGTGGACGACAATCAAAAGGCAGAAAAGAAACACTAACACTTCATCCGAAGAATAAAGTCTGCCATGAATAATCAGCTATCGCTTAGGTTTGGCTATATATACTTTGTGTGTGTGTGTGCATGTTTCTCTTTCCCGGTGGGGACTTCAACCTGAATGCACACATACTCATGGGGACTCGTGTCACTGTGGGGACCTAAATTGAGGTCTCCAACCGTGGGTACACAAGCTAATAAATCATACAGAATGAGGTTTTTTTTAAATGTAAAACTGCAGAAAGTTGTGTGTGATGGAAGGTTTAGGGGTCGGGTTAGTGGGGAAAAGTATAAAAACCATTACGTCTGTGAATCATAGACGTAATGGTTTTTACAAAGATAGGAAACCAGACGTGTGTGTGTGTGTGTGTGTGTGTGTGTGTGTGTGTGTGTGTATCATTGTGAGAGACAATGTCTCCCTCTGCTGGTCACTACTGAAAGTTACAGCCTGCACGTCGCCAATGAGACCGAATGAGACACATTACAACAAACATAGGGGGACATTATACCCCCTTCAACGCCCTACGAGTAAAATAAGCTAATTGAAAATAAGCTATTACATGTATACACTTATTTCACTACCTTTCTGGGTAATTGCGTGTTATAGCCTACTTTACGATTTTAGTGAAACAATAGGCTATGCAATTAAAATGTCTAGAAAGGTAGAGTGGTACTACTGTTCATTTTAAAGTACGTTATTGGCATAATTATGTTTAACAATATTGCCAAACACAAAACAAATGATAACAAGAAAAGGTAGAATTAGAGTAAGGAACTAATTATTACGTAATTATAATAATTATTATAACTGCTTTATTATTATTGGACACTTGGTTCATAGCATGTTTTATATACGTTAGAGTAGAATAACATGGCTATGTATCATGCTATTTAATCCTATAATTTATTTTAAATAGCATAAAAAACACCCAACTACATTTCCAATCCACCCCTTCTCATACATGTTATTAATATGTTATTAAACATATTACATGCATTCACAATCATCTTTAATGTAATTACAAATTATGTGTATGCTATGCTAGTACACAGGCTAACTAAAGTGCATTATAACGTAGTTCAAACAGCATTTTTCATAACACGATTTTGTAGGAATTGTAAACAGGCGCTAAAGAGAGTGCCTAATAAAATTAGTTTGAGCCAATGGGATCGCTTGGGGTCCTTATGGAGGACCCGCTCGTCACCACAACTCTTAGCCAATCAAAACGAAGAAACGCTGTTTCCACCGTAGAAATAGAATAAGACGGTAGAATGGAAAGTAGTACTAAAGTGGGCGGGGTTTAGAGCGCCCCGGATATTATCTCTACCTAAATATTATATAGATATAATGCAAGAATGGATATTAATTTTTTTCCTCATGACAGAATTCTTCTAACGTCCTGTTTACACAAAGCATCTAATATTTGAATGTGGCTCAATGGAGGATTCGCTCTCTGGGCCACCGAGCGCCCCCTGCAGGAACAACAGTGGTATGTCTCATTTAGAATCATTTGGGGCCCATTGGTTTCTAGGCAGGTAACCAGGAAGTGAACCACTGAAGCTCCTCCTCCCACGTGTATCCGCAGGAACCGGCAGCGGCGTGACGCGTGTGGAACAGACAGACCGACCGACCGAAACCGGAGGGAGAGAGTCAGGTATTTTTAATGATCAGATATCTAACATAGAGGATTATATGGGTGTTTAAAGGGGATATTGAGTACTTTGATCGTGTACTTCGACGTTTACCGTATTTATATAGTACTCAAATGCACTTCAAACAATAGGAGAACACGTCCGGCCGTGTACACGTTCGGAAATCAGAGTAGTACCGTGGTACTTTGTTGTAGTTTTTGTTGGTGCGTCCTTGGAGGGTGTCGAAATCACCGATCATCAGGCGCTCGTGTGGACGCACTCATCCGGGCAGGACACACAGACGCACGCGCGCGCGCGCACTCACACTCTCTCTCACACACACGGGTCAGTCCCGGTTTTAACGGGAGTTTCTTTCCGCTGTTGCAGGACTGAAGATGGCAGATGATCCGAACGCGGCGGACAGAAATGTTGAGATCTGGAAGATCAAGAAACTCATCAAGAGTCTGGAAGCGGCGAGAGGGTGAGAGAGTTCGTGTGGAAGTGTGTGCTTGAACGTGTTTTGGATAATTATGTGTCTTAAAGTGTTTTTGATGTGTGTGTTAGTTCGGTGGTTTACATCTGGACTGGCAACTGAAAGGCTGGAGATTCAAACCACCACAAGGGATCATTCATTACCTGCCACTATATGAATGCATATATGTGTGTGTGTGTGTGTACTACATATATACAGTAGTCAACATTTGAAGTGGATCAAAACCTTTCATCAAAGTTATACATGAATTTTGAACAATACTCGTTCTTGTCTTAGGACAACTTTGATGAAACTTTATTGATCCACTTCAAATGTTGACTACTGTATGTGTATGTGTGTGTGTGTGTATATATATATATATATGTATATACACACAATATACACTACCGTTCAAAAGTTTGGGGTCAGTAGTTTGTTCTTTCTTTTTTTTTAAAGAAATTAATACTTTTATTTAGCAAGGACGAGTTAAATTGCTAAAAAATGATAGTAAAGATTTATACAGGGTGGGCCATTTATGTGGATACACCGTAATAACATGGGAATGGTTGGTGATATTAAAGTCCTGTTTGTGGCACATTAATATATGTCATGGTCACCACCCATCTTGAGGAGTTTGCCCCCTCACATATACTAATGTGCCACAAACAGGACTTTAATATCACCAACCATTCCCATGTTATTACGGTGTATCCATATAAATGGCCCACCCTGTATTGTTAGAAAAGATTCATATTTTGAATAAATGCTGTTCTTTTTAAATTCATCAAAGAATCTAGAAAAAAGTATCACGGGTTACAAAAAAACATTAAGCAGCACAACTGTTCAGCATTTATAATAACTGAATATCAAATCATCATGTGGTTTCTGAAGGATCATGTGACACTAAATACTTGAGCAATGATGCTGAAAATTCAGCTTTGCGTCACGGCAACAAATTATATTTTAAAGTATATTAAAATAGAAAATTATTTTAAATTGTAATACTATTTCACAATATTACTATTTTTTTTATTATACTTTTTTGATCAAACGCAGGCTTAATGAGCATAAGAGACTACTTTCACAAGCACAAACGCTGCTGCAGAACAACACACACACACGTTTACTTAACTATCTAAATGGGGACAATCCATAGACAGAATGATTTTTATACTGTACAAACTGTATATTCTCTCCCGTTACACTAACACTACCCCTAAACCTTCCCATCACACAAAACCTTCTGCAGTTTTACATTTATTTTCATACCAGATTTACAAATGAGGACGTCCCTAACTGGAGGATTTTGTCAGGTTTTGGTCATTTCTGGGAACAAATTTGTCCCCAAAATATATTTAAGTTAGGGCTGCACGTTTTCAAGTTTTTTATTAACCGTTAACCGAGGCCCTTAGCGGTTAATACTCGGTTAACCATAGTGTGCGCGCCGCAACCCCGAGATAGGCAAAATTTGCGGGTGGGACATGTCCCCACCACTATTTTCTAAGGTCGATATTGTCACCACTTTTGAAACATCTCGCGGCATGAATACCAATACAAATAAACAAAACATCTTCAGTTAACTAGCAGAGCATTCATTTCGTTCGTTTTTTTTTTTTTTTTTTAGGCGATCTAGCGCTGAAATGTTTTGTTTTTTAAATCAAGTGATCAAAGTGCTCGTTGCCGCTGCGATCGAGAAGGGGCTTGTAAAACGTGCTGAGGTATTATTAATTCGTGGCCACAACAATTCACCTGATACTGATAAATATTCACCAATTCACAAAAAAAAAAAGGAATAAAAAGCTGTAGTCGGCCTTCACTGAAGAGCTATCTTCACAGGGACGAAAAACAGTTTAATAATTATTATTAATTCGTGGCCACGAAATAATTCACCTGAATATTCACCAATTCACAAAATATAGGTCTTTAGCATTCACTAATTAATAGTATCAAACTGTTTTTGGCCACGTTAAATCAAAATGAGGGAGGGAAATAGTTCAACGTGTCCACGATTTATTAAAACGAGGGAACAAATAAGTCGTCGTAACAACTAATTATTTAGATCAGTGGACAGGGCGCATAAGAACAAACAGTGAGAGAGCCCCGGCCGCGCGAGCGCGCACTCTCACCGCCTTCAAACAACACGAGCGCTGTATTGCTCTCTCTCCCTCGCGCATATCAACACAGTAAAAGGTCGGAAGACCGATTGTGTTTTATAGATTAGTAGTTTGTTCATATAAAGTGTTTGATTAGCAAGTACATGTTTAGGAAATGCATAATACAAATTGTATGGGTTAATGTAACGGTAAACGGACTCTGCGGGTAAAACTGTTGTGATGAAACTGCGCATGCGCGGGGTAAAACTGCTGGTGTAAAGCTGTGGCTCTGCGGCTCTGCAGACAGATATTATTGTGCTGCGATCAGTGGCGCGGATACTGACTGACTATATTTGTTTCTGGCTCGCGCACAGCCTTCATTCTCGGACGCGCGCTTTCTTTGCCCGCTTCATATTAGAAAACTGGTCTAGCGGTCTCTGGCGGTGCAAAAATGTATTACAACTAAATTCAATGCACACCATTGACGCCACTTAACCGAGCAAAATGTTTCACTCGGTTACGCAATTTTTAACGGTTAATCGGTTAATCGGTTAACCATGGACACCCCTAATTTAAGTAGGTACACAAACACACACACACTCACATAGTTCAATTGGGTTTTCTTCCTAATCCCTAACGTTTAAGTATGAGCAATAGTAATGTTGATTCCTGCCATAGTAGACACCGCTAATGACTAGTTCCTCGAGCCGCAGGTCCGGGCCGCTCTCATGAGACCGTCTGATACGATCTGTGTGCGTTTCAGTTTTGAATCTGTGAGTTTCAAACCTGTGTGTTTAGTTAGGACCTCCTAATAACCATAATTACTCATTAAACAGAGCACTCATTATAAGTTCAGATAGGAGACTTATTCAAGGACACAACTGTTATTGTTCATGATCAGCTTGTGCTGGATTTGATCCTACAACCGGCCTTCTGTCAGCCATGGGTTTTGAAATGGAGTTGGAGAGGAAGGAAATGCTTGTTTTCTACACTTCGTTCACCTGTCGTGTGTAAGGGTGGAGGTAATACATCTGTGAGCTTTGTATCAAGGGTGAAGCTTGTGTACATTGGTCTATTTGCAGAACCACTACATGTGTTACAGAGCGTGTAAATGCGTCATCGGCACGAACGTTTGGCACTCATGCTATGATTATGACAGGTAGTTGAGCTTCACAACAATACAGACCTTCATTCAAGGGTAAATTCTGAGTGTGTGTGTGTGTGTGTGCAGGATGGTAGTAATTCATGCTCTCATGCACAAATGAATTATGTCGAATCCCACATCAGAACCCGAAACTCTTTGTTTTCCATGCGTGAGTGCCGCTGACCTTCATGCCACGTGTGTGTGTGTGTAAATAAACTGAACTGCGTTCTGCTCTCTCTGTGTTTTGACCCTGATTCCACCTCAGATCTCAGTGTGCACTGTATAAACTGAATGTTTGAAGTCAGTCTCTGTTTTAGCAGCGGTGTGTATGTGTGGTTGTGTGTGTGTAAGAGAACTCTAGAAATGCCACTTTTGTCAGCTGACAATACTGAGGCCTTTGACCTCTTTGTGTCTCTCTGACACTCTTTGACTCTCAAAAGCTGATCCATAACATATAGAAAAAGGCAATCCCAGAATGCATCGTGATGGAAAAATCCATCCAAGATAGGAAACAAACTGGAAAATGTTAAACTTAATACAGAAATGTAATGATTAAAAAAACGATATTTCTGTGTGATATGTGCGGTTATGTTATTTATAATGTCAAACTGTTTTCATGAGAGCAAAGTGAATAACAAACGTCATACAGTTAACAAAAAACTATTTATATAAGACATTTAAGAGTAATGCAAGACAAAATTCTAAACTGCAGTCAGGGTTTATTTCATATAACTTATTTCTGTAGCATTCATCCAATTCAATCTGTCACTTGTAATTAATTAAAGAGTTTATTACTGAGTTTATTTATTTTAGAGTCTCTTTTGAGTTAAGGCATATTAAGTATTGCTGACTATGTAGTGATCCAGATCAGCCACTTATGAGGGTCATTTTCAGTGAAGATGCTGCCATAGCCGGTGACTCTGTGTCCTGCTGGCAGGCTTATTTATTTCCTTTTATCCCCATCACAAATTTGAGTAATCATCATAAATTAGGCATCATTTAATAGTTAAACATTGTAAACACCAATGAAACCAGTTTAAACCACATAGCAGGCTTACATTTTGTGATATCAATTTCAAATTTGGAACACAACTTGGTTCGATTTTCTTGCAAATTATTTTGTGAGATACAGATTAGGTATGAAATAAATGTTTTGTTCAGTACATTTGCTGTACAGTTAAATTAAACTTCTTTAACTTTTTACACTTTCACAATTTGAAGCTGCTTTCACTTCTGCAATATCCTGCTGAGTGTCGTCTTTTACAAGAGGCTTTAGGTCTGTAATCCAAAGCGTTCATGAACTACAACCATTTGTAGTTTAAAAAGGGGCGTTAAAGGGGTTAAATGCTGCTTCTGAGGTCACGAGTAAACCTCTGGACTGCTCTCTAGATCTTGGAATTAAGACACTGTTCTGTAAATGATTGAGTTGACTGTGATATGTCAGTTTGATGGTTGTGTAGAGCTGAATAACATGGCCGTTTGTGTTTCTCTCTCAGTAATGGGACCAGCATGATCTCGCTCATCATTCCTCCTAAAGATCAGATCTCCAGGGTGTCAAAGATGTTGGCGGATGAGTTCGGGACAGCGTCAAACATCAAGAGTCGAGTGAACCGACTGTCAGTGTTGGGAGCCATTACCTCAGTCCAGCAGAGACTCAAACTCTACAACAAAGGTGTGTGTGTGTGTGTACATGTTTCTCTATCCCAGTGGGGACTTAAACCTGAATGCACACAGACCCATGGGGACTCGTGTCACTCCCCAACCGTGGGTACACAAGCTTATAAATCGTACAGAATGAGTTTTTTTAAAATGTAAAACTGCAGAAAGTTGTGTGATGGGAAGGTTTAGTGTAATGGGAGAGAATATACAGTTTGGACAGTATAAAAACCATTATGTCTATGGAGAGTCCTCACAAAGATAGCAAACCTTTGTGTGTGTGTGAGTGAGTGAGTGAGTGTGTGTGTGAGAGAGTGTGTTCTTTTTAATCACAGTCAAACACCTGCATTTTTTTACTTAGCATTTTGCTTAATATATCCATATATATATATATATATATATATATATATATATATATATATATATATATATATATATATATATATATGAAGAGTTCAGATGCAAAAGCCTCTAAGTGCCATCTGAAATTTTCTTCTAGAATGATCATTTTTATGAAGCTTGTATATTTAAGTAATTTCACTTAAATGGCAATGAAAATGACCTATTAATTGCCATTTCAGTGAAATTACTGAACTTAAATATACAAGCTTGATAAAAATGATCATTCTAGAAGAAAATTTCAGATGGCACACATATATATAATATATTCATTATATATTTTTAGTTAACCAGTCAATTGCTTTAATAAATCTGTCATTAAAAGTGTTTATTACAGCGACCATTTAATAATGAACCCACCGGTTTCAGTGTTTTGGAAAATAAATTCCATTTCCAATAATTAACACAGTAGTTTAATGTCAGACAGATATGGCAAGTAATGATAGATAAAATACGATCAGTTTATGTTTATCTAATTGAAAATTCTGGTTCACCCAGAAATGTGTGTCAGTACAGAAATAAAGTAAAAGGTTGCGAATACCATTTCATGTCATTTTTGCTCAAATTTTGTCCAGCCAATGTCAGACAACATAACACGCATGACATCTTGATCCGGTATTGATGGTTTGGGTGTGTTTGGCGTCTCTTGTCTCCTGCAGTGCCCCATAATGGTCTGGTGGTTTACTGCGGCACCATAGTGACGGATGAAGGCAAAGAGAAGAAAGTGAACATCGACTTCGAGCCGTTCAAACCCATCAACACCTCCCTGTACCTCTGTGACAACAAGTTCCACACGGAGGTAAAATCCCAATCCAAATGAAGCGTTTCACAAAGCTCAGAAGACCTGGAACACACCAAGCTGACGGTCGGCCGTCGGGCAGTTTTTGTGCGTCGACCGACTAAGTTTTCTCAGTGTGTTCCGCACCGTCGGATGAAATTGGTCCTCGTCTGCTTTTTTCGGCCGATTCGACATGTTGAAAGAGGGAACTCTGATTGGCTGTTCAGCTTAGTGAAAGAGCGCACGATAATAATAGCAAAACAGCGAGCGAAGAAGTCAAAACGGTACAGATAGAGGCTGTTCTAACGTTACGTCAACTTACCTGAGTGTTCCTTAGCGAATATTTCATTTTTAACACGAGAGGAGTGGAATAAAGAAATTGTTAGCAGGATTGATATGCAAAACGGTAAGCACGCACTGCTTTGTTTACGGTGTGTGTATCTGCAGCCGGCAGCGTCCGTTTCCCTTTTTGAATGATGAATATAGACGAATATATCTGCAGAAATAGACAGTTGTCTCATTCACACGCAGGCGGAGAACGCGCTTTCTAGCTGACAGTCGGCTGTAGTTCTCTCGGTGTGTTCAAGTGCAGCTTTTATCCCCGACGCGAGGCCACAACACAGTCGGCTTTCATCAGCGCTAGTTCGTCAGCGTCGACTGTGTGTGTCTCAGGCTTTAAACATATTTTATTAGATTGTCCTGGACTTAATACAAGTAGAATGCTCTTTTATGAAGTTACCTCACTTAAGGACTTATTTAGTAAGGTTATGCCTGAAAAGGTTTTGGATTTTTTTTTTTTTCATATATTAATTTAAAAAATCTTGCTGTTTTTGTTTGTTTGGTTTTTATTGTATTTATATGATATTCATATTTTTGTAATTGAATTTTTGC
Source organism: Scardinius erythrophthalmus (assembly GCF_964197995.2). Taxonomy (NCBI): domain Eukaryota; kingdom Metazoa; phylum Chordata; class Actinopteri; order Cypriniformes; family Leuciscidae; genus Scardinius; species Scardinius erythrophthalmus. The sequence goes on along the minus strand of NC_138233.1, from coordinate 5,780,522 downwards.
AATGAAAATAGCTTTGAGTGCTGACATGGCACTAAATAAAACAATCTGAGTCATAAAGCTCGTTGTATTCCAGATGCTGTATAATCTTCTGTCTTTCTCTAGGCTCTGACGGCGTTATTGTCGGACGACAGTAAGTTCGGCTTCATAGTCATCGATGGTAGTGGAGCTCTGTTCGGCACTCTACAGGGAAACACCAGAGACGTGCTGCACAAGTTTACTGTGGACCTTCCTAAAAAACACGGTAATCAGGCCTAGACACTTAACCTTGATGTTTTCTAGGACTATGTTCATAATATAGGAAAGATTTGGCATTATAAAATCAAGATGATTTTAATGCACTTTGGGTTTAGCCATTAAAGGGATTGTTCACTTTGAAATTAAATTTTGGTATGTTTTAGCTTACCTCTAGGACATCCAAGATGTAGGTGTCTTTTTTTCCGCAGTAGTTTCAATTTTGATATTTTTAGGTCAAACCGTTCTTGTCTGTCAGTCGTATAATGCAGGTCTATGGTCACGGTCTCAAAGAGCATGCACAGAGTCCAAATTTGACTGCATTTATTTTACTTTTTGCATTACACATTTTAAATCTTGTTTGTTTCAAATGATTTCCCTTTTAGAATAAATGCATAATTATTAAAACTTCTTTTTTTAGCCAGTAACAGTGTCACCTTTACTCAAGTTCCTCTGATCTTCTGCTCTTGAATGTTATTTCATACAATGAACACATTTAATATACAGATTTTCAGCACAATAATTTTGTTTATCTTTTATTATTTTGTTTAAAAATACACAAAGCTTTTTATTGCCTTTCCTTAAACACAACATTATTTTATTGGCAAAATCCAATATTGATTAACCTTTTATTCGTATGTATTGATATGTTAGTACATAAACCAATTTATATACATATGTATATATTGAATACAATATTTCTTCAGTATTTTAAACCTGCAGTTGAATGTGTGCCTGTTTAATTGAGTAAAATAATCTGAGATGCATGATTTATTTTGAGGTTGTTTGGTTTTGTTCTATATGGACAAAATGGTATTAGTTTTATTTATTTTAAATTTGACTTCACAAATTCTTTAATTACAAAATGTTTAAATAGAATGAACATGACCAGTTCTCACATGTAAATGTTTCACTAGTTTGTTCAACTTCAAGGCATAGTTCTCCCCAAAATGAAAATTATTTCATAATTTCCTCACTTTCATGTCATTTCAAACCTGGAAGACTTTCGTTTATCTTTGAAACCCAAATGAAGACTTGAATTAAACTGCTCAATTCATTTTTTATTTTACAATCTCTTCATGAAAGTTTTGAACGGTCAGAGTCTCTCACAGAAAAACAGAAATCTCTCAGATTTCATTAAAAAAGAAAATCTTCATTTGTGTTCTGAAGATGAACGAAAGTCTTACAGGTTTGGAAAAACATGAGGGTGAGTAACTAATGACAGTGTTTTCATTCTCGGGTGAACTAACCCTTTAAATGGTGCATATGTAAACACATATATATTCCACTGTGTGTCAGGAAGAGGAGGTCAGTCCGCGCTGCGTTTCGCTCGGTTAAGGATGGAGAAGAGACACAATTACGTGAGGAAAGTGGCAGAGACGGCCGTGCAGCTCTTCGTGTCCAACGATAAAGTCAACGTGGCCGGAATGGTTCTGGCCGGATCCGCTGACTTTAAAACAGAGCTCAGCCAATCGGACATGTTCGACCCGGTAAGGAGAAAGTGTGTTGGTTGCCTGTTGTTGACTCTGATTTGTTGAATAAAAGCCCTTGTAGAAACTCTTTAATGGCTTTATTTTCAAATAGAATTCAGAATACTGTATACTGCACACTTAAAACATAGTATGCGAGTCGAAATTGCATTATATTGCAGAAAAATATGCAGTGTTGTACATAGTTTATCACTGGATCTGAACAAATGGCAGGTTTTTTGTGATTGGCTGTCTCTAATGTCAGTTGGTTGTCTATGATTGGTTGCAGAGGTTGCAAGCGAAAGTGTTGAAGCTGGTCGACATCTCTTACGGAGGAGAAAACGGCTTCAATCAGGCCATTGAGCTCTCCGCTGAAGTCCTGTCCAACGTCAAATTCATACAGGAGAAAAAGTTGATAGGTAAATATCGATTCTCACAAATGAATAAAGTCTATAACAAGACCTCAGTCTCGTTCTGCATCCTGAAATCATTCTGAAATCCAAGCAACAGTGGTTTTGCATGTGCAAACATCCGTGGGTCTTTAAAAGGTTTAACATTTAGTTTGATAAAATTTAAGGCCATTAAAAGGTCTTGAATGTTTTAAATGGAATAATAAAAGTCTAAATGATCCTTTCAAAAGGTCTCAAATTTGGGAATCGTGATGCAGCCTAATGTGAATATTAAACTTCAAAAGGCGACGATTGAATTTGTTAAATGTGAGCACTGCAGGGGCCGGTTGCACCAGCTGGGCGTAAGTTATAACTTAGCCTAGTTTTGACGTAAATGGACACCAAGTTACGACTTGCGCACTTCTAAATATTTTTGCGTTGCACCATTAAACTTAGTTGAAGCGTAACTCTACGTTTAAACTAAATATTTACGGCAGCCTCCGATCAGGAGTAACGGATGGAATAAAATATCAAACACACTGAACTTCATCAATAAGCTATTATTTTACCTGACAGACTTCAATTCTTAATACATATATGATTATGCAGACATTTACACTTGCTTACATTTTAAGAGAGAGAACATTATGTGAAAAGATTACTTTGTTAGAGGCTATCTTTAACACAAACCCATCCTAAACAGCATGTCGCTGTGTGCATCGGTCCATGGTGTGCATGTCAAATATCAGTCATAATCAATAAACGTAATTTCTTATGCTTTTTGTATCAATATTTATTTATTTATCCTTATTCATTTAATTTCAAATACAGTTTCTGAATGTTACATATAAAAACACTTATGCTATTCATGATCAAGTATCGTATTTAATGGAAACTTATTTTTACCGTTAGTAACGTGAGGCAAAAGAATGAAGGATAAACTGAAATTCACAGCATTTCAACACAACATCTGCTCACGTATTTGAAGGCTGCTATTGGATAACCGAGGCTAAACGTCATATTATGCGACTACGCATTACTTTACGGAGAGCTTACGACCTACTAGCTACGTTCTGCCTTACGAACAAATGGTGCAACGGAATAAAGTTCAGAGTTAGTTACAAACTAGCTAGTAGTTACTAAGCCTCTAGTGGGGACTTTACGTTCCAATTTAAGAAAGAACTTACGAACGGCTGGTGCAACCCTACCCTGGTATCAAAGTCAAAACGTGTCATTTCAAAATAAGAGTCCTGGGGTATTTCAGGCGTTCAGTTCTGCATTATGCTTTTTTTCTGGTTATTATTGGCATTTTGTTTTGTTACACAATAAACGAGTTGGCGATTAATTCAATGTAAACTAGCTTCTTTCAGGGCTGCCCGTCACAGGAAGGAAAGATTAAGAACATTATTCATTATTCATAACACATTCATTATACAGATTTTACTAGTTTCAGCACAATAATCTTTTTATTGCCTTTCTTTAAACATATTATCATCGTATCAGCAAAATCCAATATTGATCGACCTCTAATTCGAATGTATTGATATATTAGTACATAAGTCAATTCCAATTATAACATTTTTAATAAAGCATTTCTTCAGTATTTTTAACCTGTATCTTGAATGCGTGCCTGTTTATTTAAAAACAAATCTAAGATGCAAGATGATTTATTTTTTTTATGTCAGTTTTAGTTTTTATTATTTCAGTTAGTTGCCAAGACATTTCACATTTTTTTTATTTTTTTTCATCTAGTTTTTCATCTAATATTAAGTATTATGGTTTTCATCTATTTTTTTTTTTTTTAAACAAAAAATGTTTTACTACTTTTATTTAATAATAACCCTGGTTGTTCTTATGATGTACACCAGATCTTCTAATTTCTCTCTGGCATATTCGACTCTTCTGCTACCCTGTTTTCTTTAGACATTTTAAAAGACCTTATGAAAAACTAAAGGAAATGTTTCACAAGTTTGTTTCTGAAAGCATTGACGGTGGCGTTGTCTGTCTGTCTCAGGGCGATACTTCGACGAGATCAGTCAGGACACAGGGAAGTATTGTTTTGGCGTGGAGGACACACTGAAGGCGCTAGAAATGGGAGCCGTTGAAATTCTCATTGTCTATGAAAATTTGGAGACTATGAGATACGTCCTGAGATTGCATGGGGCAGAGGTCACCGACTCGGAGAACGGTACATGAACACACACATGGGATTGGTCCAGAATCTTACACACACGTTTATAACAAACACATAGTCTCAGATTTAAGATCCTTTCATGTTCCTGTCAAGTCAGCACTTGTAGAGCAGTTTCACTTCAGGAATTATAATATGGACACATTCGTTCCTGTTATCTGATTGGTCAGTTCATTCTTTCAGTGATGATGTAACAGTTATATGTGACTATCACTATATTATTTTTAAAAAATATATATTTTAATAATTGTTTTTTTGTTTATCAGTTTTTTTTAAATGTCTATGTAATATCATTAATTTATATTTCAGTTTTACGTACTTTAATGCATAGTTAACTAAATTAAAATGTGAAATTGTTGATTTTTTTAATGTTTTTTTTTTAAGTTTTTTTTTTACCATAATGGCAGTTTTTATTTTATTTGTTAATAGTTAACTACACAATTTATCATAAACTAATAATGAAAAATACTTCTAAAGCATTAATTAATCTTAGTTAATTTCAATATTTACTAATACATTATTAGAATGATTCTGTTCGGTTAATATTACTTAATAGACACAAACTAACAATGAGCAAGTATAATGTGTATTATGTTGACAAAGATAAATAAATACTGGAACAAATGTGTTGCTCATTGTTAGTTAGTGCATTAACTAATGTTACCTAATCAGACCTTATTGTAAAGAACAATATTCACTGTTTCCTCTTGTCCCGGATAACTCTGTGTTGAAGTGTGTTCGGTGTAAACACGAGTTTTAAACTTTCTTTCAGTGTTTGTTTTTACTGCAGGTTGTTGCTTCAACAGAGTGTGTCAAGAGGAAGTGTTTTCTGTAATGTCTCCTCACTGTTGTGTGTTTCAGATGAGAAAGTCATTTATTTGACCCCTGAACAAGAGAAGGACAAGTCCCACTTCATAGACAAAGAGGTGTGTGTGTGTGTGTGTGTGTGTGTGTCAAAGGTCGTGATTAACCACCCTAACACTGTTACACAGTTGACAGCCCTAGTCATTTCTAGTGGATGGACATGTATAATGTTTCCTGTGGCACTGATCATTTGTTTGATTTGTGTGTGTGTGTGTGTGGTTCAGACGGGTCAGGAACACGAGCTCATCGAGGTCATGCCGCTGCTGGAGTGGTTCGCCAATAGCTATAAGAAGTTTGGAGCCACTCTGGAGATCGTGACCGATAAAAGTCAGGAGGGGTCGCAGTTCGTCAAGGGATTCGGAGGAATCGGAGGTGACACTAAATCTGGATTTATCTCATTTGTTTCTGGTTTTTGGTGATGATTTTCATCATGTCAGGTGTTGATATAGAATCATATTCTTGTTATGGTGTTTTTTTAACAAAATGTGTTGCTCTCTCAGGTATTTTGCGGTACCGAGTGGATTTCCAGGGGTTGGATTACCAAGGAGAAGAAGATGAGATTTTTGACTTGGATGACTACTAGGTAGTCGAGACCAAGTTAGAGAGAAATAAGTGCAGATTTGAGGAATTATAGAAAGAAACGTGTGTCTCTTTCTTACCGAGAACCTGTGCACTCAATACTAAAAAAAAAAAAAAAACAGACAGTTTCAGAAGAGAAGTGTGTCGTCTGTCAATCAAGTGAACGACAGAGCCATTCATGAATAATTCATGAAGCCCCGCCTTAGAGCATTCTGATTGGACAGGACTCATTTTGTTTATTCTCTTCCCGTTTGAATTAAATTCGTAAAAATATCTTTCAGACTGTTTGGACTCATTTTGAAATGTTTCTTTTTCTTTTTATCCTCTGTTTTCTGTTCTCCCCCTCTCTCATCCTTTTCCACCCTAAATCCACCACTAGTTCTCTTCTTTTGAGTTTTTTTTATTGGCAATTGCTGCTGCTGTATTTTATGACAGTGTGGTATTTTTTACATGGGTTTATGTAAGGAATGGGGGAGAAACAAAATAAATTTGAAAATGCTGAAACTTCTCTTTGTGTCCTGTTTTACTTAAGAGTGCTCTGGCTATGCAATTATTCTCTGAAATCTCACTTGTGCTTCTAGATTATTATGTTTTATGATTGATGGAAAAATTTGAATTATTTTTCTGTCCCGGGCAATAAGAACACTATATTGCAAATACTTTTCTCATTATTATTATTATTATTTCATCAGCTAAGAAATACAATGACTACTGGCAGTTGAGCAGTGTGGGTTAATGGTGGCTGAGGGCCAGTTGTAATACCGATACGTGGGCCTAACACTAGTAAAACAGCATAGAAGAGAAGAGAGTTTCCTGGGGGGAGAAAAAAAGTAAAAAATAAATCATTTTATTTCAAGGAATAAAAAAAAATTAAAAAATTTTTACAGAATTTTATTAAATAATAATATTAATATTATCCTACTCTAGTGTTCAGAAAAGAAAAACAATAGAAACAATATTTTTTCTCAAATAATATTTGATGCATATTTTTCACAGTATAAATTGAGATTTTATAGATGAAAATGTTTAGCTGCCTTTCAAATTCTATATGATTCTTTTGAATTCTAAATGATTTCTGCAAATCCAGTGATCAGGCTGTGTGGGTCTCAGTGTTTTTTTTATTTTTTTTGTGTGGCTGTTGTCTGTGTGCAATTCCACAAACCTGGAAGACCTTCTGAATGTAGATAAGCAGTAGATTTTTAGAAAGGAAAAATGAAAAGATAAAAAAAGTAGTAATAAGGAGAATCAATGAATTATGAATAATTTACTGCCATTGTGAGAGTAACATGTAATTAATAAAAAAAAAGTAGCTATAGTCTGATCACAAGTATTTTAAAATGTAACAATCTAATTACAAGTACTTCTTTTTTGGAATCTGATTTCATAATCCAGATTGCATGTAATCAGTTATATTACCCATATGACACTGCAAAATGACTTGCAGTAAATGTATGATTTATTTCATACTTGTACAACTGAATTTGCGAGCCAAAATTAATATTAATAATATAAATGAACTTGGCAAGACTGATAGATATAAAGAGGTCTGTGGGCTGATTTATTTGTTTGTTTTTCTCACTCCTAATGGGGAAAACAACAACAACCCAAAAACAGAAGAAGCCAATCACCTGAAAGCGTGCTTTACCACAAACTTCCTCTCATCTCCGTTTGAAAAGAAAATGTGTATATATATATATATATTACAAGCAAACAGCAAATTAAAATAGACAAAATTTAATATATTAATATTGTATATATTATATTTGTGTTTATAAAATTATATATATATATATATATATATATATATATATATATATATATATATATATATATATATATATAAAATTCAATAGAAAGTAAAATTAAAAGTATATATTTTTAATTTATATGTATAAATAAATAAATTATATATATATATATATATTTTTTTTTTTTTTTACAAATAAAGTAAAATTAAAAGTAAAATAATATATTATATGAATACATGTATGCTCTTTTGCGAAGCTGTGGAGTAGGACTCTTATTCTGCTTTAATGCCATTGATTCTCCATGTTTTGTAGATGTATGTTGTTTCTCTCTTCACTCGGGTTCACGGACGGGTTTCCATTTTCACGGTTGGATTCAACCAGAACAACAATAATAATATGGATCCGGACATGGAGGACAAAACCTTGGAGCTGATGGTACGTGAGGACCAACAAATAAGACACTGTCTGAATGTGTGCCACTCGCGCTGCTGGTGTGTGTGTTTGTTTTTATTAATGCAGTATCACGCGGGCTAGAGAGAGGGAGGAGGACAAAAACACAACAGCGGCCCGAATCGATATAAAACATTCGACTGTTGTTATCATGTTGCGCTATAATGCTTTATTTTAGTTTGGTCACTAAACCGACTTTCCGCTCTCGATTTGACGAGTATATCGCATATGAATGTCGGGGAAGCGTTTGGAGGATCGGAGAGTCATTGCGGCACCGCTGCGTCATATATCACATATATCTCATATCTCTCTATATGCTCTTCATATGGCGTATACTTATGCACTAGATGTGTTGTGCACAGTCTGTTTGGCGTTCATGTGTTGCACAATTAATCTTTATATATTAAGCGATCAATAGGCGCTTCATATATCATATATAGTCTGTGTTTGCATCATTGAATCATTTTCCTGTTATTGTAAAACTGATTTGAAACAATCTGTATTGTGTAAAGCGCTATATTAATAAATGTGCTTCAAATAATGAACAATCTATATGCGTCTCATGTATCGCATATGAGCTCCATATATGTGGGCTTCAGTTATTAAATATATGCGCTTCATATATGAAACAATATGAGCTTCATATATCACGTATAGTCTATATGAGCCTTATATACTGTATCACAAAGTGAAGCACTTTGTATTTTCAACCATTTATATGCCCCTCATATATTAAACAATCTATATGTGCTTCATATATTAAATTATATAATTCATATATTATCTATATGTGCTATATATAGTCTATACAAGCTTCATTTATTAAACAATCTAAATGCGCTTCATATATGAAATAATCTGTATCTGCTTCATACATTAAATGATCTGTATGTGCTTCATATATTAAACAATCTGTGCTTCATATATGAAATAATATATATGTGCTTCATACATTAAATGATCTCATATTTTCCTCATATATTAAACAATCTATATGTGCTTCATATATCATAAAATCTATATGTGCTTCATTACACCGTTTATACATGCTTCATTTATCACAGTCTACGCATTTACATGTGGTTCATGTATACAGAAGCTGACGATGTTGAAAATCGTTCTCCAAATGAAATCAACTTGTTATATCACAATCTACATGCTGAATCCCTGAATCTGTGTGTGCTTCATATACCCTTTACAACATACTGTATATGCCCTTCATTAACTATGTAAACATTCCAGTGTTTTTAATGGCACTTATTTTTGTCATCATATACAGTCTGTGTGTGCATTATATTTCTATTATAGTCTATATATTCGCACTTCATAACATAATATCTATATGTGCCTCATGTCACACAGTCTATACATGCTAATGTATGATTATTGTGCATGTGCATAAAACATCTACTAAATGACTAATTAGCAATGTTTACATTATTTAGTTATTAAACTATTTCTACATGTCTGTCCCCTAATAAGTGCACAGTTGAATCTAAACGATGCACACGAGGACGTAACCAGCTCAGTCTCTCCAGACCTGTCATGATTTATGCTGATCTTCATCTTGGGTCATGTTAGGTTAAACTTTAACAACACCCTCTCTGTCAGGCCAGCTGCCCCGAGAAACACTGCCTGGTTTGTTTTGAATGGGATTTAGAGTTTATTCTTTTATTACAGGGTTTGGATCCAGATCTCTGAACGGTTATTATTAGTTTGTGAACTAGTAAGATCTGAGATGGTAAGACATGAAATGGCTTCAGTTTGAATAACCAGTTTTATCTAATTAGCTCAATGTTTTATAAATTGAAATATTATGAATTATTAAAGAGATAGTTGACTTTAAAATGAAAATTCTGTCATCATATACTCACCCTCATGTTGTTTCAAACCTGTATGAATTTCTTTCTTCTGCTGAACAGAAAGGAAGATATTTAGAAGAATGTCAGTAACCTGGCAGTTTTTGGTCCCATTGACTTCCATAGTATATTTTTTCCTACTATGGAAGTCAATGGGACCAGAAACTGTTTGGTTACTGACATTCTTCTAAATATCTTCCTTTCTGTTCAGCAGAAGAAAGAAATTCATACAGGTTTGAAACAACATGAGGGTGAGTATAGGGCTGCAGCTATCGATTCTTTTTGTAATCGATTAATCTAGCACTTAATCGATCGAGTAATCGAGTAATCTGATAAAAAAAATTTAGTGTGTTTTTAAACAATCAAAACAAATAATGCATAACGAAAATGATGTGGCTGAAAAACTCCAACATTTGGCTCCAAAACTAAGCCTATTTATTGTAATTTTTACCCATTTAGTGTTTATAAGTGCCAGTGCCAACAATTATATAACAATACAGTTAAGTCAACTTTATACTGTAAAACATGTATAACATGTAAAACTATGAATATAAACTTAAATAGTAAAGACCATTTGCCCTTAGTTTTGTCTTCTTAATACAACATTACAAAAAAAGGATTGCACCTTCTGCAAATTTCCTACCGGAGAACAAAAATAAATGAAATTAATATAAAATATCAAGCCAAACAGGTACACAATGTATACAATTTATATATAAAAAATAAGTGTAGCTTTGAAAAGGGGAATGTTTTATTGCAAATATGCATTTTGTTAAATAGAAAAAGAACAGCATTTTGTTTTTCACTTAGGCTAGTTGAAGTATATTAGCACGTTTTGTAGTATTATATTTTTTTTGTTAATGTTCTATGTTCAATTACTTTGGTAGCCGATTATGTCTTCCCCAAAAGTACGAGTGGATTTGGAGAAGCAGCTAGGCTGGTGGGGAGTTTCATTTTTTTGTTGTTGTCTGTAACTATTTGATGACTCGCTTATTTAGTCCTAATTTGTAAGTCGCTTTGGATAAAAGCGTCTGCTAAATGACTAAATGTAAATGTAAAATGTAAATGTATTTGGCAGACGTTACATAGCCTACAAACAAGGTCTCGCAAAGACTACAATACAATATTTGTTCCTCCATCATGTCTCGGTGTATACAGTGAATGCATTCTGAAATTATTGTTGCGTGGCTACATAAAAGTTTAAGCATATGTGATGCATTGCCGCGTGAGAGAGACGAGGGTGCGTGTGTGTGTGTGTGTGTGTGTGTGAAGGGGTTCTTTCTTTAGGCTATATTACGTTTACTTCTTAAAAACATCAAAGCTAAACATCATATTTAGTCAAACCGCATCACGACATCACTAAATACAGTATGGGATTAAAAGCAGCGAACATCAATGTATAGGCTTAGGCACGGGCGGAAATATTGGCGCTGGGTCAAAAAAAATGCGGGGGACAGAATCGTTACCTTGATTCATCGACGCTGAAAGGAAGCGATCCCAAACTTTAGACATTTTCTGCCGTTTATGGACATCTACTCTCCGCCATCGCGCCAAATAAATTCAAAATGTATCATGCGCTATGGTGTGCTTCCTGAACATTGAACAACGGTCCGTGTGAAATCAGATCCCTGCGCGTATAGTGAGCTGTGCGCGTCATAGGAATTTAACGAGGCTTCGAGGCAGAGTTTGTGCCTCGAGGAATTTTTGTAATCGAGTAAATCGAGTAACTCGATGAATCGTTGCAGCCCTAGGTGAGTATATGATGACAGAATTTTCATTTTAAAGTGGAGTATCCCTTTAATATGGGACATTTCATGTCAATTCAACCAGAGGTACCCGTTGTGTATGTTGTATATGCAGTTGTTTTAATAGAGGGAAACACGATACATTTCTAGTTTCAGTATTATTTGTTCTTCAGACATTCTTCTTTAAACACAATATAACTAAGCAGCTGTTTGAAAAGTGACCCACGTTTGTTTTTTGACCATTTAAAATGGATAAAATTCAACAATTTGGATCCCCATATCTATGGGACTGAACCATATAGGGCCTTAAAAATGAATATTACAAAAGAAAAGTTTACTAAGAATGAGAATCTAGAAGGCTGTTGAGATATATTTAATACGTTTAGAGTTACGGCCACGCAAACTTTGGAAAAATACTATTTATGGCACTCAGACAGGTATTTTCTATGCAATTGTGTTGATAGAAAACAAAAAAACGAGATGCATTTCTGGTTTCAACATTATGTGTGCTTTCGATATTCCTCTTTGAAGGAAAAAAGTATCAACTGTATGCAAAGTGACCCACATTTGGATTTTGACCACTGAAAATGTGTACAGTTTACTCATGGAGCCACATTGAAATCCCCATAACTCTGGAAAAGAACCAGAGTTAGGCCTTAATAATTTAGATACCAAAAGAAAAGTATGTTAAGAGATCTTTACTGGAGTTACATGCATGCAAACACAAAAAGGTTTTTTCTTCACATTTTTGAACTGTCACCGTTGGCATATAAGGCAACAAATATAGCTAAAGTCAACAGGCTTTACTAATAAAAGTAAAATAATGATGCTGCCATCTTTTTAAAGTCATTTTTACCCCTCCCCCCTACAAAATAGTGGATTACTGAGTAAATGCACATCCATGACTTTTAATATTTGGATTTCTTCTTCATTTATGTATTTCTTTCACCAGAAAAAGATGATCAAAATCAGGGAATCAAATTTTAGCTGGGGAAGTTTCTGAAATTTGATTGATTTCACACGGAATGACCCATATTATATTAATAATTATCAACATAATATAATATTAATAAGTAATAAATAAATCTAAATGTCAAAATCGGCATATTAGAATGATTTCTGAAAGATCATGGCTGGTATAAATTACATTTTCAAATATATTCAAATAGAAAAGTAATTTTAGATTGTAATAATATTATCATTTTGATCAAATAAATGCTGCCATGGTGAGCATCTTTCATAAAATATTTTTAATGATTCCAAACTTTGAAAGTATAACAATAATTAATATATAGCCTACATTTAATTGAAAACAATGATAAAAATTGATTATCTTTACATTTGACATGCATGAATACACACGCTAGTGCATGAATGTCTTGAGTGTGTAAAGTTTGTTCAGTTATCCATACTCTAAACTAGGTCATATTTTTTGAGCACAGAAGGGGAGGAGCTTATGAGGCCACTCCCTCTTCTCAGCTCCGCTCACTCATGATGGTGTGTGTTTGTGTGTGTGTGTGTTGCTCACTGTTGCTCTAATACTGTTTTTTTTTTCTCACTTTCCTCACTGACTCTCCTCTTTTCTCTTTTTCACGCTTTCACTTGTTCGACCCTCACGTCACTTTGGTTATCTGCACTTTCTTTCTTTCTTTCTTTCTTTCTTTCTTTCTTTCTTTCTTTCTTTCTTTCTTTCTTTCTTTCTTTCTTTCTTTCTTTCTTTCTTTCTTTCTTTCTTTCTTTCTTTCTTTCTTCTTTCTTTGTTCATTGACATGTTCGTTCTTTCTGTCTTCTACCTATTGTTTCCATTGTTCATTATTTTCTTTTGTCTTTTTTCCCCTTCCATTGGTTTGCTGTTTCTTTCATTCTGACTTTCTTTGGTTGGTCTTCCTTCTTTTTTCTCCGTTTTGCGTCTCTTTCTCTCTCCTATGGCATATTCCCATTCTGTTTTTCCCTTCTACTGTATCCTCTTCTCTTCTCTTCTCCTTTCCTTCTCTCTCTCTCTCTCTCTCTCTCTCTCTCTCTCTCTCTCTCTCTCTCTCTCTCTCTCTCTCTCACACAGTGTTCTTTGCCTCGTTCTGTCTGGCTGGGTTGTTCGTCGGTGGCAGAGAGTCTGTGTGCTCTCAGATGCCTGCAGAGCCTCCCCTCCTCCCGCGCACACAACCAGGTTCTGCTCTTCTCTCCAGTAGCTCCTTTTCTCCTCTCTTCTCCTGTTCTCCTCTCCTGTTCTCCTCCTCTCCTCTCCTGTTCTCCTCCTCTCCTCTCCTCTCCTCTCCTCTCCTGTTCTCCTCTCCTGTTCTCCTCCTCTCCTGTTCTCCTCTCCTGTTCTCCTCTCCTCTGTTCTTCTCTCCTCCTCTCCTCTCCTCTCCTCTCCTGTTCTCCTCTCCTCTGTTCTTCTCCTCTCCTCTGTTCTTCTCCTCTCCTCTCCTCTCCTCTCCTCTCCTCTCCTCTCCTCTCCTCTCCTCTCCTCTCCTCTCCTCTCCTCTCCTCTCCTCTCCTCTCCTCTCCTCTCCTCTCCTCTGTTCTTCTCCTCTCCTGTTCTCCTCTCCTCTGTTCTTCTCCTCTCCTCTGTTCTTCTCCTCTCCTCTGTTCTTCTCTCCTCTGTTCTTCTCCTCTCCTCTGTTCTTCTCCTCTCCTCTGTTCTTCTCCTCTCCTCTCCTCTCCTCTCCTCTCCTCTCCTCTCCTCTCCTCTCCTCTGTTCTTCTCCTCTCCTGTTCTCCTCTCCTCTGTTCTTCTCCTCTCCTCTCCTCTCCTGTTCTCCTCTCTTCTCCTCTCCTGTTCTCCTTCTCTCCTCTGTTCTCCTCTCCTCCTCTCCCCTGTTCTCCTCTCCTCTCCTGTCCTCCTCTCCTGTCCTCCTCTCCTGTCCTCCTCTCCTGTCCTCCTCTCCTGTCCTCCTCTCCTGTTCTCCTCTCCTGTTCTCGTCTCCTCTCTTCTCCTCTCCTGTTCTCCTCTCCTCTGTTCTTCTCTCCTATCCTCTCCCGTTCTCCTCTCCTGTTCTTCTCTCCTTTTCTCCTCTCCCGTTCTCCTCTCCTGTCCTCTCCTGTTCTCCTCTCCTGTCCTCCTCTGTTCTTCTCTCCTCTTCTCCTCTCCTCTGTTCTTCTCTCCTATCCTCTCCCGTTCTCCTCTCCTCTGTTCTTCTCTCCTCCTCTCCTCTCCTCCTCTGTTCTTCTCCTCTCCTGTTCTCCTCCTCTCCTCTCCTGTTCTCCTCTCCTGTTCTCGTCTCCTCTCCTGTCCTCCTCTCCTGTTCTCCTCTGTTCTTCTCTCCTCTCCTCTCCCGTTCTCCTCTCCTCTGTTCTTCTCTCCTCTCCTGTTCTCCTCACCTGTTCTCCTCTCCTCTCCTCCTCTGTTCTTCTCTCCTCTTCTCCTCTCCTGTTCTCCTCTCCTCTCCTCCTCTCCTCTCCTCCTCTGTTCTTCTCTCCTCTTCTCCTCTCCTGTTCTCCTCTCCTCCTCTGTTCTTCTCTCCTCTTCTCCTCTCCTGTTCTCCTCACCTGTTCTCCTCTCCTCTCCTCCTCTGTTCTTCTCTCCTCTTCTCCTCTCCTGTTCTCCTCTCCTCTCCTCCTCTCCTCTCCTCTCCTCTCCTCTCCTCTCCTCTCCTCTCCTCTCCTCTCCTCTCCTCTCCTCTCCTGTTCTCCTCTCCTCTGTTCTTCTCTCCTATCCTCTCCCGTTCTCCTCTCCTCTGTTCTTCTCTCCTCCTCTCCTCTCCTGTTCTCCCTTTCCTCTCCTCCTCTCCTCTCCTCCTCTGTTCTTCTCTTCTCCTGTTCTCTTCCTCTCCTCTCCTGTTATCCTCTCCTCTCCTGTTCTCCTCCTCTCCTGTTCTTCTCTTCTCCTGTTCTCTTCCTCTCCTCTCCTGTTATCCTCTCCTCTCCTGTTCTCCTCCTCTCTTCTCCTCTCCTGTTCTCCTCTCCTGTTCTCCTCATCTCTTCTCCTCTCCTGTTCTCCTCTCCTGTCCTGCTCTCCTTTTCTCTCCTCTCCTGTTCTCCTCCTCTTCTGTTCTCCTCCTCTCCTCTCCTGTTCTCCTCTCCCCTGTTCTCCTCTCCTGTTCTCCTCTCCCCTGTTCTCCTCTTCTGTTATCCTCCTCTCCTCTCCTGTTCTCCTCTCCCCTGTTCTCCTCCTCTTCTGTTCTCCTCCTCTCCTCTCCTGTTCTCCTCTCCCCTGTTCTCCTCTCCTGTTCTCCTCTCTCCTGTTCTCCTCCTCTCTTCTCCTCTCCTCTCCTCTCCTCTCCTCTCCTCTCCTCTCCTCTCCTCTCCTCTCCTCTCCTGTTCTCCTCCTCTCCTCTCCTGTTCTCCTCTCCCCTGTTCTCCTCCTCTCCTGTTCTCCTCTCCCCTGTTCTCCTCCTCTCCTGTTCTCCTCTCCTCCCCGTTCTCCTCTCCCCCGTTCTCCTCTCCCCTGTTCTCCTCTCCCCTGTTCTCCTCTCCCCTCCTCTCCTCTCCTCTCCTCTCCTCTCCTCTCCTCTCCTCTCCTGTTCTCCTCCTCTCCTCTCCTGTTCTCCTCCTCTCCTCTCCTGTTCTCCTCTCCCCTGTTCTCCTCTCCCCTGTTCTCCTCTCCCCTGTTCTCCTCTCCCCTGTTCTCCTCCCCTGTTCTCCTCTCCCCTGTTCTCCTCTCCCCTGTTCTCCTCTCCCCTGTTCTCCTCTCCCCTGTTCTCCTCTCCTCCCCTGTTCTCCTCTCCCCTGTTCTCCTCTCCCCTGTTCTCCTCTCCCCTGTTCTCCTCCTCTCCTGTTCTCCTCTCCTCCCCTGTTCTCCTCTCCTCCCCTGTTCTCCTCTCCTCCCCTGTTCTCCTCTCCCCTGTTCTCCTCTCCTCTTCTGTTCTCCTCCTCTGCTCTCCTGTTCTCCTCCCCTGTTCTCTTCTCCTCTCCTCTCCTTTCCTCCTCCTCCTCCTCTCCTCTCCTCTGCTCTCCTGTTCTCCTCCTCTGCTCTCCAGTTCTCCTCTCCTCTCCTCTCCTCTCCTGTTCTCCTCCTCTCCTGTTCTCCTCCTCTCCTCTCCTCTCCTGTTCTCCTCCCCTGATCTCCTCCCCTGTTCTCCTCTCCTCTCCTCTCCTGTTATCCTCCTCTCCTCTCCTGTTATCCTCCTCTCCTCTCCTGTTCTCCTCTCCTTTCCTGTTCTCCTCCTTTCCTCTCCTGTTCTCCTCTCCTCATCTGTTCTCCTCCCCTGTTCTCCTCTCCTTTCCTGTTCTCCTCCTTCTCTTCTCTTCCTCATACACTGATTGTGTGTCTGTCTGTCTTGGCTTCTTGTCTCTAGATGTGATGAGCAGTCGACTGATATATATGGAGATGTTCATACAAGTGCATACATGTTCATACAAGTTTAGTGAGCTGTAATTAGTTGTCATAGTCTGTATAATTAGCCTGGATCTTATGAGAAAAATGAAAAGGAAGTGCAGTTTACCTGAGAGTCCGTCTGTCTGCTTTCACCTGTCTCTTTCTCTCCGTCCCTGTGTGTCTTTCTGCTTGCCTGTCTGCTTTCTACATTCTCACCATATCTGAAGTTTTTCCATTGAGAAACACACACAGACATTTGCTAAAAGTTTATTAAAAGTCAATTGGCAGCTCATAGTGTTGAAATAGACACTCAGTATTGTGTTTATTTGAGGTTATTGGAACATGTTGATATTTACTAGGTGTGTGTTGGACTTGAAGCGTTGTTGCACAGACCGATCGGTGTGTGAAATCAAAGTACAACGAGAGCTATACGGAGTATACGGAACCGTCTGCTCTCTAATCGCTCACGCCGTACTTTGATATCACACACCGATCGAGTCCAGCACACCTAATGTGATTCTCTATAACTGTGTGAACTGACTTCATACATATACTGAAAAATCACAGAAACAAGCTGATTCATACACATTGAAACTTAGTGAAGATGCTGAAATTTTGTTTGCATGTGTGATTTAAGTGGCCAGATGTTTTTTAGGGCCACAGTGCATGTGTTTAAGGATGTCTATTAGTGAGACGTGTGTATTTGCGTCAGGTTTCATCGGTTCAGCTTTCTGTCTTTATCTTTGTGTTTACTTTTTTAAGGTGCACATGCATGTACCTGTTTGTTTTCTAATCGATTGTGTGATTAGGACTCACTGTGTGTTTAAACACAGAACTAAGCACGCAATTAGCCGATTGACCCAATGAAAGCAATATTCAGCTTAAAATGAAGCTCCTCCCACTCGCCTCCTCTCCCTCATGTTCTGTTCTTTATAAGAGTGCAACATGTTTTTGGAATGTTTTACCCAGAATGCACCTTTCTGAATGCCCTACCCAGTATTCAGTCAGACACACGTTTAACTCTCTCTCTCTCTCTCTCTCTCTCTCTCTCTCTCTCTCTCTCTCTCTCTCTCTCTCTCTCTCTCTCTCTCTCTCTCTCTCTCTCTCTCTCTCTCTCTCTCTCTCTCTCTCTCTCTCTCTCTCTCTCTCTCTCTCTCTCTCTCTCTCTCTCTCTCTCTCTCTCTCTCTCTCTCTCTCTCTCTCTCTCTCTCTCTCTCTCTCTCTCTCTCTCTAGAACATGTCGGTGATGGAGTCACAGAATAACACAGATGACATCTCGCCAAAGAAGACAACAGTGTTCAAGGTGTGTGTGTGTGTGTGAAATTTGCCTGATTCTGTTATATATGCCTAATTTTATGCTGTTTTCATGATGTTAAATCTGTTCCAGTATATTACTGGTAAAATGTAATCACTCAGTGACCCAATTCAGATATCACAGCATTGAAAGTGACATTATCTTTTATCACCTAAATAGCCCTATTCAGACAGTAATTGTTTCTCATGAGGTTTGACATTTACAGGAAGTATCTGTGATTCTATTGCCGTTCGAATCCAGAATATCTGTTTTTTCTCCCTCCCTGTTATTATCATTAATTAAAACTAAAGCCATCAAATTTTTTAATGGTAAATATAAAACTTAAACTACATGAAAATGAGAAAATAATTACTTATAATTAAATAAGTACTAAAATAACTAAAACTTAATAAATTATATAGACATATTTGTAAAAACAAATGTCAAAATTAAAAACTTCACTAAAACTTCAACTAAAAAAAAATAATAATAATAAAACAAAATTAAAAAATATGAACAAAAACTGAAATAGTGTATCAATGATACTAAAATAACACTGATAAAAATCCCTGGCTAAATGACTTGCCGTTTTTGTGACAAACTCCAAGGTCATGTGGTAATTTAATTGCTGACCGAATTTATAAGAAGAGATCAATTGAGCAAAGTACGGTAACTCTGGTGCTTTACGGTAATGTGCATGCATTTTAAAAATATACTTTTATTTCTGGAAAACTGTTTACAAGAATAATATTACATCACGACGCCACTACAGTTAATGGGAGCTGTTAAGAAGAACAAAAAGGAAAAATCGCATACACTTTTGAAACGAGACATTATTTTTGCAGCAACAGGGTATGCATTATGTTTTTTAAATGTTTCACTACTACTAATTTTACAAGTTGACAAAGTAGCCTGGTCAAATTTTTATTTTATTTTTTTTAAATAAGAGGTTGCATTAACTTATTTCTGCTCATTTCCAAATTTTAAAATGTTAAAAGAAAATACAAGACAAAAAAAACATTTGAAACATTGCATATCAATTTTCCTATTATTAGATAGGATATATAAATAAATGTGACTGATCACCAGGGTTATTACCGCTGACTAAAATTAAAAAATTTTTGTTAAACTAAAGCTAAAATAAAATATAAATATTAAATGAGAAAAACTATTTCAGTTTGTTGCTAAATTTCTAATTTCATTCAGATACAACACTAAAATTACTGACATAAAATAAAATAAAATAAAAACAAACGGTAATATTAAAAGAAAAACTTACAAAAGCACATAACAAAATTACTCAAATTTTAACTTCAATTAAAATGAAAATATAAAAATGAATGCTAAATAGGATTAAAAACAATAAAAGTAGGGCTGTCAAAAGATTAATCGCGATTAATCGCATCCAAAATAAAAGTTTGTTTAAATAATATATGTGTGTGTACTGTGTATAATTAAATTTGTATATATAAATACACACACATGCTTGTATATATTTAAGAAAAATGTGTAATTTATATATAAAAAAATTATATTTATATATAATATAAATTATATATAAATATATACAGTATATGTATGCAAATATTTCTTAAATATATACATGCATGTGTGTGTATTTATATATACAAAATAATTATACAGAGTACACACACATATATTATGTAAACACAAACTTTTATTTTGGATGCGATTAATCGCGATTAATCTTTTGACAGCCCTAAATAAAAGTCGATAATACTAAAATAACACCGCTGACCACATCATGAGAAGTGCATTTCTGTGTTTGTGGACCACAAAACTCACTTCTCCACCATGAATAAATCCTCATCTGAACGCATGATCATCGTGTTATCACTGAGCCATGAGAAACAATTGGGCCACACGTATGCAGATAAAGAAACTTGATGACCTAAATATAAACTCAACCTCTGGTTTGAACTGAGTGTGAAGTTTTGGCATGCTTGTGTTCTCACTTTCACTCAGTCGCGCTGTTGTTGTTCGTGTGTCCAGTTAGGGAACGGTTCAGTGGCGGGTTCGAGAAAGAGGCCGTCTCAGGGGAACTACGAGAAGGAGAAAGATCTGTGCATCCAGCTGTTTGATCAGTGGTCAGAATCTGATCAGGTGGAGTTCGTGGAGCATCTGATCTCACACATGTGTCATTACCAACACGGCCATATAAACTCGTACCTTAAACCCATGTTACAGAGAGACTTCATCACCGCGTTGCCAGGTAACTAAACACATGCACACGTACCTTAAACATTGGCTATAACAAATCCGCCTATTCCAACACACGCATTAGCACAGACTGTGACTGTCGGCATGCAGCCAGAACCGCCCACTTACATCACTTCACTTACACAGACATCTGATAACATGTAATGTCAATCTTTTTATGATTTATGATAATAAAGGATGTGCAATAAAAGTGGTATTTTAATCAGATAATGACATAAAAATGGTTCTACAGACATTGACTTTGAGGTCAGACTTCAGTCATTTAAGTCATAATAATAAAAATATATTATTTTACAGTCATAATATAAAGTTGTGGTCATAAGTGTACATGCACCCTGCAGAATCTGCAAAATGTTCATTTATATATATATAGGTTTTTATTTATTTTGTTTATAGGTTTATTTTTTTTAACAAATATAATATTTAGAGTAACAAAGCATAGATATAAACAAAACATAGTTGCAACCACATAAACTAACAAGAAAGAAATAATAAAAATGTTTAATTTTTTTAAGAAGAGGGATCAACAACAACAACAAAATTAGCATTTTGCATATCTACAAAATGTTTAATAGCTTATTCAAGGCTGTACTAATTAAAAACAAAGTGCAAATTTTACAATCCTTATCTTTAATTTTATTTAAAAAAAAGTTCTGCAAGATATGACCGCAGCTGTTTGATGTCATGAAATATGTTCACTTGTTATTACGTTCAGATGTTTTTAAAAATACAAACCATCATTTTATTATATTTCAGCATAAACGCACATCTCTAGACAGGTAATGAACATAATCTAGCTAACATTTATAATTTATTTATGACTGAAATGTTGCACGTATATGTAACAAGCAAAGTATTTATCATAATGTACTTTAAATAACATTAAGTAATGTCAGAAAGATATCAGCTCCGCTGTTGTTCATAAATCTCAGTAGTAATGCTGTACAATGAGGACGTTTTCACGAGTCATGAGTGTCCAAATGTGTAGTGAACCAGCGTCCTTTACTGTCCTTATCAGTGACCGAATTCGTGAACATGATATACTGATTCATGAGCTCGGGAGCCGTGTGACTTCACATCTCACTACATCTCTCTGTTTCCAGCTCAGGGTCTGGATCACATAGCGGAGAACATCCTCTCGTTTCTAGACGCTCGTTCTCTGTGCTCAGCTGAGCTGGTCTGTCGAGAATGGCAGCGGGTCATATCAGACGGGATGCTCTGGAAGAAGCTCATCGAGAGGATGGTGCGCACGGACCCGCTGTGGAAAGGCCTGTCAGAGCGGCATCAGTGGTAAAAACACACACACACACACATTTGCATTGTTACGCTGAACGCACGTGTTTAAAGCTGTGCAATCTTTAAACTCTTTATTGTCATTGTACAAGACAAGTACAATGAAATTAACACTAAAATCTTATATGGAAAAAAAAGAAACATATTTTAAGCTTATATGTTGGGTTCAGCAACATAATTATATGACATAGTGTATATATATATATGTGACATATATTGTTTTGGCAACTTGCTGTAAAAAAATAAGCTGTAAAAATATTGTTTTTTTAATATTATATTTTTATATTTTATTTTATTTCAGTTAAAGGTAGGGTAGGCAATTTCGGAGAGGCTAGCAATAGCGAGCTAGCTTTGAACGCGTGAGATCCCGCCCTCCCTTCAGAGCGTCTCCAAAGCCACGCCTCGTCCCAAACACATGAACACAGAGCAGAGTCTGCGAAGCTTCACGAGACGAGAGAGTATGCAATGATTGGACCAACATGTTTTGGTCCTGTGTCTTCCACAGAAGATATATGTACATGTTTTAATATTTAGACCACTTCTGTTATTGATTTTTATCAGCATGTGAAGAGAACCAGAATAACAAGGTGTTTATGAAAAAAAAAATGTCTACCCTACCTTTAACGTTTATTTTATTTAGGAAAAAAAAATTTTTTAGTTAATGATAATAACCTTGAGCTTAAGTCAAACCTGCCACAATTAAGTTGCGTAACAACTTTTCAACTCTTTGATGATACTTAAACATACATTACAAATAGTGCAACTGACTTTACTGTTCTTACACATGCCATGTGGATTCGATTGTTCAAATTTACACATCATAGCTTTTGCATTTGGTAAATACATAAAAATATTGAATGAATCTCACACATCAGTGGCAATGCATGAACTTTTATGCTTCACGTTATACTGCCAGAGCTGTGCTGAATAAATCTGAACATTGTTGTCCTGGTCAGGTACCAAAATGTGCAAAATGATAATACCATTGCAAAGTAAAGTTTTGCTGCATATGTTTTATTAAAGCAATAAACCCCAAGAAGCCGTAATTTACATGTTAGGCACGGCGTATTCAATGTAAATCACAGCTTCAGGCGGCTTATTGTTTTTATAAAAATGGTTATTCCACGTACCTGGCAAGGTTTCATAAAATAAGCACAGACACAAAAATGTAATGCTATTGATAAAAATATTAGCCTATTCTTTCACCAAGCAATGTAGTTCTTCAGAAGCAAATTGGTTCCCAAGCAACACACAGATGCTAATTACACAGACGCAGTGGCACAGTAATACTGATGTAATGCGGTCACTGGTGTATGTTTGTTGAGTCATTTACTAGTCAGGCCTCAAACGTGGCTCAACCAATCAGAATCAGGGACCGGAACTATCCGTTTCATTACAAACCTCTGACAAATGTCATGAGACAAACACAACTAAGAAGCTTACTCCTTAGTTAACAATAATAACCCTGTGTGGTACACGTGGGATAGATCATTCATATAGTAATTAGTGCTGACAAACCCAGAAATACATGTGATGATAGTCAATCCTGTGAAATTATAGTTAATGATGATAACCCTGAGCTTAAGTCAAATCTGCCACAATTAAGTTATTTAACAGCTTTCTCAACTCTTTTTATGTATATTTGTTTCATACATGCTGAGCTTTGATGATACTTACACATACACTGCAAATAGTGCAACTGACTTTACTGTTCTTACACATCCCATCTGGATTCGATTGTTAAAATTTACACATCATAGCTATTGCATTTGGTAAATACATAAAAATGTTTAATGAATCTCACACATCAATGGCAATGCATGAGCTTTTATGCTTCATGTTATACTGCCAGAGCTGTGCTGAATATCTGTACATTGTTGTCCTGGTCAGGTACTAACATATTCAAAATGATAATATCAGTCTGCTAAGAGCAATGTTGCTAATTTTGGCTTTAAAAACTCATTTTTGTTGACTGGAGTGGTACAAATTTGATCACTTTTCTGTAGAAATATGATCAAAATATGATGACATTTGTGCATCGGTGTGAATCATAATTAGTTCTGACAAACCCAGAAATGCATGTGATGATTGTCGATCCTGTGAAATTATTAGCAGAAGCTGTTAGTGTTTTACGTGTGTGTGTTTGTGTGTAAAATATGTGCTGAGAATATTAATGAAGTTTGAATGTGGACGGATACATGATCATGAAATCATGTATCAGTTCAGTATTATTTGGGTTGTTTGAATGGTTTATACTTTGTTTGTATCTGATTGGTAGTTTTCTTGTTTGTTTTTTGTCTCCAGGGAGAAATATTTATTTAAGAACCGAACAAACGAGGTCCCACCCAATTCATACTACCATTCACTCTATCCCAAAATTATACAGGACATTGAGGTGAGCATCCATCCCGTCACTCATTCATTTATTCAGTGGTCAGTTTATCCATCCATCCATCCATCCACCCAGCCTCATTCATTCACCCGGGTCTCCTGTTTTCTCATTGTGTCTCTCTAGACGATTGAGGCGAACTGGCGTTGTGGGCGTCACAATCTTCAGCGGATTCAGTGCCGGTCGGAGAACAGTAAAGGTGTTTACTGCCTTCAGTACGACGACGACAAGATCATCAGCGGCCTACGAGACAATTCCATTAAAGTACTTGTCTGTCTTTCTATCTGTGTGTCTGTTGTTATCGTCGTTACACTGTGTGCGTCCCAATTCTGTGCCATTTAGTAGTATAAATAGTGTGTGATTAGTGTGCGCACTAAAAATTCCAAAAAAGAAAAAAGTGCACTTTATTTTTAACCATAACTTATAAACCTTTAAAGACAAACAACAGTATTTGCTTCTGTTGAAGCAGTTATCCCGTGTTATTTCAATAACGTGTTTAACAGCAGAATTCGTGGTGGAAAAACTACATTACCCATGATGCTGTACCGACAATTCCACCAATCAGAGTCGAAACAAACAAAACACATCAAAAGATCTTGTTGAAGCACCACAAATCACATAATCAAGTCAGTGTCCCTACGCTCTCAGAATACATAAATATTTGAATATATCCATATTTTGCAATAAGCTTGATATATATATATATATATATATATATATATATATATATATATATATATATATATATATATATATATATACATACATACATACATGCATGCATGCATGCATGCATGCATGCATACATACATACATACATACATACATACATACATACACACACACACATATGTATAAGCAACATTTGTAAATGAGTAGTTCTGTATTTCTCAATCGTTTTTGATTTGATTATGCTATTCTCGGTGCTTCACAAGAGAAAGATTGTAGTTCCTTCTATCGCTAAAGCCGTTAATTGCACAGTACTTTTTGTCTGACGTACTTTTTTGCTTCAAATCAAAGCTTGTAATGTTATGATTCACCTTGTTGCTGTTTGGTTTGGTTCATGGCTTATAACACTTTAACGAAGACATTTTTTCAAATCCCTATATAAAAAAAGAATGCAAAAAATACTTCAGGGACCAGTGGCACTAAAAAAGTGTTGCACTGTTACATAACGAAGAGGGAGGGGCTATCAGCCTCCAATGTTGAATGACAAAATAATGTTATATTACATAGTAGAAGTGTATAGTACATCATTTGGAACATAACTTGTGTCTCTCTCAGATCTGGGACAAACAGTCGCTGGAGTGTCTGAAGGTTCTGACGGGCCACACTGGTTCAGTTCTGTGTCTGCAGTATGATGAGAGAGTCATAGTGACGGGCTCCTCTGATTCTACTGTCAGGTACACACACACACACACACACACACACACAACACCATGAGTTTGGGCTCAGTATTAATTTTTTACACGAATTAACACTTTTCATCAAGGATTCATTATCTAAAGTGACAGTAAAGACATTTATAATGTTACAAAAGATTTCTATTTCAAATAAATTCTTCTGGAAATCAGCATATTAGAATGATTTCTGATGGATCATGTGGCACTGAAGATGTTAAATTCAGCTTAGATCACAGGAATAAATGACATTTTAGAATATAGTACAATAGAAAACAGTTCTTTTAAATTATAAACGTTTTTTTATTGTGTTTTTGATCATATAAATGCAGCCTTGGTGAGCAGAAGACACTTCTTTTAAATCCTTCGACCCCAGCCAAACTTTTGAATGCTAGTATACATCAACGAGAAATTTCCCAAATTTAAATGTTAAATATTTTATTATAAATGCTGAAAAGAGATGTGTATTGATTAAAGAAACCCTCAGATCTAAAATCACTCTTTATAAGTATATATTTTTAAAGTCCCCCTGTAGTCAATAATTTTATCCCTTAAAGCTAATCTTTGATCACCAAAAATGACATATTTAAACGTTTTGTCCTTGAAAAATTAATTGTGCCTTTAAATAAATAACTGTATGCATTTATATATCCAAAGCGACTTGCATTGCATTTCAAGGTACACATTTACCTTCTTATCAGTTGTTTTTTAAAAAAAAAAATCCTTATCCAGTAATCCTGAATGACTACAAAAGTCCTTAGTCTAAAAGTGTGTGAATCCTTAGGAATGAAAATAAAAAGATGAGGAATTTCAGTACAGTGCTGATGAAACTATATTAGAAAAAACGAGTTGAAAATGTTTCACACACACTAGCTCCCTCGGGCTGAATGATCTCCATGAAAACAGTGACCTCACTTCCCCAGCAACTGTTTAAAGCTCCGTCCGGAGCTCTGTCACCTTTTCCAGCGTGAGTATGTGTGTGTTTCTCTCTCACCTGAGAGAGTTTTGTGGAACAAACTCTCCAGCTGCATAAATCAGGTTTACGTCACTCGGATTGGAAGCGCGAACGGCCGGACGTTTAACACCTGGAGAAGGAAACGGCTTTGTAATGTGATCGTGTTTAAAGAGCATTAACACATCACTTGGCAGCGTTGGGCTCGAGCCGGGTGTTTCAGCTGCTGGTGAGGTCGTTCACGTCATTTACGGTCCAGTTTGTTTTAACAACAGCTATGCTAATAAAGCGGAGCAGTTATTACAGGAGATATTTACTACTTTCAAACATGAAACCTGTTGAAAAACAGTGAAGGAATCTGTTATTCCTTCAGCTTGTTCTGTTTTAAACAAATTCTGGGCAATCAAAGTGTCAAAAGGATGCATTAAATTGTGACAGTAAAGACATTTATAATGTTACAAAAGATTTCTATTTCAAATAAATCTGTTCTTTTGAACTTCCTATTCATCAAAGAATCACGGTTTCCACAAAAATATGAAACGACATTTGATTATATTAAGAAATGTTTCTTGAGCAACAAATCAGCATATAGTGCTGTTGGGATGACACATTTTTGTAGGCCAATTCTCGGAAACGAGTTAGCATTTGAGCACTTCCGGCTTCATCGTCCCAGAGTCGATGGGTTGAATGACTGAAATAAGGTCTGTGGTGATCATGAGATCAAGATACTTTCACGTTTTATTCTGCAACATAAAATACATCATTATCAGCCCACTCGTTATTTGATGTTGCGTGTCTTGAAAGAGGAGGTTGCTAACATGGGTTTAAATGGGACTACAGAGGTTTTTTTTAATGATAATCCAAAAGCCATTGGAAAAATCCTATTGGGTTTTTTGTTTAGGGAAAAGAAAAGTGCGTCATCCCAACAGCACTGTATGCTGATTTGTTGCTTAAGAAACATTTCTTAATATAATCAATGTTGTTTCATATTTTTGTGGAAACCGTGGAAATTCTTTGTTTCAAGCTCCTTTGATGAATAGGAAGTTCAAAAGTATTAAAAGTAAGTAAAATATTACTATTTTAAATAGTAATAATATTCCACAATATTACTGTTTTTACTGTATTTTTGATTAAATTAATTCAGCCTTGGTGAGAAGAAGAGACTTCTTTTTAAAAAATCCTACAACCATAAACTTTTGAAAAGTAGTGTAGATCAATGAGAAATTGTCCATGTGATTTTATTTAACTAAATCTTTAATCAATACACATTTTTGTAGCTATGCTATTTTGTAGCTTAGTTATAATAACCATAAGTCTCAGCTGTGCACAAGCTCACGTTCCCTCATATTGTGTACTCATCTGTAATATTTTCCCTGTCTCCGTCAGGGTGTGGGACGTTGGTTCTGGTGAGGTTCTCAACACTCTGATCCATCATAACGAGGCGGTTCTGCACCTGCGCTTCTGTAACGGGCTCATGGTCACGTGTTCGAAAGATCGCTCCATCGCCGTGTGGGACATGGCGTCCGCCACCGACATCAGTCTGCGCCGCGTACTCGTGGGTCACCGCGCTGCTGTTAACGTGGTGGACTTCGACGACAAATACATCGTGTCTGCGTCTGGAGACAGAACCATAAAGGTGAGTGTGTGGGAGTGGTCAGTGGGTGAGTGTGTGGGAGTGGTCAGTGGGTGAGTGTGTGGGAGTGGTCAGTGGGTAAGTGTGTGGGAGTGGTCAGTGGGCGAGCGGGTGTGAGTGGTCAATGGGTGAGCAGGTTGGAGTGGTCAGTGGGTGAGCGGGTGTGAGTGGTCAATGGGTGAGCGGGTGGGAGTGGCCAGTGGGTGAGCGGGTGGGAGTGGTCAATGGGTGAGCGGGTGTGAGTGGTCAGTAAGCAGGCGGGTGGGAGTGGTCAGTGAACGGGCGGGTGGGAGTGGTCGGTGGGTGGGAGTGGTTAGCGTGTGGGAGTGGTCAGTGAGCGGGTGGGTGGGAGTGGTCAGTGTGTGGGAGTGGTCAGTGTGTGGGAGTGGTCAGCGTGTGGGAGTGGTCAGTGAGCGGGTGGGTGGGAGTGGTCAGTGTGTGGGAGTGGTCTGCGTGTGGGTGGGCGGGTGGGAGTTGTCGGCGGGTGGGAGTGGTCAGTGGGCGGGTGGGTTTGTGGTCAGTGGGTGGGCGGAGCTTTAGTGCTGGATGATTGGCAGATGTAGATAAGAGACCGTGTGTGTCTGCAGGTGTGGAGCACCAGCACATGTGAGTTTGTACGGACACTTAACGGTCACAAGCGTGGCATCGCCTGCCTTCAGTACAGAGACAGACTCGTGGTCAGCGGGTCTTCGGACAACACCATCAGGTGAGAGAATGTGTGTGTCTGTAAGTTTATGAGTCTCTGTATGATTTGCACTTGAACTGTGTTTTGTCTTTGTGCCTGTACGCAATAAAGAATGATTTTTTTCAATGGTTTTTGTTCTGGCCATACTAAACATATTTGACTTATTACTTCCACAAGAAAATGTGTCTGTTTAATATTACAGTAATACAGTTTTTCATACAGTAAAAATAATATTATTGTGAAACTGTTTTCTATTTGAATATATTTTGTAATTTAATGTAATTTATTAAATTAATGTAATTTATTCCTGTGATCAAAGCTGAATTTTCAGCATCATTATTCCAGTCTTCAGTGTCACATGATCCTTCAAAAATCATTCTAATATGATGATTTGCTGATAAAATTAACTTTTCTGAATTTTTTCAATGCTAAAAATAGTTTTGCTGCTTTATATCTTTGTGAAAACCCTGATGCATTTTTTTTTCTTGATTCTTTGATGAACAGACAGTTTAAAATCAGAATTTTTTGTAACATAATAAATATCTATACTGTCACTTTTAATTAATTTAATGCATCCTTGCTGAATAAAAGTACTAATTTCTTACTGACCACACAAAAACGGGTCATTGTTTTCGAATAGTCAATCCACACTACAACGCAAAAACAGCTTGAGAGAGCATCTTCAAAAAGCTCATGCCATCTCAATGTGGATGGACGGACAAAACGTATAGAAAAAGATTCTCTAATCTAATGCATCCGGATTAAGTGTAGACGTGTGTGTTTTCAGACTGTGGGACATTGAGTGTGGTGCTTGTCTGCGTGTGTTGGAGGGTCATGAGGAACTCGTGCGCTGCATCAGATTCGACAACAAGAGGATCGTGAGCGGAGCGTATGATGGGTGAATACACACACTCGGTCACAGCACCATCTGTTTCTGACAGGCCGTTCATCTGTCAGCCTGGTTAATATCGAGCACCCATAACTCACCCGCACATTCTCTCTGTTCCTTTACAGGAAAATTAAAGTTTGGGATTTACAGGCAGCTCTGGATCCTCGGGCCCCTGCCAGCACATTATGTCTGCGCACACTTGTGGTGTGTGTGTGTGTGAATAAAATAATTCCATTATCATATTTATAAATAGTTGAATTTATGTTTTGTAAAATTTCTCTATCTGGTTTGTATGGAAGCTTGTTTCCACCACGGAATAAAACCATTTGAAAGATAATTGCGACTTTTAATCTCACAATTCTGACCTTTTTTTCTCTCAGAATTGCGAGTTTATATCTCACAATTTTGATTTTCTCGCAATTGTGACTTTTTCTCTCTCGTAGTTCAAACTTTTTATCTCACAATTCTATTTTTTTTTTCTCACAATTGAGTTTGTACATCTCGCAATACTGACTTTCTCACTCAATTGCGACATCTCACAATTTGACTTTTGTTCTTGCAATTCTGACTTTTGCTCAATTGTGACTTTTCTCGCAATTTTGACTTTTTCTCTCAATTGAGTTTACATCTCGCAAATCTCAGAATTGTGATATATAAACTGGCAATTGTGAGTTATAAAGTCCAATTCTGAGGTAAAAAGACTGACTTTTCTCAGAATTGCGAGTTTATATTATGCATTTCTGAGAAAGTCACAATTGTGAGATAAAATGTCACAATTGCCTTTTTAATTTTTTTATTCATTGGCGAAACAAGCTTCCATAGGTTTTCCATATTCTTATGGATACATTTTTCATTGTCATCCAAGTAAATTTCACATATGATAAAACAAACCGCCACAAGAGGTCACTGCAGGTTTATTCACACTGCTAATTACCTCAGACAGTTTGAAATGATCATTTAGTTAATATATATGGAAATTAATGTAAAACATCATTCGTTATTCTCAAATTAACTGTCACCTAGTGCTACCTTGAAGCTAGTTTAAGAAACTGCAGGCTACTAGAAATTCAAGGAGTTAAACCACAGGGACTTACAGGAACATAGTGAGGAGTTAAATGAGTTGGTGAATCGATTCTTTTTGGAACAATAAAACTGAAAAAATAATAAAAATAAAAAATACGATTCCTAGATCTACTAATAAACAAACTTTGAAACAAACTGATTCACTGAAGGAATAGGATTCCTGTCTACACTATTAAATAGTATAGCTAGGAATCAGATTCTTTCAGTGAATCAGTTCGTTTCAGTGAACCATTTCCAAAAGAATCGATTCAGTCCCTGGGCTTTTAAGACTAGTACTTCTAGTAGCTTGGCCAACTTCCCCCACCCTAGGTGACACCTCATTTGAGAATTATGAATTCTGTCCATATAGGTTAACCAAGTGATTATTTGAACAGTGTTGCTATGTTTACTCCCCAACACCGGACTCACCGTTTCTGACAAACCTCTGGAGTGTGTTTGCGTGTGTTTTTGTGTTCTTTTAAGTGTGTGTTTTCATGGCAACCTCTCGCAGGAGCATTCTGGGCGTGTGTTCCGACTGCAGTTTGATGAGTTCCAGATTATAAGCAGTTCCCATGATGACACGATCCTTATATGGGACTTCCTGAATGTCTCCACCAATGGCCAGTCAGAGGGGCGATCGCCCTCACGGACATACACGTACGTCTCCAGATAGCAGGTACACTCGTAGACCAGAGTTTCCAACAATTCACCAGCTCTTTATTTCATTATGCATTATGGTTCTTCTGAGGGGTTCTAGTTGACAAAATACACTGATCATACAAAATAATTGTATCCAAAATAACCCTTTTCTCTATAGTTCTGTATCAATTTGTTTATATTGTAGTGGTTATTATAGTTGCAATTTTGTCGTTTTGAAATTTTATTTCAAAAGAATGAAAATATTTGTGTGTATAAATTAAAAGTTTTTATTAATGTAATTTTTATTCATATTAATGTTTGTTATAGTAATTTTATTATGATATAATAACACAGTAAATAAATTTTTTTTTCATTTGTTCATATTGTGGTGGTTGTAGTCGATGGCAGCCCATATTACCGTAAGTAGGAAAATGACAAAAATTGGTACACTTGTAATGATGGTAATGAATGGTAAACTCTATAGCGCCACCACCAGTTCAAATATTCACTTTTCAAAAGGTTATAACATTTGAACCTGTTGTTCTAGAAAAATTAAACTTCGTACACCTGATTCCACTCAACGTTCTGATCGCATTCAACATTTTACTTTAAGACTCCGGCCATTACAGTAGATGCCATTTTTAAAAAGTACAGTAATCTGTTTCTTTTGCTACTCCACCAAACTTTGCCCAATTCTTGCTAAAATTTGCTTAGATGATCTCTGGACCGAGCCGCACAGACATGACTAAACATTTTATTTTAATTCATCTTCGTTCAAAAGTGTCATGAACTTAAATATGTGGACCCAATATTGGTTCAGAGGCTGTATCGCAGCAAAACTCTCATCAATCGAAATTAAATTTGGTAACACTTTATTTTACAGTGTCCTTGTTACATAAGTTACATGTACTTACCATAGTAATAACAGTAAATTAAGCATAATTACATGCAACTAACCTTCAACCAAATCTTAATCCGACCCTAACCCTGTAAGTACATGTAGTTGCTTAATATTACTCAGTACTTACATTTTACTTACAAATTTTGTATGCTTTATCGGAACCATAATCTGAGGATTCATGCCAAATTTGGGAACGGCGCCACCTACAGGATACGAGATCTGAAAAATAGCTTTTTTTGCTCACAACTTTTGAACAGTTTGTCAGAATGTGTGTGTGTGTGTGTGTGTGTGTGTACCTGGGTAAGCATTGAACAAATCTTCCTCTTGGATTAGAAATGTGTTTTTTGTTCATTCTGTGTTCTGTCTCATCTGAACTTCTGCTGATTTTGAGTTCATTCTCACCTGTACTTCTGAACCAGCTGTTTTTCTTTTTCTTTTTTTTTTTTTTTTGGTCCTCTGGCTCTGCACTGCTGTTACTGATGTTTATTTACCGGTATTATGTTAAAGCAATATCATATTAAATATGATTTTTTTTATATATATTGTGCTAGTTTCTATAGTTGCAATTCATTTTTCATTCTTTCTTAAGCTTATTTATTTATTTAAAGTCTATTTAGTCTGATACTTTTTAGTTTTCATTCATATTGTTGCTTATTATAGTCATTATTTTATTATGTTAAAACAATATAATATTAATATGTTTGTATTGTACTAGTTATAGTTTCAATTTATGTTTCATATTTTGTATTTGTTTGTTTGTTTATGGTGTGTCTCTCCATTTCAGGTGCCTCTTCAATGTGCCAGTGTGTCCTGGGAGAGCTGAGAGCTGATTGGTTGTTGGCCGTGTCCATCACAGAATTGTGCCTAGGAATCCACCTCCTCTTCTCTGTCCTACACAGATCCATGCTTTGCCAAACACACAGACACATGCTGCTCTAAAGATTCAAAACACTGTTCTGCTTTATCTAGTGGGAAAAATAAGCACAAACACACACACACACACAGATTATGACAGCTTCAAACCGTATCTGTACTACCACTGCTGCTCAAATAACCCGAAAACCAATGATCTCGTACTCACAAGCTCTGCACTACTAACAGCTCATAAACACACAAGGATCACTCTGTTATGGAGATTCTGGGAGTGACGTATGGATGATGGACAGGGAAATGAACCAGGAAAGACTTTATGATCAGCTGTGTGAGAGAAAGAGACTCAGACAGTAGCGAACTCTCGCAGGAATAAAAGAAAAGAGAGTGGTGATGGTTAAGGACGTCTGTTGCCTTTTCTGCCCACTCGCTGTTGTTTTCAAGCCTCTTCAGGACACTCGTTTTTCAGGATGGTGGTGTGGAGCGCAGGTCCGTCAGCATGCATGACTGTCTGCTCTGATGCCTCTTCCCCTTTTGTCTTTAGTTTTTATGATTTTGTTGTTCTATTTAATTAGCCTCATCTTTTCAGTCTGGTTCTGCTAGGCATTGTACGTCTGTGTCACTCAATGTCTGGTTTCTTTTCCTCTCTGCCTGCTTGCTCATCGAGGGCTGAATCTAGCTGTAAACAGAATTGTATTGTCAGATCATGTTGTATATTACAAAAAAAAGAGTTTTTTTAAGAAAAAATATTGTGAATAAAGTACTTGACCATGGTTGATGTATTGGTCGTGTGTGTGTGTCTAAGGTCTGAAACATACTCTACACAAGAGCACAAATGTTTATAAGCTGGATTTCGCTTGATGCGGCCCAAAATTGCATTCGAATGCAATTGCGTTTTTGTCTACGGTCAGATATTCTCTTTCAGATCAACTACTGTCATCACCGAGCAAAGAGTGAAGAGAATCGTCCTGAGCAGGTTTAGTTACAGTTATGTGCTACAGTGTTAATTTAATATCAGTGATATTATAGTTTTTGTTAATATTTAAATTTTATTTTATTTTTGTACTTTTAATTTTAAAGTTTTTTAGTTGTTAGATTTTTGTTTTAGTACTTCAACTTTAAACAAAAATGAGAAATGTTGCTGAAATAAGTTTAGTTTTATATTTAATTTTAGTTAATGTCTTTATTTCAAGTAATAAAAATGTTTTTATGGTAGTAGTTTTAGTTAACATAACTCATAGAGCAGTGGTTTTCGATATTTTGAGATGCCACGGACTGCCATATTTCATCTTTGTGCAAAGGACCTAAAATTTAAAAGGCATTTATACAATTTCTTGTTGAAAGACTGTGAACAAAATATATATTCTAAGTCTAAAATGTTATCTGAGAATACTTCTATTGTTACATTGTTTTTCTCTCTTAGTAATGTAGGCTACTGTTAGATTAACTTACTTTATAATGTATTTATTTGAATCCTATATTTATTCATGTATTTGTTTATTATTATTTTTATTTTACATATTTACACTGTTTTTCTCCCAACTTTTCCACAGACCCTGCACTGCTCCCCAGGTTGAATGAAAACCACTGGTTTAGACTAGAGTATGTTTCTGACCTCAGGCCTTTAATTTAACAGTGTAAGTTTCAGGAAAATCCTAATTGATTATCAATAACAATCAATATGACCTTTGACCCCCCCGGTAAATAATATGCAGAGCCGCATGTCCTTGCTGTTGTCAGAGCGGCCACTAGGTGTCACTGGACGCCCACAGACAGACTCCAGCTCGACTGACACTGACCCGAGTTCATCCAGGCAGAACAAGCCTGAACGCTCCTGATGAGCTGCCGGTTAAAGCGCCTGATTGATTAAATAATAAGCGGATGACAGAGTGCCGTGGCCCGTGGGCTGTGGATTATTCCAGACTCGTGCCAAGAGAGAGAATTCTTCCAGAAATCCTGTCTTGTCTTGGTTTGTGTGATAAACACTCTGACAGCGTCAGTCCATTGAAGTGGAGCCGATAGTGTTGTTCAGTCTCTCTCTCTCTCTCTCTCTCTCTCTCTCTCTCTTTGTTGTAAGGTTTGAATGGGGTGAGTTTCATCTAAGATCTTTTGTTCTTTGTTTCTACATATAGATAATTTTAAAGTAAAAATGAATCAGATTGACCATATTTACGTTCTTAAAGGGTTAGTTAACCCAAAATTTTTAATTCTGTCATTAATTACTCACCCTCATGTCCCTCTGTGTCAGTCTCTTGACGCTGTGCACGTGAATGCAGCCTTCTGACTTATAACCCGGAAGTGGTGCACTGTGTTTACAACTTGAACAGTGTCCGAATCGCATACTCCCTTGAGTAGGTACTTATTTTGAATTTGTGTAATTACTTTAGGGCTGCTAAAAAAGTATGTTCTATATAGTATCATGCACACCAGAATCTCGCTGGAAGTTGTAGGTCATCCAGGTACTTTTTTTGCCTACTCTTTTATCAGTACTGTGAATTTGGACATAACGTTACTGCTTTCGTCACATGCTGTTTTTAGTCTACTATATAGTAGGGAAGTATGCGATTTTGGACGTAGCCATTGTGAGAGACTGAGGCCCTGTCCCAAATGGCACCCTAAACACTCCCGGTCTTCCTACGAGTCCACACTTTCGTGACGTAACGCCGCTTTGACTGTCGGGTAGAAGTCTGCTGCCGAGCTCACATCAGTGTCGACCACCCTTCTGAGACCTAAAATGACAAATGGGACACCCTACGGTCTCATGGTCTTAACGGTCATGCGCCAGCCATTGTAAGTCTACAACACTGAAAGTGCATATGAAGTGTGCCATTTGGGACAGGGCCTGACACGTAAGAGAAGAAATTGTTGAATAAAGTCGTTATTTTTGTTGTTTTTTTTGCACACAAAACGTATTCTCACCGCTTCATAACATTAAGGTTTAACCACTGTAGTCACTATTTTAACGATGTCTTTACTACCTTTCTGGGCCTTGAAAGTGTAAAGCTTGAAAGCTCTCAGATTTCATTAAAAATATCTTGATTTGTGTTCCGAAGATAAATGAAGGTCTTAAAGGGATAGTTCACCCAAAAATGAAAATTAACCCATGATTTACTCACCCTCAAGTCATCCTATGTGTATATGACATTCTTTTTTCAGACGAATATCGGAGTTATATAAAAAAAATGTCCTGGCTCTTCCAAGCTTTATAATGGCAGTGAATGGCTGTATATTGTTTGAAGGCTCTGGGGGGTTAATAAAGGCCTTCTGAAGTGAAGCGATGTAAGAAAAATATCCATATTTAAAATTTATAGACTAAAATAACTAGCAGACGGCTTACGCAAGTCCGGAAGGAAAATATAAAATGATGTATAAAATTAGTGCAGTTAGAAGGATTTTTTTGCAGTATCTCTTCTATTACTGTTACCAGAAATGTATCTGAACTTCAAAATTTTTAGAAACTTAGTTGGCATCCAAAAAAAATCAAACCTTATACTAGCTCCCATTGGAGAACCGTGTTTCGAAACGGTCTGAAGAGTGAAGTGATTGGCTGGTTTCTGTGCAACCTGCACAAATCACATTGCACAAGTCCCTTGAAATGTGATTGGCCGGTAGCAGTGTTGTTCCAGTTGGATAAAACACGTTACGCTCAGCGTAGGACACCCTGCCAACCACCTTCACCCCTGTGTGGACTTATGCTTGGAAATGTTAATATGTCCTCAATGGATTTTCCTTGGCAAACTAGAGCATTTAAATGCATAAATGTAACTCGTCCAGAATAGATTGGAAAAATTCACAACAAAACCAGCAAGAAGAGAGAACAAACTAGCAAATGCTGGTTCAGAAGAGGTCTGAATCTGGTTAAAGCACTTGTCTGAATATAACAACAACAACAACAATAATTATTAATCATCAAACGTAAAAATAAATATAAAAATTATATATACAGTTAAAATTATATCTCTCATCAAGTAAATTAAGCAAATTTGTAGAAATAATTATAATAATTATTTTCATTATGTATAGATCTGAATCTGGTTAAAGTGCTGGATATAATAATAATAAATTATTATTATTATTGTTATTATTAATATTATCATCACTAAAGGTAAGACATTATATTTATAATTATGTAAATTAAGCAAAGTTTTAGAAATAATAATAATATCAATAATAATTAATATTATTATTATTATTATATACATGCATAAAATTCACAACAGATCAGTACGAAGAGAGCACAAAATAGCACAGGCAGGTTCAGAAGAGGTCGGAATCAGCCTTAAACTGTGGCCATAAACTTTTCCCTAACATTCCCAAACAAACACAGACAATCCCAAACGTGGGCCGGCCGCGCTGCACCTGTTAGCGGTTCCTGGCTCACCTCAGAGACTCTCCCCCATTTCAAACAATTCCTCTGGCTCGCAGAGCGTTTTAAAGCCAGCGGCCAACATGAGAATGTTTGTCTGGGAATGTTGAGTTGTGCAAGTCGATTCAGCCCATTTCAACCAAATACATCTTCAGAAAGGGCATTTGTCTTTGGAGAGTTTTATTGTGCTTTTACGGATTGGAAAGAGAGGATGTGTGTCAGGAGTAATTTGTTTGTGGTATCGGCGAGAGAGAAGGAACACTTAATGTTTAAAGCCGGTCGTTGTTTCACATTGTGGGTCTGGCTGCGGCGTGTCAAAGTCGTTGTGGTTTGCTGTGCTGAAAAGTGTGTGTATGTGTGTGATGGAGCTGTGGTTATTCACTGCAGAGCAATATGACCTGGATTCAGTCTGTACACTGGGATATTAGTGGCCTTCTAGTGAATATTCGTGGCTGGATGTTACAGAAGAGGTTTGTGTGTGTCTTATGAACGAATGCCGAGGCCAAATTTCGCCCCAACATCAAAGAAATTATATTAAGCATCATGCAAGCAACATGTAATAATACCACCAACAGTTATTATTTGCTTTTTGACATTTTTCTTTATATTTTCAAATTCTTAACACCATAAAGTGAAAATATATTAAATTGTAATCACTGTAATACATCTTGTATAAATATTTAATATTAATAATAATAGCTATATTTTCAAAGAAATCTTATAAAATAAAAAATGAATAATAATTAGAATTATATTATTTAGTTATGTAATTATTTATCTGTAAATATAGTAATTTGTCATTTAAATGTAATTAATATTTAATAATAATAATTTGCATTTTTTGGAACCATTTTCTTTGTATTTTCAAACATTCTTATTACCATTAAGTTAAAAAAAATCTAATAACTTATTAGATGTTTACTATGATAACCTTATTATTATTATTAAATCAGTAAAAATTCAATTTAGCACTATAAATTGCACTATGATGTGAAAATACTTTATTAGTAGTAGTATTGTTTTTTATTTTATATTTTGCATTATGGCAATGAGTGATTTATAGAATTAATTAAAACAAATATAATGTGGGGGTATAATGTGCTTAATTATCATCATGACACAATGCTCTTAGGTTTTGTTTATGCAAAAATCTTTCAGATTTTTGTGTGAAATATGACCTGGACATGTTTTTGTGATTCACCTGTTTTTTCACCAGTAATTTGCTGCATATAACAGCATATATTAGCGCTGTGTCTGAAGCTGTTATATGAGTGTGTCTGTGCGTCCATCTGGTTGAGGGTGTGTTGTGTGTCAGACGTGTTCGGTGTGTGTCATACCGCGGGTGTGTATGAATATGTGTGAGCGTGACCTCTGCGTGTCTGGCTCTAATGGACCGTATGTGTGTGTGTGAGAGAGAGAGAGAGAGAGAGAGAGAGAGAGAGAGAGAGAGAGAGAGAGAGAGAGAGAGAGAGAGAGAGAGAGAGAGAGAGATGGAGGGTGTGTGTGCTTCCTGTGGGTCGGTGGGATATGTTTTTTTCCCATAATTCCTGCAGGTCTCAGGTCACCCCTGTGTTCTCACGCACATATTTAGCATTCTTTCCTCCTCCAGCATTACCATACACCTTCCTCTGGGTTTGGCCAACAAATCTTTCCACCACTTCGCCTCCAGAACAGTCTGTTTCTCTCGGAATCCTTTGCTTTTCCCGCTGACTCAGCTGAGCAGAGACTGCCGGGATTACAGGTTGTTAGTGACAGTAGAGTGTGTGTGTGTGTGTGTGTGTGTGTGTGTGTGTGTGTGTGTGTGTGTGTCACTGCTTTAATTAAAAGCAACAGGTCCAGATGTAATATATCATGTGTATGTATATATATATATATACATGCACTGTTGGTTTGGGGTTTGTTCAGATCTCTAACAACATGGACTAACAAAGGTAAATACAGTGAGAAAGTGCTGGTGCTAACTCATGAATCGCTAGGTTCATAAGGTTCTTCGTTAGCTGTTTGATGATAATGATGACTCGCACAACATGGATGTTTTGAAACACGGACACGTTTCTGTAGAGTTTACTGGCTTTGGAAAGGTTTTTGCCGTACACAGAGATAAAATAAATAAGTGAAATTCTTTTATAGTAACAACAATGATAGTAGCAGTCAAAGTAATATCACTTAGTCAGCATTAATCTTTATATATATTTATATATATATTTATATTTAGAAAAGGTTTTGTAATGTTTTTCCTTTAATAAGCTGGTATAAGACTTTGGTTCTCCGTTATATTTCCCAGTAGCAGCATTCCACATGGATTCCAAACAGGAACGTTGCTCCTCGTGTCATTTTGTGACGACCCACCCCATCCCGCTGTCCTCGCCGCTCAGGTTGTCACTGTCATTGGTCACCATTTGTCTTTGGTCGTTTAGTTTGTATTTGGTGCAGCTTTGAGAGAGTTTCCTCATTATTGTCTTTTACATTCCAGTTCTGGTAAATTCCGTCCATCCAGCAATGGCCTTCTTTTGTTATAAGTCACGTATGATTATATCCCTCATGGTCTTTAATGCAACCTGAAATACGCCATCACACACAATTATACGGCATTACATTCATTCGTTCATTAGCTTTAAATGAATAGTTCAGCCAAAAAGGAATATTCTGTCATTATTCACTTGCCTCACATTAACAGTTCATAGTGACCATGTCTCTCATGCTCTAAAAATAAACAAAACACTATAACTGTGGACCTATCTTTACATATCTGAAGTCATATGATGATTTGTTCAAGC
The DNA here is from genome assembly GCF_964197995.2 of Scardinius erythrophthalmus. Lineage (NCBI taxonomy): Eukaryota > Metazoa > Chordata > Actinopteri > Cypriniformes > Leuciscidae > Scardinius > Scardinius erythrophthalmus. The sequence goes on along the minus strand of NC_138233.1, from coordinate 5,740,353 downwards.
CATGAAATGAAATTTCACCCTATCTATGAACAATTCACCCATAGGTTAATTTTTTTTAACCTCGTAATGTTTAATCAAAAGCCATAGCTAGATTTTCCGGTGAAACGACAGACTTCTTTTTTAGTGTGCTTAAACTCCGCCCCTGCAAGCTCACTTTTGAGAGCCACGCCCACATCTCAACGCCCAATCAACAGCTGATCAACAATAATCTCAGATGTACATCACAATACAGAAGAAAATACATGTGATGCTACTTGTTTCCAACTTTCAAACTAGGATAGATACTATATTAAAATAATTCAATAATTAAATATTTTAGCGCTCGATATAACTATAAAAATGTTTTCGTTATAGAAATATTTATTAATTTCCATGACTTTTCCAGGTCTAGAAATCACACGTTTGAATGTACATCACAATACGGAAGATTAATCGTTTCATTGCAACTTTAAGTTATAATTGTCTAATGAGCTGTTGTTGTATTGACAAGAGCTATGAATTTAAGTTATAATAATAATAATAAAACAATAATAACTTTTACTGCATGATTTCGAATGACCTGGAATATGATGCATGTGTGGGATGGAAAATTGGTATGGTGTTTTTGTGCTTTCGAGAGCTTGACGAACATGATCACTATAAACGAGAGACACACAATAACCGCATACAAGTTTAGAGTGACATGAGGTGAGTAAATGATGCCTAAGTTTTCATTTTTGGCTGACCATGTCCTTTAAGTCAGGTCTTATCCAAGGAGCACTCCCATATAACAGACTCTTATCTGTTTCTCTCTTGGATGTCCATGTCTTTCTTTCTTTCATTCATTCTTCAGGTATGTCTGCTCCTGTCCCTTAGGCGGGATCACGTCCAAGTCTTGTCTTAGGAAAATTGCAACACGATCAGCATCTACAGGCCAACGTGGTTGAGTTTTGTTGCGTGTCTTCATTGGATGTGCAGCCTAACGCTTCCTCCGCCCGAGCGCTGGGCCGGCCGTTTGCTTGTGTTTGCTTTGGTTAGTCATCTCCGTGTCAGAAGTGAGCTGTCGTAAACCACAGCTCTGGTGTAAATTAGCTAGTATTTATTATTTGGGTTGTAGAGGTCCAACCCTGTGGAATATAAAGTGATGCCATGGCATTGTCTGGTCAAACAAGACAAGACGGTCCTGCTTTGCATTAGCAGTGTCATTTTCACTGGACTGTGGAGTAGGACTGTCTTTTTGTGTATTCCTAGTCCTCATGTAAACGTTAGCAGTGGGATATTGGCGTGCGCGTTAACGTGGGCGCGCGGCACGCACTCTCTTGCTCCTCTTGCTGACGGTGGTGAAGCGGAACGGCGTTAAGTCCGGCTGCTCTCCGGGCGGGAAGCGCTTCATGAAGTGGACGTCCTGCTGGTTGGGAAGCGTCTGCGGACCACGGCGAGGGCGCCCTCTTTTGGTGAAGCCCACGTACCACCCTGTGTAGCGTGCTGACATTAGCGCTGTGTAGTTGTTTTCCAGAACCTTCTCTATGAAGACACAGTCTGCGCTACGATTGCTGGCCTTCTGGGGAAGAGAGAAAAGTCCATACGCACGTATGGAGACAAACATACACAAACAAAGAGAGGGTGCATGTGTTAGCTTGACCATGAACATTATATTTTTAATGCATTTAAAAACCCCAAACTTGGACTAATAGTCACAAATATCCATGTTTGTTGATCATCTATATTAGTGGTTCTCAACTTTTTTGATTTCATGTAGGCTTAGGGTGTGTTCACACTTGGTAGTTCGGATCGTTTGGTCAGGACCCAGAACATTTTTTTTTAGTCCTGGTCCGCTTAGCGTTCACATTGGCATTTTAACACAGAACCTAAAGATACGGAACCTTAAAGGATAAAGATGTTCACAACCTAATTGGCTTTTATTAGGAATATTTCGCAACGGAACTTAACGAACATTCAAAACAATGCTGTGTTCTGGGCTAAATGCGCTCGCTGTATGTGTGTTGCCTACATATGACGGTATTTTGACCAGCTGAACTCGTGAAGAAGAGAGAAAATGTGTAAAGGAGTCAAAACAGTGGCAGGAATCCCTCCGTCACACACACACAAACGAAGATCTGCTGCGAGGAGACTCGGTTCTGACGCCTGAACTGACATCACGACTATGATGAGAAAAAACAGCCTGAGCATTCTGTCCTTTTTTGAGATGCTTCTTCGGACATCATGTCCCATTTTTGGTTTGTTTACATGTCTTTGGTCCGTGTTGCGTTCATATTTCATTAGAGTTGCACAGTCCGGCCCAGAGTTGGTTTGGAAGCGGATTGAGATCCATCTTTTCAGGGCTCTCGGTCCGCTTGTTTGGTGGCACCAGGGTTCAGATGGCAGCGTTCACACTTATTCAAATGAACCGCATTAACAGAGCAATCAAACCAGGGTTCGTTTTAATCAAACCAAACATGCCAAGTGTGAACACATCCTTAGATGCACTCATACCTTAAGCTACTTTAACACTGTCAGTTTTGGGGATTTGACAACCCATTTACTTACAGATGTGAGTCAAGAAATGTGAATGTGAGTCTCGTTCACACAGCAACTTACAGTAGCGTCTCGAATATGGTGTGTATGAACAGGAGTCACTCTAACCAGTGACCAAAGTAATATAAAAGATGGCGACTTCAATAAAACTGAAAATCGCTTTTAAGTTACCGAATACCACACACGAAAACCCACATTTGTGCAGCGCAGAACAGCTTTCTCCCACTGTATGACGTGGGTCATCGTGATTTTGCCAGGTAAGATATGTTCCTGGATCAACATATTTTGTCAAAATGTAGTCCTTACCCTATCCCTACCCCTAAACCTAACCCTACCCATAACTTTTCCCTAAAATCAGAGGGAAATGATAGGTGAATAACACTGATGTTGAAGCACTTCACCCTGGTTCTAAGCCTAAACTTGACATAAACTGTAAACTTGCCCCTCAGATCTGATTGGTTGATTGAAAAGTTGTTCCAGGATCAACAAAGATGTTGATCCAGGAACATGTGGTACTTGGTGAAAACTTGGAGTTTCCTGAAAGCGCCGTAAGCCAGATCGTAGAACCGATTGGGAAACGCAGCCCAGTCCGGTTCCGTTCACACTGCGCGGGTTTTCCGAGAATGCGGTTATGAGTCCTGAAAATTTACTGGTTTGAGTTTGGTGAGTTTCCCATAAATAACTGTTGCTGTGTGAACATAACCCTAATAAGGACTCAAATACAGGACTGACACCCGTATTCTGCTGCTGTGTGAACGTGGTCTTTATATTCGTTTTTACAGGTGTTATTTTGAGTTACATATTGCATTGTGTGTTAAAGGAAATGCACGTAAACGTAGAAACAGAATATGCAATATACAGAATATACATATACAAAGTGACAAGGCTTATGTTTTAACTTCTGTTTCAATACAGGAAGGAAACAAAGTGAAGGAAGTGTGTTTCACCTTGCCTACGAGCTTTCCCCTGCGGTTCATACACAGGTAATAATTGGTCTCCTTCCCTCGGATTCGCACCTGGCTGCCGAAGGTGTCTGCCTCCACTACGAGCTGGGCTTGTGAAGAGACAGGCAGAGAGACAGACAGACGTTACTAAAATATCACGGTGAGCTCTGGTTTTGCAGTGACGTAAATAATTAAGGTTTATAATCTGATGTGATGGCTCTGTTTCTGCAGCTGCCTTGACTGGCACTATTAATGACCAAGATTGATAGCCTGATTTAAGCCAAATAAATAAAAGCTCAATATAATTGACATCAGCGGTTGACAGAGGTATAGATAACCATTTCTGACTATGTTTGAAATTACATGCTAGCATACAAGCATTGTATACTGTGCCTACTACTTAAAAACAAAACAAAATGCAACAATACCAGAATATTTTCCGCTTCTATACGGATTTTTTCTTAGTGTATTTAAGAAACAAAACTAATGAATATAATTTTGGCTGTTTTACCTTAATTTGATTTAAAGCATTTTGATAAAAGATATGAGATATGCAACAATATTTTATATAGTGTTACACTGTGGTCACATGACTTCATTACATTGCATGTTTTTTATTTGACATCCAGTTAACGTTTTTGTTTTACATTTTAAATCCAATTTTCTGTACAAATGGTTTAACTTTCTGCATTCTGATCAAATAATGAGTCAAGACAAAGGTGTTAAAAAAATTGGCTTCACTTCCGGTTCATTGTAATGCATTATGGGATACATGTTGGCAGTGGTGGGTGATCGAGATTTCCATGCATATTCCAGACAATATTCATAATGCACAGCACGTGTTGTACTATTCTCTTCTGAACATAGCCTCTCTGTCACTTGACTTTAAAAACCTCCATTTCACGCTTTATTTCACTGAGGTCATTCAGCCTGTGTGTGTGTGTGTGTGTGTGTGTGTGTGTGTGTGTGTGTGTGTGTGTGTGTGTTCAGGATATGGCAGTTGTAGCTCTGAAATGGCTCCTTGCGTGACCTTTATGAGCGCAGGGGTCACTGGAGATCAATAACCTCTTTGTCGTCCTCCAATCTCTCCTCATCCAGACATCCCTCACTCGCTGTGTAAATACATTCATCCTCATCCCCCTTCCCATCTCCCTGTCTTTCTCTTCCCTTTATTTCCTGATGAGGAGAGTCGATCGTAAAAACCCGGAAGCTTTCAGAACAATATTTTCACAATAAAAAAATTAAAGCATTATGAGGGCGAATCTCACAAAAACCTGTCAAGGTCATTTATTTACTCAGGAGAAATTAGTCAAAATTACATTTTATTTAATTAAAATGAAACTTGTTTTAGGACAATTAAGATTTTTGACATTAATTTAGTGAGAATTAAGTCCATTTCAGTCCATTTTCTCATTCAGCTGTGTTTGGGGAGAAAAAAAAGTAATTATTTAAATTTAAAGTATTTATAAATAATGGTTAGTATTTGCCGTATTACATTTCATTTAGACTGTCTTAAACTGTTGTATTACAGTATTTGTGTATTATAATACATTAAAATACTAACAGTACAGCTTTATTTTAGTATCATTTAGATACTTTAGAGTTTTTTATATTTTGAATGAGTTTTTATTCTATATAGTAGAACTATATACTATATAGTTTTTACAATATAATATAATATATATACATTATACTTATAACATATAACATGAACGTTTACTTTTTTTATTTATTTTTTCAGTTCATGTTTCTTTTATTATTTATTAAGTAAAATTTGCTACAACTGCTACATTAATGATAGTCTTGTAAAGAATTTGAGGGGGAAATATGCTACATTTTCTGAAAATGTCACAATGCAAAAAAAAAAAAAAATCTTTCTCATGCTTTTTTAAAAATGATTATTTCTGTGGCTTTTTGATGTTTTTGTGAGATCATTCCATAAATGAAACAGGCCAGTTGTTCGATTTGAGCGCAGATATCCATTTTGAACTTCCTTGCCCTTTAAATGTGCTTCTGAAACACATCCGAGACCATTGAGAAGAGGAGAGGGGGATGGATGAATGGATGGATGGGGGAGAGGATAGTGGTCGACTGACCACGACTGATAATGATATGTGGAGGTCGGGCGGCTAATGGCCACAATTACATTTATTTAAACTCAAAATTCACAATTTTGAAAACCGAAAAGGTGCAGTTGTTTGGTAGATATTAGAACTGAAACAAGTAGGAATTCGGGCTTGTTAATAAAACTAAAACTTATGAAATGAGTAGTTTTATATTACTGCAACAATGTACATCACATACACTATTAGAAGAAAATGATCTATATAGAATCATAAAGGGTGCTTTCAGCCGCTTCATATAGAACCTTTTAGAGGTTCCATCATCAGATCGTTTTCTGGATTTAGTGTTAATGAATTAATTTAGTTTTAATTCATTTTGATAAAATGTTATGAATTAAACAGCATGTAAACATACTTTATCACTAGAAAAATTGAAACAACCTGTTAAACATTAAAAAGTATTATGCAATAATTTAAGACATTTCTCCTAATATGGAACCTTTTTGGCATAAAGTGTTCTTTTAAATTGAGTCTAGAACACTAGGGTTCTATATAGAACCATACTGAACCTTTAAGAGTGAGATGTTTTTCTTGGAATTTCAACAAAAACCTACAAGAAAACAGAATTCATTGGTGTCTTTTTCTCTCTCCCTGTCTGTAAATCACTGTATCAGCAGTAGCTGAGTCTTTGTCTTTTACTTTTCCTGTTTCCTGTGTGTGTGTGTCTGTGTCTGTGTGTGTGGTCGGTCTTTCTCATGTGAGTTTGCTAGAAGAGGAGTGAGACATACATGTGTGTGTGTGTGTTGTTACCATATTTGTCTCCGTCCTCTCCGCGGGCGCTGATCTTGCGTCCGAGCACCTGGACGTGTTTGCCACTCGTGCGGCTGTATAGCTGGTACACGCGATGATGCCGCCGGCTCATGGCGTCTCGTGCACGAGTCTGGTTCTCCACGTGCACACTAAAGTTCACTCCATCCACTCCAAACACCTGCAGGCAACAGACCACACACATCCTCATCCACTCTTTCTTCCCTTCTTAATCTGACATTTTTCTCTAGTGAAATCATTGTAAAAACAAAAAAAGTACCATGGTAATGGCCTATAGTTTGACTTTATAGTGTTTATTGTCAGCGCAGGCTTTTCATATCAGAATGTGAGTTTGCTGTGGACTGTGGATGATTTGAAACACCACCGGTCAAACTCAGCCTCCAGAGCATCTACACGTATACCAGCGGTAACATTTTTTTGTTTTTCCACATTTATCGATGTTTGATTTATTGATTATTACATAAACTTTTGATTAATGTTAACCAGTACTAAATGACTTAGTGTATGTTGTTGGCTGCATTACCTACTGTACAACAAAGCCCATGACTTTGATGACTATAATAAGGTTTCATTTGTTAACATTAGTTAACTACCGTAAACGATGAACAATACTTCTACAGCATTTGTTGATCTTAATGTTTATTTCAACATTTACGTTAAGATCAAAAGTTGTTAACGTTGTTTAATGCACTGTGAACAAACAATGAAGAATTGTATTTTTAATGCCTTTCATTAACAAAGATTATTAAATGCTGTGAAAATGTTTGTTTTCTCATTGTTAGTTCATGTTAGCTACACTACAAAAGGTAACGTTGTAAATACAGATTAATGGGGTAATTTTTTTCTACTTCAGAATTTCATGTTTAATTCAGTGTGTTACTAATGTGTTTCATAATTGTTTGTGAAATTCATTAGCAATTTCTGAGTGAAAATGGTTTCTACACCAAATTATGTTCCAATGTTATCGAATGCGACCGTATCAAGTGTTAGCAAATTAATGAAAATGTATGATTATTAAAACAAACATATTTGAAATAACATGCACTGATAAATTGTGCACAATAAGGCCAGGAATGTGTATTAAACAGTCCATTTTGTTTGATGTTGAGCAGGTTAACTCACCTGTAGAGGATTACACATGACCAGCATCATCTGGATATACCTGAGAGAGAGAGAGAGAGAGAGAGAGAGAGAGAGAGAGAGAGAGAGAGAGAGAGAGAGAGAAGCAAGGTCAGGTGAGTGCTACCATGGTAACAAAAACAAATCCACCCTGCATCCCAAAGCCCTGCTGACGGAGCAGATCCACAGGGAACGGGATGTTATAATTAACATCTCAAGAGCTTGAAGTCTATGTAAAGGCTAATGTACAGTCAGATGCTCATTATCACAGAATAAACCTTGACTTGGGTCTTATATCCTACTGAAACAGTTTGTCTATCCCACTTATAATGATGCTACTTATCAAATAAAAAAATGAACACCTTATGCGAGATATCAGATTCATTAGAAGCTATAGGGAAATAGCTAGAACAATGAGCAAAAATGTTTGCTCTACAAACCAATGATGTGATAACGAATACCAGTTTGCAATATAAAGCAGCATAATGGACTGTCTTTGTACAGGAAAAATAACTGGAAACGAATGACACAGGAAGACTCGCACATTACAAATGACCAAATGTCTGATCGCTCTTACGTTAAAAATAAGGTGGATAGAAGTTAGTTATATGATGTGACTTCAGCTTCTAAGAACCCTGGGAAATGTGAAAAAGGTCCATTGTTTACAGTAAGATAGCATGCCTTTAGAAAATAGATGAATTTGCATTTCATGCTGATTTTCTGCTACTTTCCCTTCTTGGTTTAATCTCCACATGTTTTTGAAAAAGGGAAAAACCTGACATTTGAAGCATAACTCAGATTTTCATGGAAACTTGGACGTCCGTGGGTGTGAGTAAGATTTTAAGCGTATAAGAGCGAGTGGATGAGGGCAGCGCTGCACGGCCCACGGTAAAGTTCTCCATCACCACAGGCCCGTTTCTGGCAGGGGACTGTGACTTTGAAATCGAACAGGCCTGCAGGACGGATCAGCGCGTCTGCTCAACATAAGTCAGTGTGAAAAGTCCGATGTTATGACAGCCAGAGAGGAGACCACAGGCCCCTACGGGACTAACGCCTCTGCAAACTCCAAACTTTAGAAACCAGAGGAACAGGTTTCACTTCTGCTCAAATACACTTAAAGTGTGTATTTTTTCTAATGTAAAAACACTTTCTCCTATCCCAGCTAAATTTGTAGAGACAACTATAAGTAAACCATTCGCAGCGTAAAACTGTGAGACTGATTGTTTGAACTTCAACTACATTGAGCTGAATAACGACCAATGTCTTCTGTAGAGCTGCGTTACAGCTGAAACTGTCAATCATTTCATTATGCAGTCTTAAAAATAAAGGTTCCAAAAGAGTTTTTTTTTCCATAGAAGAACCATTTTTGGTTCCCGAAATATGTTTGTCTTAGTGTGAATGACATCTAAAGAACCTTTTTCCACAATAAAGAACTTTTTGTACAATGGAATGGAACCAAAGGTGTTATCGGTTCTACATGGAACCATCAATGCCAATACAGAACCTTAATGAATTTTGCAATTCTGTGAAGAAGCTTTGAAACATTCTGTATTGACTTGTAAGGACTATCTGTTCCGGACTGTTCGGAAAATCTGTTTGGAAACATTATCCTTCAACTCCTTCAAATGCAATTAGATGTTTTTGTTTCAGAGTTTAAAATGGTTTATCATAATGAATCAAACACAGTGCTGTTGGAAAGGAGAATTCATGACATAATGAGCTGTTAAACTGAGTCCTGAAGAGCTTCCCATTGGTGTGAACACAACGCAACTAAAATTCCTTAGAAATAAGACCAGATACAAATGACTCAATAGTTGTCAATTGTCACACAGTAAGAGTATAAAATCATTTGATCATGATTTTATATTGAGATCATATTGAGATCTCTGACTTTGGTATTAAACTAGGATACATGTGAGATCACTGAAACATCTGAGAAGCAACAAAGATCTCTCTTTTCTTTTATTTATTTGGCTCCTCTGAAGATATTAACCTACTGCAAATCCTCTAAATCATCAACATGATCAACAATTTCTGAAAAACCTGTTGTACACAATCTATTACGTGCCATCTGTCATCTGATTGATAGTTCATACGTTTTTTCGCAAGTAAAAAGCCTTTTAGTATAATTGTACAAACGTCCTCCTTCAGGTCGTGGTTCACGTGTCTTTTTGCTGTGAAATTCTTACAGATTTTTATAAAGTAAATGTAAGAATAACTTATATTGTTAGTAATATTTCAAGATGAACACTTACTGGACTTGATTAACCAAACATGATTTTATTTAAGTGTTAAAATGTGTATATCAAATAGAATACATCATGCTTTAAGGGAGGTTTATTTGTTCATCTCGCAATCATCATTGTATTGCATTGCATGATTTATATATATATATATATATATATATATATATATATATATATATATATATTCTCATTATATCAGACCATATGAACCACAAAAACCAAAAAACACATGCAGACGTAAAAAAACAAACACATTTTGTGTTTTAGAAAGAAAATGTTTCATTTAAAGAAAATGTTTTATTTTTCTGTCAATTATTTCATGTCAAGCTTTACAGGGTTAATGAGAATCTCCATTGTGATTTTTCTTTATGTAGAGACTGTGGACTGTTGCTGAGCTCATGAAGAAGTCTACATGATGCTGGTCAACACCTGCTCAACACAACAGGTAGAGCTTCAGTTTGATGTGTTTTGCGAACATATTTTAGTAGTGTTGATGCCACATGTGTCATGTTTGGGATGTTAAAATGCATTCTTCAATACCAGTTTAATGTGCAAATAGGCATTTTCCCATGCAGAACTCACTGTCATGATACTAAGGTGTTGCTATAAGGTTGAATGGTTTTAGCACATTGATTTGGTTTGCTCTGTAATCTTCTGGTTTCTAGATATGGCTCAGTGTAAGTCTGTGGGATTTTCTCAGCTGTTTTATCATCCACCAGGTGAAAACCTTGAGTTTGATCACTTAAAGTAACAAAATAAATGTCTGTGGCACAGCGGTATGGGAAGCGTAATGTGTAATGTTACTGTATCTTTGAATGTGTTTGTTTAATGCAGGGTTGTTCTCGTTTACTAAAACTGAAACCATAAAAAAAAAAAATCATGACATGAACTTAAAACCTATATAGGCATTTAAAAAAAAACACTTTACTAAAAGCCTTTAATTTATAATGCATTATAAAGTTATTCATAACGTACATTATAATGCATTATAATATTTGCAGATTCCCTGCACATCTGAAGTTGGTTGCTAGTCATGTGTTTTAATGCATTATTTCAATGAAGAATTATAATCAAATGTATCATAACTGTGGTTACAATTGCTCATGAGATCATACATTACATTATAAGGTACATTACAAGGCATAATTAATGCATTAATAACACTTTTATAATGCATTATAAATAGTAGTGTTACCAAAAATAAATTTGACTCTAACAAAAAATTACATCTATATCAAAAACTATAATAGGATATCAACGATATTAAAATAAAATGACACTGGTTGTGTTTCACCTCCAAATTCTCTTTATTTTCTCTCTCTCGCACAGCTTGTGCACACATTTCTCAGTCTTTCCCTCCCTGTGTCCTTCTTGGCAAATGTTTCGTGAAAACAGTGAATCAGATATGGCTCTCTCTCTGGGTGGTGTGGGTGTGGTCAGAGTGATGTCACTCATTGAGAAGGCGACGGTGGGTGTGAACGAGGAGAAAAAAAGCGGAACACATCACTTCCTCCTTATCGTCTCGCCAGTGACCCCGCGACCTCCCCATGACTGAATGTCTGAGATCATGAGCGTGTGGGTGTGTGTACAAGTTTTGCTATACTTGTGAGGCCAAAATGCTTTGTTGACGCTAGTCAAAAATCTCCTCACTCATAGTTGGCTTTTAAGCAAACGACAGGTATGCTCATAAATTGGCTGTAAGTGTGCTTCTCTTAGTGGTTAGTGTGAGGGTTGGTTTAGGGTATAAAAGGTCTTTGCCAACCCCAGATAGAATGCATATTTTGCCTGGATGTTTATTAGACATATACTGTATATATTCATCTGTGAATGCTAAAACGTTGCCTTTTGAATGCAAATTCTATGTAAATTAGCCATTCTGTGTTGTTTTCATAACATGGCTGCATGAGTTTGATTCATGCTCTCTGTTTGTCCAACCAATGGAAGACCAATCGAGTGTTTGAAAACATTTCTTTTTCATGATTATTTTGGTGCAGAAATAGCACGTCTCATCTTTTAACAGACGCCTTAGTCACATGTGTGCTTATTCAGAGACAGCCGAAAGAGAAGGCTTATGATTTCTTATACGGTTTCAAAAGCAACACGATTCCATCGACTCTATTGACACACTCGATTCCAGAAATGCCCTCTGACCCCTGATGTAACGGCGCATCAGTGAGCCCACTCCACCAGATTCCCAGTCAATGAGGTTTCCTCTGTCTGACGTTATGATTAGTGAGAGTTGCGGCTCTTCGCGACATTAATATTACTCCGATCGCGATAAGACGGTAGTTTTTGATTTATTCTGGATGATTCAGCTGCGGCCCGTCGCTTGTTTACATCCCAAAAATTCACCCCGCAAAATGAAATCACCACCAGGGTCAGTGGAGACGCCGAAAACAGAGGAAAACATGCCGGAGGGGGAAAAAAAGACAGGAATGGAGGAGATATGAAAGGAATTGAGAGAGTGTTTCTCATCTTGTCGTTTTAAATCCCTTGCTCTTTCTCTCCCTTCCTCTCTCTTGTTTCCCTGTCTGGAAGTAGAGAATGAAAGACTCCCCCACACTGCCTCAGCTATGAAGAGATATGTGAGAGAAGAAGGAAGCGTCTCACCAGCTGACAGCTGCAATGAGACAGACACACACATGTACACGCTCTCTCCATCATGCCTGTCAACACACACTTAATGTACACATGCACTCATAACATGACAAAACCACACAATTAAAGGAATGCAAGTTGATGGAATAGTTCACCCAAAACTTTGTGATTTACTCGGCCAAAATTGGTGGTAGAAACGATTTTTACTCAAAGATTGCTAGTAAATTTCAGTATACAAAGTATACAAATTAAATTAAATGTGATTTTTTTTTTATAGAAAGACTGAAATTGTATTTTCTTGCAAATATACTTCAATAATTTTAGTTTTATTTACAACTTCAAAAAAAATTTTTTTAACAGTGTACTAGAAACGTCTCCCTGTTTTTATATTTATTTTTATTTTTATTTATTTTTTATTACTGTTTTCCTTACAGTAAAAGTGGTGGGAATGAAAGCTGTTAAGATCTAAAAAAAAAAAAAAAAAAAAAAAGACTTATTGGTTAATTTTGAATGAAATTGTAGTTTATTCCTCACAAAAAGCTTAATATGCTTCAGAAGATATATATATATATATAGTATAATTTAGTACAGAAAGTCATATGGACTACTGTTATTTTGTAATTTTCTTTATTTTTTTTATTTTTATAATTATTTCAGATTGACATCTCTGCAAATATTTCCATTAAGTTAAAAGGTTATTTCTGAATGTTCTGAAAATCTGAACTGCTTGATTGTTTATATCATCGCAAAAACTCAACTATATTTTGGCACAGCTCTCTATATAAAGTTGTATATACACTCACGTAAAGCGATATATACCACATAGCAAATCTCAACTGCTTGATTACGTGTATTGTCGCAAAATGTAAACTATTTTATCGCCCAGTTGTAATCTACTAAATGTGATTACATGTACATGGCATTAAGAAATTAAGATATTATACACATTGACATCATGATTCTCCGTAAAGCTACATTGGAACAATACACACTTCTGAAAAGCGCTATACAAATATACTTGACTTGACATGCTGTAGTGTGGAGGATATATTCAACAGTAAAAATGAGCAAAAATACTGTTCATAGAGCTTAACTTGTTTGAAATGGAGCATTTCTTTAAAATGTTCTTACACAGACACACACACACAAACACACACTCACTCACACTGTGACATTTCATTCCCATTCATTCCCATTCAAATATGTTGTTCACATCAGCTAAAAACTCCCTACAATAAACAGTAAACCACAGGAACACACACCCTATAATAGAGGCACAGTGCACAAAAACCACATTTCCCATGTTCACTGTTGTTGCACGCTTGGCAACTACCCACACATGATGTACAGTAACAGTCTGTCTGATTGTTTACTTGTCTGGAGGAACACTGCATACGTGAAGGTAAAAGCTTTCATGACGATGTATAAAAAAAAAAAAATGCTACATTTTTTACTTTTGAGAACATTTAAAGACCAGATAACTCTGAATGAATGTTTTATTAATGTTAGAACATTTGTTCATAACATTGAGAGAACCTTGCCAGAACATTCTGAGAACGTTCCCTGTTATCTGTGTTCATGCTGTCGTTCATTACGGTAGGCTCAGTTGCTGAATAGTTGGTGAGTTGCTCCGAAAATTGGCTTTGATATGTAAATGTCATAACTGTCATAATAACGATGATTTCTAAACAAGTCGTTTTACAGCTTCGTTTCCATTGTGAATGGAGTGTGTTTGCCTAGTACAGCAAACTCTTATTCCAAAAGACAAGGGAAATCTTGAATGTTTTCCACAATAAGTCCACTTTAACCTTTGACCTCACAAGAGCTGAATCAATGGCACTGTTTACACCTGGTATTAAGATGTGTTTTGGTCGATCGGACAAGTGGACGACGTCAAATACAGGTGTAAACAGGGTCTAAAATGTTTTTGAGCTTGTCCACTTTCGTCCACTTCCAGAGGTAGTGGAAAGCTCATTCGCCCGGATTGCTTTAGTAGTGTAAACGCTCATGTGGTTGAATGTGTTCGAACAGCCACAAAAGACCATCAGCTCTCCGCCTACTGACCTAACGCGTGAACATTATGGGAAGAGCTCTAGCCAGACGGGATTTAAACTGTCGGCTGAAGACACAAGTTTGGTTTGAAGAGGAAAAATGTACCTAGCACAATGTTCTCTCACCATTCCTGATTTCTAACACACACTCACGGCGTTCGGGCTGGTCTTGCGTCTGTCAGAGCAGAAATAAAAGCTGACGCTCTCCGTGTGCTCTCCGCATCTCCGGTCGAGTTCATATGTAAATTGTGTGAGCTTATTTCGTCCATTAGATCGAAAGATCTGAAAAAGCCCATACATTTACCCGCTCATAGACCCTAAACAAGACTATAATTCTTTCCCTATTGGCTAATATGCTTTCAAGTCATAGTGCATCTCAAGTAAATGTATCTTGTTTTCAAAATGTTTATATATTTGTACTGGAAAACGAGACGAAAATACTGAGGAAGAACATTTTTTTTGCAGTGAAGATGCGCATATAGTTCCAAACTCTTCAATGGTGACTATCATGAAGTGTGAGTAATGCATAACTTACCATTTATATATGACATGACCCCTTTAACCTTTGACCTTATCTTTAGTTTATAAGGGATTTCTTCATAATTTTATGTTATTAGATTTGCCTGCGTTAGCATCTAAATCTAAAAAGTTAACTACTTTAGATGTTTTTTAGCAGTTAGATAGTATAGTTACAATGAGTCGCCTACTAACCAGCAAAACCCCTTTATGCTGAATTATCTTCAAGGTGTTCAAAGCGATTCAAACCAATCCGATTCTTGGATTTGATCTGTCATTCTGTTCTATCATTTCCTGGTGTTTATACAGCACATAAAAACAAGTCATGAAGCGCAGGTGTCACTGCACACACACATTTTTTTTTCTCTATTACTAAACTCCTCCACTGGCTGAAGATGTTTGAATGAAGCTGTAGGAAAATGTAAAAGCATGTGAAAGCTCTCCAGAACGGATCGAGACGGCCCTTTTCTTCACCTCCACTCATGCTGGCCCAATATGCTCACGAGCTCACGTGTGTTTGTGAAGTTTCCTCAGCAACACGTTACCAATGTAAATGGAACAGAGACAGTCAGTGTATCATGTTGCTAAACGGTGCGTCACCGAATGGCACAGGCTTCACCTGTCTGGCCGACACACACCTGCTCTTTGACCCTTCATTCCTGAGATCACCGATCGGCCACACACCTCGGCATCATCACTGACCAGATGTGCATGTGCAGACCAGGTTCTCATGTGTGTTTATGTGTGTGTGTGTGTGCACCTGCTCACATAAACAGCTCCTCTCCACCTGTGTGCACTGATTTATGCTGTCTGCATTTCTGATGTTAATATGTATGAAGCTGTATACACAAACTAAGGAACTAAGCGTTCAAGGGTTTGGGTCGGAAAAAGCCTCACGAAGCCTGCATTTATTTGATCAAAAGAATACAGTAAAACAGTAATATTGTGAAATATTATTACAATTAGCTGTTTTCTATGTGAATATATTGTAATATGTAATTTATTCCTGTGATCAAAGCTGAATATTCAGCAGCATTACTCCAGTCTTCAGTGTCACATGATCCTTCAGAAATCAATATAATATGATGATTTTGCTGCTCAAGAAACATTTCTGATTATTATCAATGTTGAAAACAGTTGTGCTACTTTGGTGGAAACCATAATTCAATTATTTTCAGGATTCCTTGATGAATAGAAAGTTCAAAAGAACAGCATTTACATATTTTGTACCATTATAAATGTCTTTACTGTCACTTTTGATCATTTTAATGCATCCTTGCTGAATAAAAGTATTATTAAAAACATAAAAAGATCTTACTGACCCCAAACCAACAGGTTTGTGTGTTTGTACAATAGCTAATATACATAAGTAATAAGCCTATAGTATTAACCATTTTGTTTTTATCATTTGGGTCATTAATAAGCAAGGTCAATATTTAGTGCTTTACTGAGCTCGGATGCTTGTATGCGTGCACTATACACACATACTGTACATTTGACTGATATGCATTAGTGTGCATGTGTTGTGTTTCTCTAATAGGCAGCAGAGGTCATGCATGCACACTGCACACGGGCCGCACGGTGTGCAGATTTGCACATGCGAGATCTGTGCATGCTGGCTGCAGATCAGCACACATTGGCTTCGGATCTGTGCATGTAAGGTTGGTGTATCTGCCAAACCCTGGCTGCGCAGGTGAGACTGGCTCTGGGTCCCGTAAGAACTCTCAGCTGTTAAAACAGTAGTGCTTCACCGAGAGAGAGAGAGGGAGAGAGTGAGGGGAGAAGAGAAAAAAAAAACTACTTCAGCTGCAACCTCGGATTCTCCGTATCCCTCCCAAACCGCAACGAGCCTGCGGCCTGCCAGAGAGAGAGAGAGAGAGAGAGAGAGAAAGGTGGGGGGAATGGGGAAAGAGAAGGAGAAAGAAAGAAAGAAAGAAAGTAGCTGCGAGCTTTACTCTACTGAGCGCTATTGTCGGCGGCCAAAACAAGCAAGGTGATGACATCATCAAACCTGAGACAGAATGATTCCTGAAGGCGTTCGTGTGTAGAGTCGAGCGCAGCGAGGTGGAGTCGTATCCCAAATCACCCTGCACACCCTTCAAGCACAATTTACACCGCTGGCCAACTTTAAACAATATAGCAGCACAGGGAAGGAAAGAGAAATGCAGTCAGGGCTGTAGGTGCTGCGAGTCTTAAGATTAATGTTCCAGTGGTGTTCTCTGAAAGATCTACAGGAACAGAAAGTCCCGTTTGTGCACGGTTGCATGTAAGATATGTCACTGTAAAAGCCTCGATTTCTGCAGCACTCACTCAAGGTCGCTGGATCAGTCCTGATATGGTGATATATTTCCTAGATTTTTACTCCTTTAAGGCCCGGTTTCACAGACAGGGCTTAGATTAAGCCAGGATTAGGCCTTAGTTCAATTAGGACATCAAAGTAGATGTGTCTTGAAAAAAACATTACTAGTGTGCATCTTCAAATAAAACAATGGTTGATTCATTTTAAGAATTGTCAATGCAAGTTGCTTTCATTTAAAGACTGCTTAAACATGCATTTTAGTCTGGGACTAGACTTGAGCCTTTTATGTGAAACCAGTAAACCTATTTTGCTTCTGATGTTCTTATCAGTCTTGGCAAGTTAGACTTCATTAGTCACTTGTTTCACCAGAACAAAACAGCAGCACTTTTGCCAGACCAGGACCAAACAGCATAGAAAAAAATGGCTAGGATTTGCTTTGCAACAAAGCTCACTTAGAAATTGCTAGTGAATTAAAAAAATGATTACAAAGAAACTCAGTAGAAGGACTGAAATAGTATTTTCTTGTAAAACACCCTCCGTAAAACTTCAAAAATAACTTTTACAGTGTATAGTGAAGCTTGACTGGTTTGTAAATAGGTAAAATTCCATGCATTTCATCTTTCTACTTGTGGAGCTGCATGAGGCTTGGACATTTCCGTCCTGATGCATGAGTTGCACTAATCAAGTCTTCTTCCATTGTCTACAGCTTATCTCGACGGCCTTGAGCAAGTCACTGAACCGCAGGTGCTTCACTGAGAAGAGCTTCGAAAGAAACTGATAAATGGCGACTAACTTATCTTCACCTCATCTCAAACAAATAACCTCTAGCGCACCTGACGCCGCTCGCTTTCACAGGCGAACGAGACTTCAACACATCTGTGCCTGCTGTCTTCTGTTTCTACAGACCCTGAACTGAAACCACCTCAAAACTGGTGCATTTTATCATTAGACAGTGAATCCGTTTGTAACGACACCAACCTTGAGAACAAGCGCACATGCTAAGCAAACATGATTCTAGTCTCACTTCCACAATTCCTGGCTAATTCTGCACAACTGTCTGAGAATGTTAAAGCTCTGTTTGATGTTTTTCTGTCTCTAAACGGCAGTTTCCTGTCGGAGAAGGTCACGTGGCCACCGCTCTTTCCAGACAGCAGATAAGGTGCCAGCTCTGTGCCTGCTTCAACAACCATCCTTAGGCGTTATTATTAGTAATTTGGAGAGCTCGGGACCAGACAGGCGCTCCGTCTGCCTTTCGGGATATGGATTATCAGAGGCCCTTTGGTCCCATCCGCAGGTTGGGAAAGGAATGATAACCATCTCAAGATGACTGCCATGTGTGCACAATAAAAAAAGAAAAAAAATAGGGAGAGTGGCAGACACACCTTTGGAGCTGTTTTCATTGGATGGGCCTTACCTGAGCTGGGTGTGATTGACATCTGTGTCCATGGTAACCCAGAAGTGTGATGTCATAAGATCATTATGTATGCAAGACTTGGAGTTTGTCATGTCAAGTCAAGCGTGTGGCACACAGACTGTGGTAATTGAGCTTTTTTGAAAGCAGCATTAATAATTTACGCATTACAACTCATTCTGCATGAGGTCATTCAGAAATGACTTACAAGACAGCCACCGTGGAGAGAAAGGCCCACATCGCTTCCTCCGCGTCCGTGTGGCTCCGTGCGCGCTTGAGAAACGGCTCTCCGGGTCACGGCTTCACGTCTGTCCGGTTTGTTTAATCCGTTTGAATGCAGGGTCGGCGGACGTTCCCGCTGGCGCCGGTGGACTGCATCTTTTCACCGTCAACGGGCGGCTCGGGGTCAGCGGGGTGTGAGCGCACCACCGCCGTTATGGATGGCTGCGGTCCGCGGTCGGTAACGGGCAGGGGGCGGGGCGAGGCGGGGCGCAGCTGAATCCTCCGGAGTCTGACGAACAGGTGAAGCGAAGTTCAAACGCGACCCACACCTACACGCAGTTTCCGCTCATAAAAACTTTCCTGACAGCCAGCAAAAGGTTTCCAAGCAGTCCGACCGTAACTTTTCCTGCTGAAAATGTCCTTCCACAGATAAGGATTCAAACTGATTAATTCCGTGGAGTGCATGCGCACGCGAGAGAGTCTGTGTCAATGCTGATCCGCCACGGGCGAAATGACGCGCCGCGGGAGGCAAAGCACCTGGACGGGGATGGAGCGATGAAGACGCGGCGGCGGCGAGCTGGACCCCGGGTACCGTGGAGCGTGCTCGGTCATGGCTGCTGAGACGGGGAAATGATGATGGGGGGAAAGTGAAAGGAAAGGCGGAGGGGTGAGAGGCACACGCTCTCAGCCACCCGCGACAGCAGCTCCCTGCACCTGATTTCCCGGACTCAATTCTGGAGCTCCAGCGCAACAGCAGCCAAAACACGGGCCGATGACATCACCTCCAAAATGTTTGAAGGGGGAAAGAATGCAATCTGATCTTTTTATTTATTTTTTAAAATGAAGAAAGTTTGCAGCTCCCCCCCAGAACAGCGCAAAAGTCTGCCCGACGAAAGGGCTTCGGTCGATGAGGTAAAACGCGTCTCTTTTTTGCGCATTAAAGAAGGCAACCCGTACACTGGATGCAGCGTCCACTTAACCTGCGCCGCCTCCTCTTCCTCGGCCGCTTTCATTCACAAATTCACGTAAAACGTTGGATGCAAAAACTAACAACGCGTCTTTGCGCGCGCGGTGCGTAAACGCGGCTTGTTTCTTCTCCGCTCGTTTGTCTTCTGAAGCTCCACGGCAGAGCGCAGAAATCACTCCAAGTAAAAAAAAAAAACTAAAAAAAAAACAGAAAAAGATTTCAGATCAATCCACCCTCCCTCCCTCCCCCAGCCCCCCCCCCTCTCTCTCTCTCTCTCTCTCTCTCTCTCTCTCTCTCTCTCTCTCCCTTTTTGCTTTCCCCCTCACATACACTTATTGGATCCAAACGAGATTACTCAGCCTCTGTGTGATGTCGCCCGACTACAGCGAAAACACTCGCCAATGTCACCGTGCGCAACAAAAGAGCACAAGCGTCGGGGAAACGAGCTCAGGCCACACTTTATGAGGGCAAAAATCTGCCCCTGGTTCAAGCCCAAAACCCCCCATCTCGTGTAAACCAGGACCAGCCAGAACGCTTTACGGTTCTTCAATAAGTTTAGTGCTTTTGATGCTTTTTGGTGCATTTCATGACTGTAAAACTCAAGAGGGCAGAGTGAAGAGAGACGGTTCGTTTGAAAGCGAGAGGGAGGTATGAAAGCTCACGGTCCGATCCAAAAGGAACATTTCTCAGCACCGCGACAGAACCGCAGACGGTCAGCCAAGCCAACACTCACCCACCCGAACCCCCCCGTCTCTCTCTCTCTCTCTCTCTCTCTCTCTCTCTCTCTCTCTCTCTCTCTCTCTCTCTCTCTCTCTCTCTCTCTCTCTCACACACACACACACACACACACACACACACACACACACACACACACACACACACACACACTTTTACTTAACTATCTAAATGAGGACATACCTTAGACATCTGTTGTTTTATATAGACCTAAAGCAAGACTAGCCCAGCCAACAAAAATATGTTATAAGAACGTTTCTCTAATGTTCCCATTAAGCTATGAAAACGTTATTTCTATGTTCTCTGAATGTTCAAAACGTCCAGTTTTTCAAATGATTTAAAAACGTTAGAGAATATGTGAAGGTTAGGGAAAACATTAAGGAAGCTCAAGACGGTTTGCTGGTTACCTCTTTAAATCCAGCCAATCATATGATCATGCTTAATTGAGAATGTCCTTTGTCTATTTATCTAACTTCTGGGGACATTTTTTTAGCTCAAAGTATAACTAAGTAAACCCACGCACACACTCAAACACAATAGTCATGTGCATGTGTGTGAGCTGGAAGACAGTTATTATTAATAGTGGGCCATGAGGGTCAGTAGTTAGTCAGTGATTTGGACTTGCAGGTCATCCCTTTGGTCCCCTCCACCCATTGTAACACACACACACATTGACTTTCTCCTCTAAATGCATTCATGTTTGCTTCTTGTTCAACCTCTCCCACCTCATGAAGTATGTGCCATTGGAAAGAAAGTTGTTTTTCAGAGGAAGAGAGAGGAAAGGAGGGACGGAGAGGAGGAAAGAAGAGGCAGATAAGAACCATTATTAATTCACCTGACATTTAGAGACCATTTCCCTCCGGTCTTCCCAATGTCCGTCACCTCCAACAACCGGTTTCCTATTGTGTTCTGTGCTGTGCTTCCACTAGAGGGCGTCTCTAGGATCTCTGGCCTCATTCCCTCATACGAGAACATCATTCAAGTGCAACAATCAGGATATGTTCTCAAAAGCATTCTATCATGCCATTCTTATTTTTCTGCATTAGATAAAATGTACATACACAGACACACAATATCATAAACTGCACAGTACAGGAAGTTAATACTTTTGTCCTGTTTTGGAGGTGTCTTCCTGGTTGTGCAGGGGACGGCAGGTGTTTCTACTGGACCGGAGATCCTGATGTACTCAGACTCAGGTGGGACCCCAAGACACTTAAAAATCCACAAAGTGTTTGTGTTATTTACTAATAGAGTTCCCACGGTCATGGAAAAGCTGGAAATATTGGGGAATTTTATAATCGTGCTTTCCAGTTTAAGGAAATAAATCTTGAGAGTCATGCTCTAAAATATTTCATCGGCTAGATATTGTTTTGTGAATCTTGCTCATGAGCCATTGTGATGCCTGATTTGTGAGCGAATTGTTCTTTTCGAGTCGCTGAATTAGTCAATGAATTAGTCAAACCGATTCACAAATTGGTCTGAATGATTTATTAGTGAATCCGTACCCAGTAATCACAAACGACTGGAAAGGTCATGGAAAAGTCACGGAAATTCATTGGGCAAAAAGTATGAGAACCCTGTGTTGAGTGCATAACTCTTGGATTTTTCGGCTGTGTTGCTCTGAACTTTAAGGGTGATTTGTAGAGATTGTTTTTCTTCTTGTCCTGTCCCTTTAATCCATTCTCTCTTGTCTTTCCCCCCTCTCTTTCTTTCAGTCCCTGCTTGCTGCTTGTAGCGGCAGTATTGATTGCCCATGTCTTTGCTTTTGCAGCTTTGGGCTATTGATCTTTGGCTGAGGCTCTACACACACACACACACACACACACACACACACACACACACCCACACACAAACACACACACACACACACACACACACACACACACACACACACACACACACACACACACACTCGTATTGTCTCTGTTTGAGATGGCTTGCTTCGAGATGGTATGAGAGGAAGAGCTGTGGGTTAATGAGTCTGTCTTGGCAATGTGTTTGGCTGTGAGTTTCTCTGTGTTTAATACCTCCATTCTGTTCTACAATTAACATCAATCACTTCAGCTCAATACAGTCTGAGTCAGACAAAGACTCGAGACCAGCTGTGTGTGCATGCAGGCATAGTCGCTGCACCACAACATACACTGATATACATGTCAAGCGTATTGCATATTTATATTGTACTTGGCCTGTGGTCATGGCTGTAGATTTGGGATTGAACGGTATAGGGCCCTGTCCTTATCTCAGGTAAAGGTCAAGTGTGTAAATTTTGAGTGTCACCAAACATATTTTTTTCAATCAAATTTCCAGAGAACTCCCTCAATCTAAAACAGACCTCTGGTTTAGTCAATCTGACATACAGTCAACAACTACAGTATGAAAACCACATGCATGGTTTTGACTTATATGTTTACTTAAATATATTATTTAGAGGTGAAGAAATGGGGGGCTCCTAACCCTCATGTTGTGTTCTGGTCATTTTGACACAGAGAAGATTATCTTTTAAATGCCAGTTAATGTTATTGCATTGGACTAAATCTTCCTGCTCGTCATTGTTTGTGCTTTATGGGTCTTTGTTACACTTGTGGTGTTCCCTGCAGTCAAAAATGACCAGCCTACAAATAATTGCTTATAAATCTCTCATTATGCAATGTTATTGCCAAATATTGGATTCAGTCCTTTTATCAAATTCTTTTCTTTTAGTTAGGACTGCTTTTGTATTCTGATCGTAGGCCTCATTGATCTAAATATGCACCGCAGTTTTTTTAGGTGAACAAGCTTGAGTGAACTTTTCTCACTTAAACACTTAAGCTTAGATCAATGAGGTATGCAAATAATCAGTTCTTAAAAGAAATACAAAAGCTGTGCTGATTGAAAGAAAGCAATTTGACGAAAAGATCGAATCCAATATTTCGTGATAACATAGCATAATGGGAGATTCACAAACAATCTCCCGGTCATTTTTGTCCTGGAACACCAAATTAGGTAAGGGATTTTCAACTCAGCACAGGAGTTAAACACATTCCTATCTGTAGCAAAACTAAACCTATGTTCTCTCTTGGGACACATCTCAGTTTGATCGCACCTTCACGGTCGTAAGATTTTCACTGGCCGCTTTCTCTGTAACGTCTGCAGTAGAGATGATAATCATTGTGGATCTGGTCTGGAAATAAAAGTCCCTCTGTGGTGAGGTTAGTCCGCAGGTTACCAGTAAAGAGCTTTTCAAACCGCACAAGGAAACCGCACGTGTCTTTTTAAAGATCTGTGGTTGATAGATATGAAACCAGATTGAACGATTCCGGGCTTCCATTAATGCGAAGTGGTTACGAACCTTCTGGTCTATTGGTTAACCTTCCTGACCTCAGCTAAACTGGATTAAGATCTGTGACAGCACGGTTTGTGGTTTTTGGGGGGGTTGTAGTATTGTACCGTTCCAGCGCAGTGTTGGAGTCGGCTGTGATTGTAGTTCACGCTCTCATGTTTCTCATTAGGGCCGCACATGATAGAAAGGCTGTTGAACTAGCGCGTCACATCTCATCATAAAGTCGTTATCTACAATGAAACTCCTTTTATCAGTGACTCACTAAATCTAAACCGTTCCCCAATGTGTAAATGTATGAGACACATTATTGAGTGTCTTTGATGACTGGCCCTGGCGAAAACGTCAAGTGCCGCAGAGCTGCGGAATTTACGCGGCGCTTTGAAATGAGAACCTGTTAGCCACTTGTACCGCAAGCGAGGACAGCTGCGAAGGGAACGGGTCAGGAATTAATTACAGCAAGACGTGTGTGTGTGTGTGATATCACAGCGAGGAGATGAAGGAGACTGAGGAGCGAGCTAGCAAGAATAAGAGATGAAATATTGTTTTTATTAGCGACGATGTAGGTGGCGGGGTGCCGACTCTTGCGCTCGGAGATCAATCCGCGCTTCGCTTCGTGTTTGGAATCCATCACAGCTGTCTTGGTGATGAGGGATAACTTTACTTTTCTCGCTGTGGTGCAGTTCTTGTAAAAAGAGTGCGAAATGTTGAATGTGATAACTTTAACATGACACCGGTGACATGGAGCAGCGTACGCTCCTCTCAAGTGAGAGCAACCTGCTCTTTCACTGACTGTTATAGTCAATCCTGTATATTTATAGGTATGACAAGACTTATAGCATGCCAAAGAATCACATAAAGCTTAAGTTTTTAATCATTTGGGCGTTAAAATACTTTCTCCTTTCCCAACTTAATTTGCAGAGACAGCTGTAAGGCATTTGGCGGTTGATTTCACAGAGTATCACTGCATGCTTTCACAATATTGGTCCGTTTGTTTGAGCAGCCTGATGCAGCAACACTGACTCAACCAATGACGCAAGTTTGGGGCGGGACTATCTGTTTGCCAACCAATGGCAAGTGTTCGGGAAACCTGTTTGAAAAACATCATTATTTCTGCAGTTCCTTTTGGTGACACTAGTGGTGCAGAAATGACATGCATCAGCTATAAAGTTATAATGAATTTACTTTCTGTAAATACATGCCTCTGGACTAATTGTGAAAACGATAGAAAATTGTATTATGAATGTTCGTCTTTCATCAAAATGTTATAACTTTCTCCATAAAGAACTTTCGGTAACAGTTTACTTAAAGTATGTTTAATGAATTATTTATTTCTTGTAATGCACCTTATAATGAATTCATGAATAATTGTAATCACAGTTAAAATACATATAATGATTATCTATTCATTGTTACACTTCTAGACAGTATAATGCATGAAAACACGACAAACAACCAACCAACTTCAGATATAACAGGTAATAACAGTGATACCCAACTTTCATTTGATGTCATCAGTCACTCTTATTTTCCACCACCTTTCATATAAAGACACTTTTTATGTCAAGTGCTGACTTATTTAAGGACGAATATCTATTTCACTGCATCTATATGTCACATTACGGAAGTAAGATTGGATGAAAACACCATATCCTGTCTCGTTTCTCTTCGTGAGTAAAAATTCGGACTTTTTGATTAAAACTCGTGCTTTCGAGTGCAAAAAAAAGAGCCCAGCAATCTCCAATTTGGCTTGTGTAGAGTTTCAGACAAGATCTCAGTAATGTTGCAATCTGTGCTCAGATTTGCCAAGATACCAAAGTCTGTAATCAAAAGTCAGAGTTCTCAATATATTTTCTCATCAAGTGATCTGAGCTCCTCCAAATTCATTTTATAGTTCTAGACTCTTACAGGATGATGACTAGTGACTCACTAGTGTCTATTATTATTTATCCCAAGGAGCAACATCTTGTTGGAGTCTACTGAGCAATGAAAGAGCACCTTCCTCTGGGATATACAGCATACAGTACAGTGACTTTGGGTTTAAGGATGGCATATGCAGATCAGCTGGTTCAATGCGACCAACGGCCCGATTGGCAGCACGTTTGGACGTTGGTGTGAATCTGACAGGAGCAGTGTGTCCTCGCAGGTAGTGACTTACTTCTACTGCCAGGCCCAATGAATGTCAGCTATGAGTTTAATTCACAAAGCTCCGTTAGCAAGTGCAAACGTCTTTTCGCTGCAAATACCAGCAACTGGAGTAAATTTATTCCTGAAGTTCCTGGCGTGGAGACCCAACATTCCCCAGCAAACACAAGAGTTCTAATGTTTGCCGTTGGCTTCAGAAAATGGAGTGACAAGCCAAATGAACTCGTCTAAATGGAGGAGAACACAGCGAACCCTGCCAACAATTACTAACAGGTATGGCACTGCGGCCCAGGAGCTCGGCGGTTGTTGGTGTTTGT
Organism: Scardinius erythrophthalmus; assembly: GCF_964197995.2. Lineage (NCBI taxonomy): Eukaryota > Metazoa > Chordata > Actinopteri > Cypriniformes > Leuciscidae > Scardinius > Scardinius erythrophthalmus. The sequence continues at coordinate 5,714,059 of NC_138233.1, read as the reverse complement.
TGGAGGGATTCTGGGGTCAGCGCACAGGGGGTAGATCCTGGAACTCTGTCAGCGTTCTCCTCCACTCGCAGGAAAAGCACAGGCGGAGATGGTTAACAGGTAATTGTATAATTAGCAGCAGGTATTGTTTTTGAATAGCTGACTGACTCTGACATGTGTCCGCCGACAGAAACAGCAAACTTACATCATCGTCTTGCCCTGCCACGGCTGAAATGGAAGCATTTGTCCTTTGCTGGAACGGAGCTGGAAAAGAAAGTCATGTTTCTTGCAATTGCTTCTTTCCCTGAGTTGCATTCGGGAAGGAGATTATCATATCCTGGAAATCGTATGGACCATATGAATCCTTCTTTTTTTGTAAACTAATTTTTAAAGTCACCATGAAATCAAAATGGACAATTCTTTTTTTATATGGAATATTGAAGTATTTATTATACATGATTTATCCACACACATCATTTTTTTTAATTCATGTGCCTCATTGCCTTTAATCAAAGTAACTTCCCCTCCCTCGCTGCGACATCTCTTCTCTTCTTTGATGATGTGTTTAATGGTGTGAGGGCGGAGCAACCTGTCACTCACATGAGATCCACTGATTGCAAACCACAACCATCCAATCAATTCCCCACGGACAAAATCAAGTCCCACACTACATTTGTTTTTCTTCAAGAAGCTGTTTCACTCGGATATACATCACAATAAGGAAGAAACTTCCTATAGCAACTTCCGCTTCATTGCCGACTTTAAGCTT